>NC_082644.1:31060414-31384414 GCF_028023285.1 Balaenoptera ricei
AACCTCTATTCAATGGCCTGCAGTCGAGGGAGCTGTCCAGCTCCCATCTATCCCAAGCCTCAGAAGACATTTGGTAGGCAGAGCAGCCGGGACTATACCCGGCTGGAAACACCAGGAGAGTGGATTGTGGTTTCTCACCTCATCTCTAATCTCAACACATGTCCTCATGTTATTAGCCCCATTTAGGAAGGGACATCCAGCAAGCCTCACAGTCAGCAAGTGGCCAGAGGCTCTGTAACTCAGGCCATGTCCCTTCAAGAACCCAGAGGTCTGCAGCTTTAGAGACGAGAGTGGAGCCAATGGAACTATGTATGGGCATGGGCTGCAATGATGATTCAATTCTCACATTTGCCCTAAGAGGCTCTGGAAGGCAGAGGGCCTGTCAGCAGCTGTAGCCATGATGAGATAAAGGGTCTCAGGAGCCAAGTGTCCCCCATGTCTGGCATTCTGTCACAGTCACCCTGGCAGGGTAAGTCCCTGTCATGAAGGACTCTCACACCCCGAGGAACCAAGGATGCTGCACTGCTCATGAAAAGAGGTGAGAACCTGAGGCTCAGGGTGGGCGGCTGAGACCCTGTACTGAAGCCAGGTACCTGGTCTCCCCCCCTCGCCCCTCCAACCCGCACACATCGAGGTCACCCAGAAGAGTGAGGCCTGCAGGGATCCTTCCTGTGCTGTCTGTGACACACACACATGTGAACACATGTACACACACGCACACATGGTTCACTTCATCATAGCTCAGGCATGAAAGCCTAACACTCCTGACTCATCCTGGACACCCTCCAATAGACTGCCCGGGGCCATTTCTCAGCCCAATCACAACAGCACCAACATTGCTTTAAGTTGCAGCAGCCACTGTGCAAATCACAGCCAAAGAAAGTGCCACGTCAGGACCTGACCCTCCGCCCTGCGCCTTTGGCCCAGGCACGTTCCCTCTCCCCAAAGCCTCACAGGCTCCCGTGGGTCCTGAAAACAGAGATGTGTTCCAGACTTCAACCAGTACAGGCACAAAGGGGCATCCCACAGTGGAGGTGAGACACTGATGCTGAGAGAGCATGAGGAAAAAGAGGTGTGCTTGGTAATGAGAGTCTGCGAGAGATGCAGACTTGGCGGCCTGGCATGTAAACACCACCCACACCAACCATAAATCCATTGTGGGTCCCTACAGACCTGTTCCAAAGGTAGTAAAGAGTCAGAGCTGGCATAGGGAAAGGCTGGGCGGGCATCTCTGGGGTGGATTCTGACCCTAGCACCAGAGAAGAGGGCCAGACCTAGAGGCCTGGCAGGCTGGAAAGGGGCTCACATAGGGTGGTGAGCACCTGAAATAATAGTGAAGGTACCTGAAACCAAGATGGGGATGTGTCTGTCACAGTTTTGGAGGGACCTAGCCACCAGCTTCTGCCTGTGGGGCAAGCAGCTAGTAAATACCCAAGTGGGGCCCAATCCCAGGTCTGAGCGGTGGCTGAGTCCACACCCCTCCCCTAACTACTGCCTGGGTCAAATGCATAAGGCTAGTAAGTTAAGCAGCTCTCTGGGTGGTTTCCCAGGAGTAAAGTCAACTCTGACTGAGCTGCTCAAACAGAAGGTCTCATGGACCACCTTAAAAACAGTGACACAAAGACACAGAGAAGTATCACATTCATCTTCTATCAAAAATCTAACCAACTGTACTAGTGATTTTTGTTTTTAACAGTTTGCATTCTATTACTTTTTCTCAAGATTTAAAAAAAAAAAAAAAAAAAAAAGAAGGACTATCAATTGATGATGACCAGGACCAACGCTGCCAACCCAGGGCTGAAGACCTAGGCCAGCAGATCCCAGTCAGGTGTGCCGAGTCACATAACAAAAACCACAGGGCTTAAGGGAAAGATTCACCATTAACACATAAAAAGACAGAAACCTAGTAAAATCAGCAACATACATTCAAGAGGGCGGTGTGTTGGAAAAAGGATAATTGCACAGATGATTGGAACAGAACAGAACTCTCAGGAGTAGACCCACACATATACAGCCAACTGATCTTTGACAAAGGAGCAAAGCAACTCCATAAAGAAAGGAGTCTCTTCAACAAATGACGCTGGAACAACTGTACATCCATGTGCGAAAAAATGAATCTGGACAAAGACCTTATACCTCTCAACAAAAACCAACCTGAAATGAACCACAGATCTAAATATAAAATGCAAAACTAATAAAACCTCCAGATAAAAACATAGGCAAAAAATCTACATGACCTTGGGTTTGGTGAGGACAATCTTAACATGAAAGCAAAATGGCATTAAAATTAAAAACTTCTCGGGCTTCCCTAGTGGCACAGTGGTTGGGAATCCGCCTGCCAATGCAGGGGACACAGGTTTGAGCCCTGGTCCGGGAAGATCCCACATGCCACGGAGCAACTAAGCCCGTGAGCTACAGCTACTGAGCCTGCGCTCTAGAGCCTGCAAGCCACAACTACTGAAGCCCGCATGCCTACAGGCCGTGCTCCGCAACAAGAGAAGCCACCGCGATGAGAAGGCCGCTCGCCCACTCGCAGTAACGAAGACCCAACACAGCCAAAAATAAAAATAAATAAATTTAAAAAAATTAAAAACTGCTCTGTGAAAGGCACTATTACGGGAATGAAAAGACGAACCACAGACTGGGTTATTTATTTGCAAAGTAGGACTTTTATCTAAAATAGATAAAAGATTCTTAAAACTCTACACTAAGGAGACAAACAATTCAATTTTAAAATGAGCAAGAGATCAGAACAGACACCTCACCAAAGACGATATACAGACAGCAAACAAACACATGAAAACATGTTCCACATCATATGTCAGCAGAGAAATGCAAATGAGAACAATGAGATGCCCCTATACACCTACTCTAGTAACAATGCCAAATGCAGGTGAGGAGGTGGAGCAACAGGAACTCTCATTCATTTCTGGTAGGAATACAGAATGGTGCAGCCGCTTTGCAAGACAGTTTGGCGGTTTCTTACAAAACTAAACATACTCTTACCCTGTGATCCAGCAAGTCGCACACTCCTTGGTGTTCACCTAAAGGAGCTGAAAACTTATGTCCACACAAAACCTGCACATGGATGTTTTATAGCAGCTTTATTAATAATCACTCCCAGCTGGAAGTAACCAAGATGCCCACTTTGAATGGATAAACAAACTGTGGTACATCTAAACAATGAAATATCATTCTGTGATTTAAAAAAAAAAAAAAAAAAGAACTAATAAGCAATGAAAACACATGGATCAATCTTAAAAACATATTGCTAAGTGAAAGAAGCCAATCTGAAAAGGCTACATACTATATGATTCCAGTTATATGACATTCTGGAAAAGGCAAAACTATGGAGAAAGTAAAAGATCAGCGGTTGCCAGGGGTTCTTTTTTTGGGGTGGAGTGGTGTTGAATAAAGCACAGGGGATTTTTTTTAACAGAGTGAAACAATTCTGTATGATACTGTAATGGTAGATAAATGACACTACATGTTTGTCAAAACCCAGATAACTTTGCCACACAAAGAGTGAACCTTAATGTATAAAAATTTTTTAAAAAATCATTTATGAGGTATGGGGATCCTAGGCTGGAACACAGAATGTGGTAAAACAATCTAACTACGTTACAGATAGATGAAACCACCTCACTGAAGGGGATAGCAAATAAGGTGCTTGCTTAAGTAATGTATTTGGAAATCAGTGGAGTATATAAGACCGAAGTCAAAAAGAACGGCACGTGAGCACTATACTCTAGTTGATAAATTATTTCACAAAGGGGTATAGGTTAACAGTTCTGACACTACTGTGATGTGTGCTGGAATGGAACCATTATGTAGCTGTGTGGGGGATGCGGAAGCCAGGTGTCTCACTGGTGGAGGGAGGTTACATACAGATAAGCAAGGGGAGGTGGTGGGAATGATCTACGTGGTGATAGATCAGAGCTGGAGACATCAGTAGGAACTCATGTTCAGCTTAATATAAATACATGTGACTACATCTAGAAATGTTTATAGATGTGTGTGTATATGTGGGCCACATCTATCTCCTGCCTCTGTTGGCTGAGAGGGCCTAGAAGCAGGGACACTCCAGCAGCAACAAACACCCAGCATCCAGATCTTGGCTTCTAATACCATTCTCCAATAAAAGGAACCAGGACTCCTTGGAGAATGCTTACTCTTGTACTGGGGCAGGGAACATACAGGATGACTCTGGAGAACCCTGTAGCACCAGAAAGTAAAGAGGCTCTCAGGAAGGAAGAGAGGAAGGGAGAGAGGGAGGAAGGGAGGATGGAAGGAAGGAAGGAAGGAAGGAAGGAAGGAAACAATCACAATGATGGGTATATTGAAGGGGCACAGGAGCAAAATGAAAGAGCTGCCAGGGGCCAAAGCTGTAACAAGCTGAGCAACAAAATAAAGCCCAAATATAAAATAAATATCCGTGAGTCCATACCAATATAAATGAATGGATGAATAAACAAATAAATTGGGAAGAGACATGTCTCCCATGGGGAAAAATTCCAAACAATGTATGTTCATGCTTCCCCTCAAGGCAGTGAGCATGACCCTCTCCCGCCCCCGCCTCCTCCTTAGGGTGGTGGCTGTGCAGTTTGGAAAGGATGAAAGAGCACCTTGAAGTGGAGATGCCTAACAAACACCTCAGCCAGGGGATCTAAAGTAGTTTATTTTTTTAAATTAATGAAAAAAGGCAGCACAGTTTTATAAGTGTCAGGTAGTTTAAAAACACGTAAATGCTGCAACACATGGCACTTTATCTTGACAAAACCCTGAGGTTTGCCCGTGGATATGATGTCTCCAGAGGGGGAAAGCAGGCCTTCTGAAATGAGATGGAAAGTCGTACCAGATGCAGGTAGGTGGGTCACTGGGTGCAGGTTCTGTGTTCACCTGGTGTTTTCTGAGGACAAAATCACACATAAACTCTCATTATGCTCATACTGTTCCCTCAAATATCAATCACTCTGGAAAAAATTTGCATTTTCAAAATCAGTGTTATGGCAGAACTGACTGCTCCCATAAGAAAAAAATCAAACCCTCTGAGACACCCTTTCTCCCTCACCATGCTGGCCACGATGACAAAACCGACAACACTAAGTGCTGATGAGAATGCAGACTTGCTTGTCAGCTGCTGCTGCACTCACTGCAATCCCAGCCTCTCCAAACCGGCAATGGGGCAACATTAGGTACAGCCTTGGGTTCATGACTGTTGGGCGCAGCAACTTCCAGGGGCCTACATCCCCTCTGATCATCCTGGGCCACGGTTCTACAACACCCAGGGAATCTCTCAGGTTGGTGGACAAGCCTGGACCCCTGCAGAGCATTTGGGGCAGGATGTGAGGGGGAAAGTGGGAGGAGAATGCCCAGGGGACCCCAGGAGCTAGAAGGGTGAGGTCCCAGGCCTGCCCTGACACCATCACTGAGGGAGAATCTGGTCCACTGCCAGGGCTTCAGGGATGTGCTGGCCTAAAACAAAGAAACCAAGGCCCAGGGAGAGGACCACTCAAGATCATGTCAAGCCTTGCTAGCACACAGTGTGGGATGTTAGCCCTCACTCTGAGCCCCAGCATCCTCACCTATGGAACTGGGACAAAGAGAGCTCCTCCCTCCTGGTTCAGCGAGAGCTGGACACCTCTCAGCATCACAGTCAGAATACACTTGACAGGTGACCATGAGCCTCAGTGGCACAATAAAAGATGGGCTAATGAACTGGATGGGCAACAATGACCCAGCAGTGCAAGGGCAAGGCCATGTATCAGCTGAAGGTAGCACTATGGCCAATTTCTTAAAAAAGAAAAAGGAAAGACAAGACAAGAGTGAGGTGCCTGGCCTGCATGGGGGCGGGGACAGCTACTCCAGGTTGCCAGTGGGGAAGCAGGACGGGCAGCCTCAGGATGGTCACATGAGGCCCTGTAAGCAGTGGCGCCCTCAGCCAGGCGCACCAAGTGGACCCTGCTTGGCTCCCAATGCAAACAGAACAACTGTAAAGCGACTATGAGCCAAATAGGGAAATCCGGATGCTGACCAGATAGAAGATGACATTAAAGAGTCACTGTTAATCTTGTGAGGTATGAAAATTAATCTGTGATTCTGTTTTTATAAAAAAACAGAATCACAGATTAATTTCTCAACACAACACACCAATGTACTTACAGTAGAAGTGAGGCACAGAACGGAGGCTGCCAAAGCTGGAGCTGCCAAAGTGGGTGCAAAAACATGCAGGCCGGGCTTCCCTGGTGGCGCAGTGGTTGAGAGTCTGCCTGCTAATGCAGGGGACACGGGTTCGAGCCCTGGTCTGGGGGGATCCCACATGCCGCGGAGCGGCTGGGCCCGTGAGCCACGGCTGCTGAGCCTGCGCGTCTGGAGCCTGTGCCCCGCGACGGGAGGGGCCGCGGTGGTGAGAGGCCCGCGCACTGCGATGAAGAGCGGTCCCCGCACCGCGATGAAGAGTGGCCCCCACTTGCCTCAACTAAGAGAAGGCCCTCGCATGAACCGAGGACCCAATGCAGCCAAAGATAAAATAAAATAAATAAATAAAGTAGCTATAAAAAAGAAAAGTGCTTTTAAAAAAAAAAACAAAAACATGCAGGCCAATCTCTCTGCTCTGGTTATGCTTAAAACTTCCCCTAAAGATGGAAGACCTTTAGGAGGGGAACAGTGCAGAAAAACTGCCTTAAAAAAGCAAACCCATAAAACTCAAACTACGACAATTATTTCACATGATACAACAATAGACTGGAAGTGCATAGAACCTTCCAAACCCATGGAAACCTCCATGTCTTCGACCACTTGAATGAAACCTACTTTTCTGCAACTCAAAGAGTAACACCAAACTCTGTGTCTTTTTTAAAACAACTGTTATAGATGCTCAAAACACTTTCTAGTTTTTATAGATCATATGTATCTCACATACATACACAGGAAGAAAAAAACTGGCAAGTAGAAAAACCCGGTAGTTACCCATACATACTCCATAATTCCTACAGAGACATGCTCATTTCTACATTTTGACGTTCTTAAAGTGAATGAACAATTTTTAAAAACATATTAAGCTCTAAAGAAGAAGCCAGGCCCCGATCCTCCTTGATGCCATCACCTGCCTGAGCCGGGACTGCCTGTTCCACCACATGTCCCCGAGACGCACCCTGCCCCTGCAGCCCCATATGTCAGTCCACCTCCCATGGCAGAGCAGGGCTGGGACAGAAAGGTTTGATGCCCAGGACAGCAGCTGGGCAGTCACACTGGGCCCTCTCCGGCTCTGGGGGACAGCTTGAGGGGCCACACTTCAAACATTGGACAATATGGGGTCTGGGGCCCAGGAGAGTCTCATCCATCAGAGCCTGCAGGGTCCTGGCCAGCCCCTGCCCACTAGCCACCTTCACTTCGCTGTCTAAGAAGAAACCAAATCTTTCTTTATCTTCAGCGTGTGTAGTGGCCCTTTATCCAGTGCATGGATGTGGAGATGCAGGTCTGACTGAGGGTTGGCTGCCCCAAATTGACAAGGGTAAACTGATCTCTCCTCCCTCACAGTAAGGCGTTGGGGTCCCTGAGGTGGGAAGGCCCAGCAGGAGTCTGTGTCTACCTGGCCATGGCTCTCTCTGAGGCAGCTGCTCAAACTTAAGGAGCCTCAGCCACTACCTGCCCAAGTGCCCCAGGTACACCAACCTGATCCTGAGGGCAGAGCCATTCCTCCAGGGCCACACAGCTCCTGAGGGTCCAGGAAGGGTCCAGTTGCTCCCTTGGAGCCAAACTGTGGAAACCACAGCCCTGGACAGCACGTGCAGTACCTCCTCACCTGCCCAGGCAGTGCCACTCTTAGGCCTGGCCTCCCTCCTGCACCAGCTATGGAAAAGCAGCTCCTTCACAGTGTGCCCAACCACCCGTCCAAAGCCACACCCTGAGAACACTGAGGTACACAGCTGCTTAACCCCCAGGCCCTGCAGGAAGACAGAATGCCAGGTGACACAGGAGTCTTGGGAGTTTTTAAAAATGGAAGAGCCCTCAAGATTGCTTCACAACGCCCTGCCAGACACAAGCTCTGCAGGCAGGAAAGTGGGGAGTGTCCAGCAATGCAGCCACAGTGGGGCGTGTGGTCATTGCCTTTGGATGTTGGTAGCTGCCTCTCCCAGCTGTTAGACCCCTGGGAGCAGGGCTATCTCAGCACCTCCAGGATTCCCTGGAACCCAACTTCCACCACAAGTCAGGCTTCTTCATGCTGACAGGAGACCACCACACAGCTTGCCCTGAAAGGCCCACAGGTCTCCTAGAGTCTCCCAACCCCCAATGGCTCTCTGCTCCAAGTTCTAGGGTGGTATCAGATGAGCAGAATCCTCACAGGGTTTAGTCCAGATCAGGACTTTTCCTGTCTCAAAACAAACACTTGAGGAGGATGGGCCTTGCACAGAGGCCTCCAATTGCCCTTCCCTCTTCCACAGGTGCCTGCTCTCTTGGGGACAGGCTTCCTAGGCTCAGAGCCTTGAGTGAAACTCAGCTTCTCTATGCCTTGGTTTCCCCAGCAGTACAACAGACATAACAGGGTGGTGACCCCAAGGGCTGGCATGAGGACTGCAGGAGTCGGTGGGGCCTGCGGAGGTTATGGCAGGAACAGCTCACCAACGGGGGTGAGGCCTGAGCGGCAGCCCTCACACCACTCTCCTCTGTGAAGCCAGCTCATGGCCGGAACTTCTACACAGAGTTGGACAGGAACCTGGTGCCCAAAAACAATTTCCAACTTGGTCTGAGCCATTGGACCTTCCTCAATCACTCACAGCCATCCCTACCTTGGTTTCCCCATCCTCTGAGAGAGGAAATTACAAGAGGGATGGGAAGGAGGAAGCGAAGAGGACAGAGCAGCTGCTCCCACCAGCTCTGCCACAGTTGTTCATGCAGCCGCTGAGCCTGCAGGATGGAGGGATACCCAGGTATTGGGAGCTGGGCTCAGGCAAGTCCAGAGGAGGCTCTGAAAAGTGTCCAGGCCTTGAAGGGCAGGCAGGGCTTCCAAGATTGGGAAGAGGCAGGGATGGTGAGGGCAGTGAAGGCAACCAGGATGCAGACAGCAGCGCAGGCTGAGCCAGGCCAGAGGCCCCAGGCAGCAGGCTCAGGCCGCCCTCTGGGACACGCAGCGGGGCCACTCCAGACCTTGCGAGAACAAGGAGCAGAGACAAGGTGACTACAGGGACAGCAGGGAGGGGATCCCGGCCTGGGTGAGGTGGAGGGAAGGAAGGAGCTGATGACACCAGCCAACACACACGTACTGCGTAAGCACTTACTGTGTGCCAGGCACCAGTCCCAGCCTGTGACAGGCTTCAGCTCACCAAATTCCACCCTCAGCTTCCCTGGGATATAAGTATACTGCACAGACAAGATCCTGAGGTAGCACATAAGTCAGCAAGGGCATGCAGACTTTGTCTTCCTGCTCTCTCTGGGAGCCAAGTGAGGGTGGGGCTGAGACTGCACCAGGACCCCCACCACTTGCCTGGGGCATGCCCTCCAGCCCTCACATTCCCAACCTACAAGGACCACTCACTCATGGTACCTGCCTGAGCCACGCAGGCAGGAACTGTCTTGAAAAGGGCAGCACACCTGTCCTTTTCAAACTGCAGTTAAGGACACAGAGTGAGATGTTCCATGGCTACTGAGGACAGGAAGCATCACATGGCTGACCAAAATCTGTCACCACGGTGGGGAAGGGGGCACAGCAGAACTTGGGACAGACAGGGCCCTTATTAAGCCAAGCTCAATCACTAGCAAAATGGTTAGGCAGAATGGGCCAGTGGGTACCCTTCCTCCCGCACACCATGGTGTCAGTAGGACACAGACACACATACATACATTCACCAAGTGAGAAAGGCTGCAGGGCCAGCACCACTGCCACTGGCCCCACAGAGGACCCTCCCTCAGGTCTGGTCACAACCCAGTCACCTGGGACAGACCAGCCAGCTTCTCTCCCTCTAAGACAGTATTATCTACAAATGCTCAACAGGAATACAGGCTCCTCTGTTTGTAGCATAATTTGTTAGTAACTGAACCCACTTTAGTTAAAGAAATAAAGTTTTAAAAGAATGAAGATGGCTCATCGCTCTACAGGAGAAAACAAATAAAATTTTAAAAAGACCCAACAGATATGGTCTCCTTAAATCTTGATTTTTAAAATAAGAGTTAATATTTCCAAGTATAACAATAACAAGAATTACGAGAGGTTGACAAGAGCCTGTGCTGACATGGCTTTGAGTACACTGGTGTGAGCTTTCTGGCAACATCTACTGAGGCTCTGAGGCACCTTCCTCTAGTTCTGCTGAGACTTCCAGCTGAACTGTTCTTATCCCACCTACAATGAGGGAAACTGAAGTTCAGGACAGTGGGACAATGTGTCCAAGGCCATGTGGCCAGTGTGTGTGAGAGCCAGGCGGTAACATCAAACTAAGCAAGCAGCCACCTGAAGAACACCTGTGGAGACCGATATACCTTCTTCCCAATTCCCCTGGGGACCCATCCTCCAGACACATGCCACAAAACTGAGTCAAGATTCTTACATTGGCCAAATGTCTGTGACAGTAAAACGTTGACAACTGAAAGGTCCCTAAGCAGGGAATGGTTAATTCCTGTGCAACTTTCCCTTCTGGTCTGCTCTTACAGCGGACGTGAATTCGAGCTTGTGAACACAGAAGGGGATTGCACATGCTGCCAGTGGGGGCTCACTATGAACTCTGAGGGGAGAGGCTAGGGAAGACCAGGCTCACCTCTGAGCTGCAGAGGGTGAGCCTAAGGTCTCCCACTCCATATTCTCAAGGCCCCCTCAGCATCCCTCCATCTTGGGCACATTCCCCTACCCCACACACTAAGATGAGGCCCTTGCCAGAGGGGTTACATGTCACCCCTCTTGTAGATCTAGTGCCAGATAAGGCTGGCTTAGAGTAGGCACCAATACCTGCTGACAGACACAAGACCTCGGGTCGAATGAGCTCCACCGCCACCCTCCCTGGGACCCCTATCTGTCTTCTACAGGGCACCTACTCCACCAAGCACAGATTTAAGTACCTTCATGAATTAATTCCCTGCACTATCAGAAGGGGACCCAACTGGTCTCCCCAGTGAGACACGGAAGCTTGAAATAGCCCAGGCACCTTCCTGAGGCCACTGGGAGCGGGGTGCTGGGAGGTGGGCAGTCCGGGAAGCAGCGAGCATGGTGGATCCTGAGAACAAGGGCCAGGAGCCTACCTGGACAAGGTAAGAATCAAGTAGGGAAGAGGCAGACTATCTCAGGCACTGACAGGCTAGATGCTTAACAACTTGTCCAGGCTTTTTAAATATGCCTCAGACGAACCCTTTCTGGGTGGGATGTTGCAGAGAGAGAAGCTAAGGTCCCTGCTCATAGCCACATCACCAGCAAAGGGCAAGACCTGGATCCAAACCTGGGTGTTCCACCCAGGAAGCAACTTCTCCCTCCCCATCCCCACAACAAGGCTGGGGAGGCAAGCAGGACTGAGAGAAAATGGTGCTTAAATCACCCAAGAGAATTACTTCACGGCAGGACTGCGCAGCTCTCTCGCTGCAAGACTCTTTGGCAGCCTGGGGGTCTAACCTGCTCACCCCGAAGTAAAATTCACACAGGAGACACAAGGCTTATCCATGACAAACACCCACAGACCTGTCCCCCAACTTCAGGGAAGGGCCTGGGAGGGCAACCAGGACGAGAAGTGGACAGAAGCACTGTATCACAGAGAAGTAACTAGTGCGGTGGTCAGCGAGTTGAGCATGGGGAGGGGCTGTGGGGTACCCCCGCCAGCTGTGATGAACACATGCAAAGCAAACCCCCGACTTCGCCTTTTCCTGGTCTCCCGGCGCTGAAACCTCTGAAGGCAGCTGCGCCCAGAGAAAGGAGGTGATGTGCCTGGAGACGATGGAGACACACGCCCGGTCCTTCCCAGCCGGTCACCTGCATCCATCCCACGTCCCCATCCCCCGCACTCGGAAAGTCAAACACCGCAAAGGACGCCATCCCACCGTGCCCGATACCTGCCATCAGTAGCAGAAAGGCTGACCACACGGCTCCACCGCAGCCTTTGCCGCGGAGGCCAGAGTTTCTAGAACGCGCATCGCCCACCACACTTGGGGCCCGCCAGCCACCGCAGGGCCGCCTCCCGGCCGGCCAGGCACACTGACCCTGGGCGCCCGGGTGCTGGTCCGGCCTGCCTGGGGTCAGGGGTCGGCTGGGGGGTCGACCCGGCCCGGGGTCAGGGGTCTGTTTGGCCTGCGCCGCAGGCTGGTTGGGGGTCCGCTCGGGGGTAGTCTTGGCCAGGGCCAAGGGCCGGCTCTGGGGTCAGTGCTGAGGTCAGTCCGGGTCCGGGGTCGGGATTGGCCGGGGTCGCGGAGGGCGTGGCGCCGGCGGCCCTTGCTCCTTACCTCCTTGAGCTGTTCCATCTCGCCGCGGATGGCTTCGTAGTCCACCTCGAGCTCCTCGAACTGCAGTTTGAGTTGGTGCTTCTCCTCGAGCACTGCCAGCCCGTACTCGGCCGCCTGGATCTTCTCACGCGTGGTCTCGGCCAGCTCGTGCGACAGCCGCTTCACCTCCGCGCGCAGCCACTCCGGCTGCGCCTCCATCACTAGCCGCGCGTACTCCTCCTCCTCGGACGGCGCGGACATGGTGACCACGGCCGGAGTCACGCCACTCGCTCCGAGGCTCAGGCCGGGTTCCCGACCGCCGCCGCCGCCGCCGCCACTGCCGCCGCCGCCGCCCAACCCGACGGCGCCCCGGCCGCCGCCGCCACGCAGCCGCCGTGAGTTCGCCGCCGCGCGGGGCACTGTGGGGGCCATAGTCCCGCCCGCGGCAACTACAAGGCCCGTCGTGCCCAGCGCCCGTCTTCCCCCGCCCATGATTGGCTCGCGCCCCGTGCTGAGAGGCCCCTTCCAATGCTGTAGCTCCGCTGCTGCCGCGCGGAGCATTGTGGGGGTCGTAGTCCCACCAGCGCGCCGACTACAAGGCCCTTAGTTCCACACGCCCGCCCACCCCCGCCCGTGATTGGCCAGGGCATCCGCCGTCGCGGAGCCGGAAACTGGTGTTTTCCGGTGCCCGCCCCCGGGCCTGCGAGGCGTGGGTAGGTGGTGCGGTGGGTCACGGGGAGGACGCTAACTACGCTGTGCAGGGGCTGGGTGGAGCCGGCCACCGGTCTGAACCACCCCACGTGGAGCGCTCGGAGCGTCGCGGGGACGGCGGGCCTGGTGGCGGTGGGGACTGTAACCCGACGGTTCAGACGGGCGAGTCCTGCGGAGCCCAGGACGTAACCAGTGGGAGAGATGGTCAAACCGCTAGCGGAAGAGACGCCTTCGCCCCAGCTGAATACGAAATGCCTCGTGCGTGTTTCCTAAGAATTAGGCATTTCCATGCGCCCTACGATGATCCAATTCAGGACCGCCGACACTGACGGAGCCTCGAATCCAGCATCGCTTCCCTGCCCTACCCTCGTAGCATGGTTCCGGTCCGGGACCCGGTCCTGGGTCACGCCTCAAATGGCAGTCAGGTGTCCTTACTGTCCTCAATCTGGGAGACTTTCTCCCTCTTTGTTTTTATGACCTTGACCTTTCTGAGGCGTGCAAGCCAGAGTTGTACACACTAGTGCATCCCCACGGTTACATTAGGTTATGCACTTTGGCTGGAATATCAACGAGGTGGTGCTAAATTCTCACAGAATCCTGTCAGGAGACTCGCAAACCCATGGCCCGGATGCTGCTGGATACTCCTTTGTAATCATTGATACTATCCTGTGAGAAGACAATTCAGACTTTGCAAATATCCCGTCACTCAAGCTTTTAAAATTTTTATTGAGGTATACTTGATTTATAATACATTGAGTTTCAGGTGTACAATGTAGTGATTCACAATTTTTAAAGATTATACTCCACTTATAGTTATTATAAAATATTGACTATATTCCCTGTGCTGTACAATATATCCTTGTAGCTTTATTTTATACGTAGTGGTTTGTACCTCTTAATCCCTTACCCTTGTCCTGCCACTCCCCACTGGTAACCATTAGATTGTTCTCTACATCTGTGAGTCTTGTTTCTTTTTTGTTATGTTCACTAGTTTGTTTTATTCTTTAGTTTCCACATAAAAGTGGTAACATACAGTATTTGTCTTTCTCTGTCTCATTTCACTTTGCATGATATCCTCTAGGTCCATCCATGTTGTTGCAGATGGCAAAATTTCATTCATTTTTATGACTGAATAGTATTCCATTTGTGTGTGTGTGCGTGTGTGTGTGTATACAACACATTGTCATTATCCATTCATCTGTTGATGGACATTTAGGTTGTTTCCATATCTTGGCCATTGTAAATAATGCTGCTATGAACATTGGGGCACATTGTATCATTTCGAATTAGTGTTTTCATTTTCTTCGGATATATACCCAGAAGTGGAATTAATGGATCATATAGTAGTTCTACTTTTAGTTTTCTGAGGAACGTCCATACTGTTTTCCACAGTGGATACACCAATTTACATTCCCACCAGCAGTGTACAAGGGTTCCCTTTTCTCTACATCCTCACCAACATTTGTTGTTTGTGGTCTTTTGATGCTAGCCATTCTGACAGGTGTGAGGTGATATCTCACTGTTGTTTTGATTTGTATTTCTCTGATAATTAGCAATGTTGAGCATCTTTTCATGTGCCTGTTAGCCATCTATATGTCTTCCTTGGAAAAATGTCTATTCAAGTTTCCAGCCCATTTTTTAATCGGGTTGTTTGTTTTTTTGATAATTGAGTTATATGAGCTTCTCAGACTTTTTTTTTTTTTTTTTTTAATCAGGAGAAGAAAGGATTTATTACTTGCAGCAAGTAAGGAAAACACCGGGGATCTTTCCTAAAGCGGCATCTCCCAGAACAGTAAAATTGGGGAAGTTTTAAGCTGAGGGTACATGCATATTCTTGAAGGGGCTTGGACAGTTGACAGAATCCAAACTTTAGTTGATTGAAGTCACCAGGGTCAGAAAAGGTCAACATCATCATCCCTTAGGTTCTGGTTGATCTGGTGGTTGAGTGCTTCAGACTAACCTTTACCACTGAAAGATAACTGGCAATCTTCACAACTGATATATTATCTTTGCTATTGTTGCTTCTCTTGCCTGATAGCAGGTAATGTTTCTGCATTCTTTTGTTCCCTTAAGATCATTAATTACTAAGACCTGTTCAAGGGCAAGCATTGTAGGCAGGATTAGATCACAAAACGGCTTAGGCTGAGCTCCTTAAACTTTTTTTTTTTTTTTTTAATTTATTTTATTTATTTATTTATTTTTGGCTGTGTTGGGTCTTCGTTTCTGTGCGTGGGCTTTCTCTAGTTGCGGCGAGCGGGGGCCACTCTTCATTGCGGTGCGCGGGCCTCTCACTGTCGCGGCCTCTCTCTTTGCGGAGCACAGGCTCCAGACGCGCAGGCTCAGTAGTTGTGGCTCACGGGCTTAGTTGCTCCGCGGCATGTGGGATCTTCCCAGACCAGGGCTCGAACCCGTGTCCCCTGCATTGGCAGGCAGATTCTCAACTACTGCGCCTCCAGGGAAGCCCTGAGCTCCTTAAACTTTTAACTCACTAGTTTTCATTGATATTTCTTGCCTAAAGGAATTACCAGACTATTCTTTTCTATATATTTATTTATTATTATTATTTTTAAACATCTTTATTGGAGTATAATTGCTTTACAATGGTGTGTTAGTTTCTGCTGTATAACAAAGTGAATCAGCTATACATATACATATCTCCTCCCTCTTGCATCTCCCTCCCAGCCTTCTAGGTGGACACAAAGCACCAAGCTGATCTCCCTGTGCTATGCAGCTGCTTCCCACTAGCTATCTATTTTATATTTGGTAATGTATATATCAGACTATTCTTTTCTATTTCCATCATTCCTTTTCCACTTACTAACTTTGTACTCTAGGGAAGATATTACATTCATTAGTGGTATGGATCTGTAGATTCTTATTTTACTTAATGAGTTATAATCCATTTCTCTCCATATTCACTTAGATGCTCAAATGTGGCAGATTTGGCCAGTGGGAGCTCCACCAGCTGGCTTTGTATCCTTTCAACATGTCACGATTTTTGAGAATTTTCTTACATTCTAGCAAAGTTGTTCCAGGATCATCTTGTACTCTGGGCCCAGACCTGGAATCAGCCATTTCTCCAAGGAGCCCTGATTCCTTTTAGTGGTTTAATGTTTTATTTGTATGAGGAGAATATGTCATAATTTTACTTGCAAAATTAAAAAATAATTTTTAGGGCATTCAATCACAGTAGGAGTAAGATGCCCAATCAGCCTGTCTGTCCTTGTCTTAGCACTGAGAGTCCCAAGTCCTAGGAAACCCTCAGGCCTAGGCTCACCATTCAGTCTAAGTGGGAGAGATGCTAGGGAAAAGAAGGGAGAAGGAACATAAGAGGAAGATGCTCTGAGAATTGGTGGCCCCTTCTGACCCAAGCTGGCCAAACTCCAAACCCCCACCCAACTCCATGCCTTCATACGAGGCTGGCCTGAGGAGGGAGAAGAGAAAAGGCTGTGGGAATCTGGTGCAGGCAGGCATTGACCACGGAGCTTAGAACTTGGAGACAGGGTGGTGGTGGAAGGGGACAGGCAAGGACTCTTATAGGTGCTGGGGACAGAGGACCTGTCACTGGAGGAGCCATGATGCGTGACAGTGTTGGAATAGTCATCAGGAAGAGATTCCCTGAGGATGTGACACCTGAATGGAGACACAGAAGATGCACAGGAAGTGGCCAGTCAGGCTGCTGGAATAGGGGATTGGCAAAGATAAGAGAAGCAGGGCTGCTGCTTTTTGGGCTCCAACTGGGCCTCCAACGTTGCCAGGTACTTGACTTCCATCATCTCATCAAGTCCTTCCAATACCCCGGGATGTGGGGCTTATGCTACATGTTTTACAAATGAGAAAACAGGCTCAGGGCAAAATCCTTAGTTATCACCTTTGGCTTCTTACACCCTCCATCTGATTTGTCAATCTGTGAGCAAATGACAGATCCAGACCTAGCCTTGGCCTCCTGCCTTCCTGACTGCCCCCTCTTTGGCTCGAACCCAATTGCCTCCCAACTGGACTATTGTAGTCATCTTCTCACTGGCCTTCCCCCAGCCCCCTCACCCTATCTTTTCTCTAACAGCAGCAGTAGGATCCTTAGACCCAAGGCAAGTCACACCCCCTCAGCTCAAAACTCTTTCCTTTAGTACATTCAGGCTGCTGTAACAATACCACGGTTGGGAGGCTTATAAGCAAAAGATATTTATTTCTTAAGGTGCTGGAAGTCCAAGACCATGGTGTCAGCAGATTCAGTGTCTAGTGAGAACCGGCTTCCTCTTCTCTCACTGTGTCCTCACATGGCAGGAGGGGTGAGGCAGCTCTCTGGGGTCTCTTTTATAAGGCCACTTATCAGGGGGGCTCCACCCTCATGATCGAATCACCCACAAAGACCCCACCATCCTAACACCATCACCTTGGGGGTTAGGATTTAATGTGTGAATTTGGTGGGGCACAAAACTTCAGATCATAGCCCCCTCCCAGAGGCAAAGCCTAATTACGGCAGCCACCCCCCAAGACCCTTCACATTCTGGGAAGTGGCCCTTCTGCCCTCCTGACTTGTTCCCCTTCCTGGCTTTATCTTCCTCCGTGGCATCCTGCATGTTGTGCTTATTCACGTTTGCACCTTTGTCTCCTCCTGGAATGTCAGCTCCAGGAGGCAGGGACCTTGACCAGGACTTAGCAGTCTCCTGACCCACACACCAGGGCCTCCAGCCAGGGTCCTGCAGGGGCTCAGGACTCAGTGGAGACCAGGCTGTCCTTATTATCCCCCCTCCCTGGACCCTATACCCTTCGCCAGGATGTAAGACATGGGAGAATGAAGGCCTTTGTCAGACTGGGATGCTGGGTGCCCATGGTGCACCCCCCCACCAAGAATGACTGGGTGACCCTTAGGCTGGGGGCAAACGTAAGTGATATCCTCTCAGAAACCCGCTTTAGGGCTTCCCTGGTGGCGCAGTGGTTGAGAGTCTGCCTGCTAATGCAGGGGACACGGGTTCGAGCCCTGGTCTGGGAGGATCCCACATGCCGCGGAGCAACTGGGCCCGTGAGCCACGACTGCTGAGCCTGCGCGTCTGGAGCCTGTGCTCCGCAACAAGAGAGGCCACGATAGTGAGAGACCCGCGCACCGCAATGAAGAGTGGCCCCCGCTTGCCGCAACTAGAGAGGGCCCTAGCACAGAAACGAAGACCCAACATAGCAATCAATCAATCAATAAATAAATCTTTAAAAAAAAAAAAAAAAAAAAAAGAAACCCACTTTACCTTCATAAGCAAAGGCTCCAGGTCCCCCACTCCTCCCATCCCGGGCAAAGGGGCAGGATGCTCATGCGCACAAGTGTCCGGGCTGGGACCTGGCCTAGATGTGGCCCCTTTGGTAGCCTTTTTTGCTACCAAAGCTACTTGCTCAAAGGCTATTTGCTATTAGGTTCCCTTTTTTGCTATTTGCTCAGGAGCTCTGCATGCTCACAAAAGCCCCTCCTCCTCCTGGAATCCTGTCTCCTCTCTGCCTGTGGCTATCTGATTGTAGACCAAGGAGCAAAGCCATCCCCTGTTAGGTGACTCCCTGCCTAGGCATACTTAGCTCAGCTGACAGCAGAGTAAATGGCATGGCATCACCCACGTATTCATATTTTTTTTTTTTTTCATGTAATGTCTGAAACATTTATATTAACATGTTTCCATACAAATAACACAATGAAAGTTTAGTATTAGTTGTTTTGTTTGTTTTTTTATACTGCAGGTTCTTATTAGGCATCAGTTTTATACACATCAGTGTATATATGTCAATCCCAATCGCCCAGTTCAGCACACCACCATCCCCACCCCACCGCAGTTTTCCCCCCTTGGTGTCCATATGTCCATTCTCTACATCTGTGTCTCAACTTCTGCCCTGCAAACTGGCTCATCTGTACCATTTTTCTAGGTTCCGCATACATGCATTAATATACGATATTTGTTTTTCTCTTTCTGACTTACTTCACTCTGTATGACGGTCTCTAGATCCATCCACGTCTCAACAAATGACTCAATTTCGTTCCTTTTTATGGCTGAGTAATATTCCATTGTATATATGTACCACATTTTCTTTATCCCTTCGTCTGTTGATGGGCATTTAGGTTGCTTCCATGACCTGGCTATTGTAAATAGTGCTGCAATGAACATTCGGGTGCATGTGTCTTTTTGAATTACGGTTTTCTCTGGGTATATGCCCAGTAGTGGGATTGCTGGGTCATATGGTAATTCTATTTTTAGTTTTTTAAGGAACCTCCATATTGTTCTCCATAGTGGCTGTATCAATTTACATTCCCACCAACAGTGCAAGAGGGTTCCCTTTTCACCACACCCTCTCCAGCATTTGTTGTTTGTAGATTTTCTGATGATGCCCATTCTAACAGGACTGAGGTGATACCTCATTGTAGTTTTGATTTGCATTTCTCTAATAATTAGTGATGTTGAGCATCTTTTCATGTGCTTCGTGGCCATCTGTATGTCTTCTTTGGAGAAATGTCTATTTAGGTCTTCTGCCCATTTTTGGATTGGGGTGTTTGTTTCTTTGATATTGAGCTGAATGAGCTGTTTATATATTTTGGAGATTAATCCTTTGTCCGTTGATTCATTTGCAAATATTTTCTCCCATTCTGAGGGTTGTCTTTTCGTCTTGTTTATGGTTTCCTTTGCTGTGCAAAAGCTTTGAAGTTTCATTAGGTCCCACTTGTTTATTTTTGTTTTTATTTCCATTACTCTAGGAGGTGGATCAAAAAAGATCTTGCTGTGATTTATGTCAAAGAGTGTTCTTCCTATGTTTTCCTCTAAGAGTTTTATAGTGTCCAGTCTTATATTTAGGTCTCTAATCCATTTTGAGTTTATTTTTGTGTATGGTGTTAGGGAGTATTCTAATTTCATTCTTTTACATGTAGCTGTCCAGTTTTCCCAGCACCATTTATTGAAGAGACTGTCTTTTCTCCATTGTATATCTTTGCCTCCTTTGTCATAGATTAGTTGACCATAGGTGCGTGGGTTAATGTCTGGGCTTTCTATCTTATTCCATTGATCTATGTTTCTGTTTTTGTGCCAGTACCATATTGTCTTGATTACTGTAGCTTTGTAGTATAGTCTGAAGTCAGGGAGTCTGATTCCTCCAGCTCCATTTTTTTGCCTCAAGACTGCTTTGCCTATTCGGGGTCTTTTGTGTCTCCATACAAATTTTAAGATGATTTGTTCTAGCTCCGTAAAAAATGCCATTGGTAATTTGATAGGGATTGCATTGAATCTGTAGATTGCTTTGGGTAGTATACTCATTTTCACAATGTTGATTCTTCCAATCCAAGAACATGGTATATCTCTCTATCTGTTGGTATCATCTTTAATTTCTTTCATCAGTGTCTTATAGCTTTCTGCATACAGGTCTTTTGTCTCCCTAGGTAGGTTTATTCCTAGGTATTTTATTCTTTTTGTTGCAATGGTAAATGGGAGTGTTTCCATAATTTCTCTTTCAGATTTTTCATCATTAGTGTATAGGAATGCAAGAGATTTCTGTGCATTAATTTTGTATCCTGCAACTTTACCATATTCATTAATTAGCTCTAGCAGTTTTCTGGTGGCAGTTTTAGGATTCTCTATGTATAGTATCATGTCATCCGCAAACAGTGACAGTTTTACTTCTTCTTTTCCAATTTGTATTCCTTTTATTTCTTTTTCTTCTCTGATTGCCGTGGCTAGGACTTCCAAAACTATGTTGAATAATAGTGGTGAGAGTGGACATCCTTGTCTCGTTCCTGATCTTAGAGGAAATGCTTTCAGTTTTTCACCATTGAGAATGATGTTTGCTGTGGGTTTGTCATATATGGCCTTTATTATGTTGAGGTAGGTTCCCTCTATGCCCACTTTCTGGAGAGTTTTTATCAGAAATGGGTGTTGAATTTTGTCAAAAGCTTTTTCTGCATCTATTGAGATGATCATATGGTTTTTCTTCTTCAATTTGTTAATATGGTGTATCACATTGATTGATTTGCGTATATTGAAGAATCCTTGCATCCCTGGGATAAATCCCACTTGATCGTGGTGTATGATCCTTTTAATGTGTTGTTGGATTCTGTTTGCTAGTATTTTGTTGAGGATTTTTGCATCTATATTCATCAGTGATATTGGTCTGTAATTTTCTTTTTTTGTAGTGTCTTTGTCTGCTTTTGGTATCAGGGTGATGGTGGCCTCATAGAATGAGTTTGGGAGTGTTCCTTCCTCTGCAATTTTTTGGAAGAGTTTGAGAAGGATGGGTGTTAGCTCTTCTCTAAATGTTTGATAGAATTCACCTGTGAAGCCATCTGGTCCTGGACTTTTGTTTGTTGGAAGATTTTTAATCACAGTTTCAATTTCATTACTTGTGATTGGTCTGTTCATATTTTCTATTTCTTCCTGGTTCAGTCTTGGAAGGTTATACCTTTCTAAGAATTTGTCCATTTCTTCCAGGTTGTCCATTTTATTGGCATAAAGTTGCTTGTAGTAGTCTCTTAGGATGCTTTGTATTTCTGCAGTGTCTGTTGTAACTTCTCCTTTTTCATTTCTGATTTTATTGATTTGAGTCCTCTCCCTCTTTTTCTTGATGAGTCTGGCTAATGGCTTATCAATTTTGTTTATCTTCTCAAAGAACCAACTTTTAGTTTTATTGATCTTTGCTATTGTTTTCTTTGTTTCTATTTCATTTATTTCTGCTCTGATCTTTATGATTTCTTTCCTTCTGCTAACTTTGGGTTTTGTTTGTTCTTCTTTCTCTAGTTTCTTTAAGTGTAAGGTTAGATTGTTTACTTGAGCTTTTTCTTGTTTCTTTAGGTAGGCTAGTATAGCTATAAACTTCCCTCTTAGAACTGCTTTTGCTGCATCCCATAGGTTTTGGGTCGTCGTGTTTTCATTGTCATTTGTCTCTAGGTATTTTTTGATTTCCTCTTTGATTTCTTCAGTGATCTCTTGGTTATTTAGTAACGTATTGTTTAGCCTCCATGTGTTTGTCCTTTTTACGTTTTTTTCCCTGTAATTCATTTCTAATCTCATAGCGTTGTGGTCAGAAAAGATGCTTGATATGATTTCAATTTTCTTAAATTTACTGAGGCTTGATTTGTGACCCAAGATGTGATCTATCTTGGAGAATGTTCCGTGCGCACTTGAGAAGAACGTGTAATCTGCTGTTTTTGGATGGAATGTCCGATATATATCAATTAAATCTATCTGGTCTATTGTGTCATTTAAAGCTTCTGTTTCCTTATTTATTTTCATTTTGGATGATCTGTCCATTGGTGTAAGTGAGGTGTTAAAGTCCCCCACTATTATTGTGTTACTGTCGATTTCCTCTTTTATAGCTGTTAACAGTTGCCTTATGTATTGAGGTGCTCCTATGTTGGGTGCATATATATTTATAATTGTTATATCTTCTTCTTGGATTGATCCCTGGATCATTATGTAGTGTCCTTCCTTGTCTCTTGTAACATTCTTTATTTTATTTTTTTTATTTTTTATTTTTTTAAAATTTATTTATTGATTGATTGCTTGATTACTATGTTGGGTCTTCGTTTCTGTGCTAGGGCTTTCTCTAGTTGCGGCAAGCGGGGGCCACTCTTCATCGCGGTGCACGGGCCTCTCACTATCGTGGCCTCTCTTGTTGCGGAGCACAGGCTCCAGACGCGCAGGCTCAGTAGTTGTGGCTCACGGGTCTAGTTGCTCCGCGGCATGTGGGATCCTCCCAGACCAGGGCGCGAACCCGTGTCCCCTGCATTAGCAGGCAGACTCTCAACCACTGCGCCACCAGGGAAGCCCAACATTCTTTATTTTAAAGTCTATTTTATCTGATATGAGTATAGCTACTCCAGCTTTCTTTTGATTTCCATTTGCATGGAATATCTTTTTCCATCCCCTCACTTTCAGTCTGTATGTGTCCCTAGGTCTAAAGTGGGTCTCTTGTAGACAGCATATATATGGGTCTTGTTTTTGTATCCATTCAGCCAGTCTATGTCTTTTGGTTGGGGCATTTAATCCATTCACGTTTAAGGTAATAATCGATATGTATGTTCCTATGACCATTTTCTTAATTGTTTAGGGTTTGTTTTTGTAGGTCCTTTTCTTCTCTTGTGTTTCCCACTTAGAGAAGTTCCTTTAGCATTTGTTGTAGAGCTGGTTTGGTGGTGCTGAATTCTCTTAGCTTTTGCTTGTCTGTAAAGCTTTTGATTTCTCCATCAAATCTAAATGAGATCCTTGCCGGGTAGAGTAATCTTGGTTGTAGGTTCTTCCCTTTCATCACTTTAAGTATATCATGCCACTCCCTTCTGGCTTGCAGAGTTTCTGCTGAGAAATCAGCTGTTAACCTTATGGGAGTTCCCTTGTATGTTATTTGTCATTTTTCCCTTGCTGCTTTCAATAATTTTTCTTTGTCTTTAATTTTTGCCACTTTGATTACTATGTGTCTCGGCGTGTTTCTCCTTGGGTTTATCCTGTATGGGACTCTCTGCGCTTCCTGGACTTGGGTGGCTATTTCCTTTCCCATGTTAGGGAAGTTTTCGACTATAATCTCTTCAAATATTTTCTCTGGTCCTTTCTCTCTCTCTTCTCCTTCTGGGACCCCTATAATGCGAATGTTGTTGCGTTTAATGTTGTCCCAGAGGTCTCTTAGGCTGTCTTCATTTCTTTTCATTCTTTTTTTTTTAGTCTGTTCCGCAGCAGTGAATTCCATCATTCTGTCTTCCAGGTCACTTATCCGTTCTTCTGCCTCAGTTATTCTGCTATTGATTCCTTCTAGTGTAGTTTTCATTTCAGTTATTGTATTGGTCATCTCTGTTTGTTTGTTCTTTAATTCTTCTAGGTCTTTGTTAATCATTTCTTGCATCTTCTCAATCTTTGCCTCCATTCTTATTCCAAGGTCCTGGATCATCTTCACTATCATTATTCTGAATTCTTTTTCTGGAAGGTTGCCTATCTCCACTTCATTTAGTTGTTTCTCTGGGGTTTTTTCTTGTTCCTTCATCTGGTACATAGCCCTCTGCCTTTTCATCTTCTCTATCTTTCTGTAACTGTGGTTTTTGGTCCACAGGCTGCAGGATTATAGTTTTTCTTGCTTCTGTTGTCTGCCCTCTGGTGGTTGAGGCTATCTAAGAGGCTTGATGGGAGGCTCTGGTGGTGGGTAGAGCTGACTGTTGCTGTCCCCCACGTATTCATATTGTGTAACGTAGGATGAGTCTTTGACCCAAATGTCATTCATTTGATAAACTGTGCCAGGCCTTAGGGGTTCAGACATATATTGTATATCCAGTTTTTCCAGTGCCATTTGTTGAAAAGACTGTCCTTTCTCTGTTAAATGGTCTTGGCACCCATGTCAAAAATCAACCTTATATGCAAGGGGTTGTTTCTGGAATTTCTTTTCTTTTTTCTTTTTTTTCTTTTTACACTCTTCTTTTTATTTTTTTATTTTAATTGAATTTTATTTTTTTGATGTGGACCTTTTTTTTTTTTTTTTGGCTGCATTGGGTCCTCATTGCTGCACACGGGCTTTCTGTAGTTGTGGTGAGCAGGGGCTACTCTTCCTCGTGGTGCACGGGCTCTAGGTGCGTGGGTTTCAGTAGTTGCAGCACACAGGCCCTAGAGTGTGTGGGCTTCTGTCATTGCGGTGTGTGGGCTCAGTACTTGTGACACATGGGCTCTAGTGCGCAGGCTCAGTAGTTTAGTTGCTCCGCGGCATGTGGGATCTTCCCAGACCAGGGATCAAACCCATGTCCCCTGCATTGACAGGCAGATTCTTAACCACTGCGCCACCAAGGAAGTCCCTGGAATTTCTTTTCCACTGGTCTGTATGTCTATCTTTATGCCAGTACCACACTGTTCTGGTTACAGTAGCTTTGAAGTAAGTTTTGAAATAGGGAAGTGTGAATCCTCCAACTTTGTTCTTTTTCAAAATGCTTTGGCTATTTGGAGTCCCTTGAGATTCCATATGAGTTTTAGGATTTTTAAAAAAATTTCTGCAAAAAAATCATTGGGATTTTGATAGGGATTGCATTGAATCTGTAGAATGCTTTGAGTAGCATTGACATCTTAACAATATTGTCTTCCAGTCCATGAACACAGAATGTCTTTCCATATTTACATCTTCTTTAATTTCTTTTAGCAGTGTTTTATAATTTTCGGTCTGCAAGTTTTTACCCCCTGTGGTTAAGTTAATTTCTAAGTATTTTTTTCAGATTGTTCATTGTTAGTGTATGCAACTGATTTTTGTGTGTTGATTTCATATCCTATAACTTTTCTGAATTTGCTTATTAGCACTAATAGGTTTTGGGGTGTGTTTATTTGGTGTGGAATCTTTAGCATTTTCTATGTATAAGATATGGACAAAGATAATTTTACTTGTTCCTTTCCAATTTGGATGCCTTTTATTTCTTTTTCTTGCCTAATTGCTCTGGCCAGAACTTCCAGTACTATGTTGAAAAGAAGTAGCAAAAGCAGGCATCCTTGTCTTATTCCTGATCTTAGGGGGAAAGCTTTAGGTCTTTCATCATTGAGTATGATGTCCACTGTAGATTTTTTCATATATAGCCTTTATCATGTTGGGGAAGTTCCCTTCTATCCTAGTTTGTTGAGTGTTTTTATCATGAAAGGGTGTTGGACTTTGTCAAAAGGTTTTCTGCATCAATTGAAATGATCATGTGTGTTTTTTTTTTCCTGTTCATTCTGTTAATGTGATATATTTGTTGATTTTCATATGTTGAATCATCCTTGCATTATGGGAATAAATTCCATTTGGTCATGGTGTAATCCTTTTAATATGCAGCAGAATTTGGTTGGCTAGTATTTCGTTGAAGATTTTTGCATCAATATTCATAAGAGCTAAATGGTCTGTAAGGTATTTTTAAAGGTATATTAACTCACCCAGCTCCCCTGGTTAAGATAATGGGGCTACATGGAACTGAACATGATACAATGTTAAGAGGGGGAAGAAACAGAAGAGAGAGTTCCTGTGCTTGGAACTTTGGAGCTGGGCCTTGCACACTTCCTGCAGAACTGGAAGAGAAGTGGAATCACTGTGGTTTAAATAGTAATGGGAGTATGGGGAATTATTTTTCTTTAAACATTTTTTGATAAAGGAAAGTGTGATTATGTAGGAAAATGACTGTTTGGATGTAAATACACCTGCAAGTATATACAAGTAGAGAACATGATGTTTAGCATTTGTTTTGAAATACTCCAGAAAAAAGGGGAGATGAGGATAATGAAATTGCAGAAGTTGTTGATGGTAGTTGAAGCTGGGTGGGTGCTACATTATGCTCTTGATTTTTGGGTCTATTTTGAAATTTTTAAGATAAAAAATTTTAAGTGTTTTAATGTTGTAATGATATTATCTTCATAAAGCATGAGAAGACAAAAAAAAAAAAGTCATTTACCTGTCTCTGAATGGCTATCATCTGAGTGCCACTTGACTTCTAGGTGGCTGTCCCTGCTAGTGGACATGTATTCTGACCTCCTGCTTCGACCTACTTCTTGTTTTAAATGAATGCATTGGTTGCTCTCATGTGCCTGCTTTATCTTATTTAATCCTTACAAAAGCCTAATGGCCTAGCTATTATCCCCATTTTTCAGATGAGGAAATTGAGGAACAGAGAATGATATGGCCATGGGTTTGAACCCCTGAGCTCTGGGAGATGGGGAGGGGAATCTACACTCTCACTCATCATCATCACCCCACTGCCACCTAAACTGTTCTTCATGTCTTACTCCACCTCTGGGTCCTCCTGGATCCCCAGCCAACATGGCATTTCCAGATGAATTTCCAAGGCTGTGTTAAACCTAGCTCCCCCATGTGGCCTCCCCATCTTTCCAGGCTCTCATCCAACTACCGCTGTGACAAATCTGTGTTATTTCTGGGCCCCTAGGATCAGAACCCTTTCCTGTGTTGGGAGAATTCCCCCATCATGTGAGTTTTGATGGGAGACAAGCCAACCTCCCAGTATTGAAGCTCAAAGAAGGGGCTGATCCTCACCTCCCAGGCTCCATGCAGCTGGGATCTGGGCATCTGAGCTGAAATGTTTGAGATTTCACCAACAAACAACTCTTCTCACAACCCCTTTCCCATATACACACTTTAAATAATGCCCACACCTACATAAAATACATATCAACCCTGCCCAATGAAGATAATCCAAGTCTCATACGATTGCCACATCCCAGTCCAGGAACTATGGGTGATTTGTGATTTTCTCAGTCAGGCCTGGGTAATAGCCCCTCAAGGGACAGTAACCATTGCCTAAAAGAAGAGTTTAATCATCCCAAAGTCTCCAAAGTATAATTGTATAGATGAAGTTGTAGTTCTGGAGATAGAAATCACTCTAGATGTTTCAAACAGATAAGGATTTAATACAGGGAATCAGTTGCTTGCAAAATCATGGAAAGGACTTTAAGATTTGAAGTCAGTGGGGCTATGACTAGACCTCAAAGTCGTGCCATAGCGGCTGTAATCCAGAGATCAAGAAGCTGCACAAAACCATTGCCAAGGTCACAGCTGCCACACCCATGAAACTGGGTGAAAGTGAGTGGGACATGGATTTGGGCCCTTGCAAAAGTTCACATCTGCCAGAACCTACACATCAGTGCCATCTCTACCAAGAGAATGGCACCCTCCTCCCTTCTGCCTTCCATATCTCATGCAATCACATCTCATTGGCAGAACCCAAGTCAATCAATCCAGACTCCTAAGAGCAAAAGTCTCTGGGAAATGTAGTTTTTAACCTTCCCACCCTTCACAAGGAGTAGAAGAATAAATGTAGAAATGGATGGTGAGTAAAGATAAACAATGTCTAGCACTGCAAGAGAATTCTTGCAACAAAAATACTCTGGATTTTTTTTTCAGGGTATTAGGCAAACAGTGCCACCTAGCATCTTTATTCAAATGGCAATCAGCACTTGGACAGAAATCGCAGTTCAACAGCAAAAACTTTCTCTTGCAAGTGCTAAGCCACAGCCCATCCCTACGGCCATCTGCCACAGCCATTATCACCATCTGCTCTCCAGCTTCACAGCCCCTGCCCTGCCTGCCCTGGCTGAGCCAGAACTCCTGGCCCATCACAGGAGGGGGCAGGAGGGCCACAGGAGCTCAGCCTTTGCCCCCCAAAGGTGGACCACGGCCTCCTGGCTAAGCAGGCACAGCATCCTCCCTGGTGCCCTCTGAAGTCTCAGCCTCTGGCAGCATCAGATCTGAGCCAAGCTGAACCTCCTGAGGAGGGTGGGGATGGGGGCTTCTGGGGGAGTCAGGGAAGGAGGGCCAGGGCTGGGGGAAGGTGCCTTCTAGCTACTGGCCCCCACCTAGTGCAGAGGCCCAGGGGCCTGACTCTCCTGATCTTGCCCCAGCATCCCCTCCCCAGTGGGTCAGTATATCTTCTGCCGACTGTGTAGAATGGCTTCTTTGATGAAGGAGAAGACAACCAGGATCACTAAGAATTTCCCCCGCTTGCCTTTGGTGAAGTAATTGGAGACCACGTCATCTCCTGGCTGCATGGTGGAGGTTAGGACGTTCTCCCCAGCCGACAGTGACACAAAGAATGCAAATGGGATTATCCACAGGCAGAAAGTGAAATAAGCCAGGACCTCTGAGAAAGGATAATATTCCTCTGCAAAAACTTGAAACTCTAGGTCATGATTCACCACCACTAGCCCACACAACAGGATGAAGTTAAGCGAGGTCAGCATGACTAAGGGGAAGGTCTGGAGGAGGCCAAAGTAGACAAGGTTGGTGCAGAGACCCATGCCAATCATGCAGGTGGGGAAGCACTCAAAAATGTAGAGGCCAATTGATACAGCTGTGGAGAATCAGGTCATGTATTTTATGATCCTACTAGTGGCCACTGTGTATTCTTCTATCAATTCTGCCAGGTAATAGAGTCCGGCTACGATGGCCAGCAGGATGAAGACCACCTGGATGAAGAGCAACAGCCAGCTCAGCAGGTACACGAGCCACATGACGCCCACGCCCTGCCTGCCCCCTGACCGCTGGGATAGGCCTGCACGCTTGCTATTTGGATTTTTGACATGATCATGTTAGCAAGTCCACACATCCTCTTCCCAAAAATCATTTATCAAAGCTGGAGAAAGCGATCAAAACTGTCAAACAACTATTTCAGTGCTTGGAAATTCACCAAGTGCACACATCAAACTGAGAAAATTTTATTCATGAAAACTACTGAAATTCAGTTACAAACAGCAAAAGCATGTGATGTTCTTTCTTGGGGAAACTGCTGTCACCTCCCATCACCATAATTCAATAAATGTGGAGGCAGGGGCTTCCCTGGTGGTGCAGTGGTTAAGAATCCGCCTGCCAATGCGGGGGACACGGGTTTGAGCCCTGGTCCGGGAAAATCCCACATGCCGTGGAGCAACTAAGCCCATGGGCCACAACTACTGAGCCTGCGCTCTAGAGCCCACAAGCCACAACTACTGAAGCCCACGTGCCTAGAGCCCGTGCTCCGCAACAAGAGAAGCCACTGCAATGAGAAGACCGTGCACTGCAACAAAGAGTAGCCCCCGCTCGCCGCAACTAGAGAAACCCCACGCACAACAACGAAGACCCAATGTAGCCAAAAATAAATAAAATAAATAAATTTATTTAAAAAAATGTGGAGGCAGGGCAAGAAAACTATCACCTTTGATTCCACTGCTAGAGAGATCTCACTTGATTTGGAGTTATTTCAGTTAAAGTAGATCTCATTGGCAAGTGATCAGGGAAGACCTGAAGCTCTGCTAACAGTTCAGGACCGTTTTGAGCAAGCAATGGACCAGAAGGAAAGCTGAGGATTTACTAGGGAGCTGCAGGAGGTGAGACAGCAATGGGGACTTGATAAATTCTCAACATATCCCAGAGTGTGTGCACATGTATGAGAAAGACTAGAGCAGACTGAAGACATTTGCACGTCTCCAGCCACCACAGTATCCTTTTTATGGAGCAAAGATGCAAGAGATTTCAGTGGAATGTGAAAGCCAGGGTAGACTTGAAAGTCACTTGAGCTTAGAAAGTGCTCCCCTGCCCACACACAGACCCATCAGCAGAAGGTGGAAACCTCATTAGCTCTGAGAACAATCTGATTAACCTTTACCTGAATGCTAAGCTATGCAGTCACCAGGACAAAACCTGGGAAAGAGGGCTTAAACACAAAAATAAGAGCAAACAACTGAGCAGATACATCAGCAGCCATACACTGTTGGGGAGACAGAGTAGACAAACAAAACAACAACAATAATACATGAGAGAAGGGAATTGGAATCCAGAGTTGCTACAATACATTATATTTTCAGTAAAACATCATAAGACAGGCAAAGGCACAACAAAGTGTGGCCCATACTCAGAAAAAGGGAGTCAATAGCTATTGGCTCTGGTTATCCCCAGATATTGGATATAGCAGACAAAGCCTTCAAAACAGCTATTGTAAATAAATTCAAACAGTTAAAGGAACCCATATTTAAATAATTAAAGCAATGCATTACAGCAATCACTCAACAAATAGAGACTCTCAATAAAGATGTTGTTATACAAAAGAACCAAATGGAAATTCTTTTTTTTTTTTTAATTTTTATTTATTTATTTATTTATGGCTGTGTTGGGTCTTCGTTTCTGTGCGAGGGCTTTCTCCAGTTGTGGCAAGCGGGGGCCACTCTTCACCGCGGTGCGCGGGCCTCTCACTATCGCGGCCTCTCTTGTTGGGGAGCACAGGCTCCAGACGCGCAGGCTCAGTAATTGTGGCTCATGGGCCCAGTTGCTCCGTGGCATGTGGGATCTTCCCAGACCAGGGCTCGAACCTGTGTCCCCTACATTGGCAGGCAGATTCTCAACCACTGCGCCACCAGGGAAGCCCTCAAATGGAAATTCTTGAATGGAAAATTACAATAACTGAAATGAAACTTTTACTAAAGGGGCTCAAAAGCAGAATTAAGATGCCTAAAAGAAGAAATAGCAAGCATAATAGATCAATAAAAATTGTCTAATCTGAAAACAAAGAGAAAAAAAGATTGAAGGAAGTTAAAGACAGCCACAGGCATCTGTGAGACAACATCAAGTGTACCAACATAATTGTAATGGGAGTCTCAGAGGAGAGGAGAAAGGGAAAGGGACAGAAAAATATTTGAAGATATAATGGGCCAAATTTCAAAAATTTGATGAAAAACATTAACCTACAGATCCAAGAAGGATAAACACAAAGAGATCCACACCATGCACTTCATAGCCAAACTGTTGAAAGCCAAATACAAAATGAAAATCTTGAAAGCAAGAGGAAAATGACATACACTTGAATGATAAAATGACTTATCAAAAACAATGGAAAACATAAAAGTGTAGAATGACATATTTAAAGTGCCAAAGGAAAGATTGCCAAATAAGAATTCTATATCCAGCAAAACTATCCTTTAAAAATGAAGATGGTAAAAGCTTTTTCCAGACAAATAAAGATCAAGAGGTGCTAGCATATTGGCCTAACAAGAAATACAAAAACAGTCCTTCAGACTGAAAGAAAATGATACCAGATAGTAACTTGAAATACACAGGAGGAAATGAAGGAATACATAAGTAAATATCAAAGGCTCTATATGTATTTTTTCTCATTTCTTCTCTTAATTAAAATGCATAACATATTAAAGCTATATTATTGGATTTATAATATATATAAATGCAATAGATGTCACAATAATAGTATAAAAGCCAGGGAAAGAAATGATAAATTTGAGCAGATGTTCTCTATTTGGCCAAATTTCAGTTAGTATTATTCTAAAGTAAACTGTGATAAGGTAAGATGCATATTGTAATCCCTAGAGCAATCATTAATAAAATAACTTAAAAAATAGTTAAAATGTCAATAGAGGAATAAAGAGTGCTCTCTAAAAATTTCATTTAGAACAAAAGAAGATAGTAAAGGAGGAATGGAGGAAGAAAAGAGATATGAGACATATAGAAAAAAGGTAGCAAATTGGTAGATTAAGTCCAAGCATATCAATAATTACATTAAATGTGAATGTGTTAAACATCCCACTTAAAAGGCACAGATAGTGAGACTGGATGAAGAATCAAGATATAACTTTGTTTTCTACAAGAGACGCATCTTAGATTCAAACAAATTTGTGTGGAAAACATATAGTAGGCATATAATAACCACAAGAGAACTGGAAGGGCTATATTGCAGTTTGTCTTGAAATCAGACAAGGTAGACTTTGAGGAAACAAATAATACTAGAGACAAAGAGAGGCAATTCATTATCAATACACAAGGAACATATAAAAATTTTAAAATACACACACCTAATGACAGAGTCCCCAATTACATGAAGCAAATCTCGACAGAACTGAAAGAAGAAATACACATTTCAAAAATAATAGTTGGAAATTTCAGTACTCTACTCTCAGTAATTGAAAGAACAATCAGGCAGCAAATCAGAAAGGATGAAGAAGACTTTAACAACACTATCAACCAACTTGACTTAAGTAGCATTTACAGAACATACACCAATGACTGCTGAATACATATTCTTTTCAAGAATTCATGGAACATTCTCCAGCATAGGTCATATGTTGAGACACAAAACAAGCCTCACTAAGTTGAAAAAGATAAAGATTATGCAAAGTGTGTTCTCTGAACACAATGGGATTAAAATGGAGATCAATAACTGAAAGAATCTGGGAAAACTTCAAGTATTTGGAAATTAAACTTCTAAATAATCCATGGCCCCCAAAAGATAGCAGAAGATTAAAATTTAAAGATTTAATTCAATTAAAACAGAAACACAACAAATCAAAATATAGGGGATTCAGTGAAAGCAGTGCTTAGAGGAGAATTTATTGCCTTAAGTCAAAAAAGAAAAAAGGTATCTCAACCCAACAACTCAAGCATTCACCATAGGAAACTTGAAAAAATGAGCAAACAATTATAAAGCAAATAGAAGGAAAGAGATGATAAATATTAAAAGCAGAAATCAATGACATAGAAAAAAATTAATAGAGATAATCAATGAAACCAAATTTGATTCTAGGAAAAGGCCAACAAAATTGACAAAACTTAGCTATATTAACCAAAAAAATAAGAGACAAGACACAAATTACCAAAACCAGAAATGAAAGCGTGGACTTCACAACTGACCTTACAGAAATCAAAATGATTATAAGAGAATATTCTGAACTAATTATAGCAACAAATAGACAACTTTGTTAAAATAGACAAATTCCTAGAAAGATGCAAATAACCAAAATTGAGTCAAGAAGAAATAGAATATCTGAAAAACCTAAATGTCCATTGACAGAAGAATGGATAAAGAAAATGTGTACATATATACAATGCAATACTACTCAGCCATTAAAAAAAAATGGAATAATGCCATTTGCAGCAACATGGATGGAACTAGAGATTATCATACTAAGTGAAGTAAGTCAGAAAGAGAGAGATAAATACCATATGATATCACTTATATGTGGAATCTAAAATATGACACAAATGAACCTACCTACGGAACAGAAACAGACTCACAGACATAGAGAACAGATCTGTGGTTGCCAATGGCAGTGGGGGGGATGGAGGGGGAGGTTGGGGTTAGTAGATGCAAACCATTATATATAGGATGGATAAACAACAAGGTCCTACTGTATAGCACAGGGAACTATAGTCAATATCCTGTGATAAACCATAATGGAAAAGAATATGAAAAAGAATATATATATATGACTGAATCACTTTGCTGTACAGCAGAAATTAACACAACATTGTAATTCAACTATACTTCAATTATTTATTTATTTATTTGGCTGCATTGGGTCTTAGTTGTGGTGTGCGGGATCTTTCATTGTGGCACACAGGCTCTTCTCTGTGGCATGTGGGCTTTTCACTGTGGCTCATGGGCTTCTCTCTAGTTGTGGCTCACAGGTTCCAGAGTGCATGGGCTCAGTAGTTGTGGCATGCAGGCTCTCTAGTTGTGGTGCATGGGCTTAGTTGCCCCATGGCATGTGGAATCTTAGTTCCTCGACCAGGTATTGCACCCACGTCCCCTGCATTGGAAGGCAGATTCTTAACCAATGGACCACCAGGGAAGTCCCCAATTCTTAAAAAAAGAAAAAAATCTATAGTCAAAACACCAATGCTAAAATAAAGGAGGTGAAAAATATTTTTTAAAAAAGAGCAAATAGAATATCTGAATAGACCTATAACAAGGCAAGTAGTTTAATTAGGAATAAAAAAATTCCACAAAGAAAAGCATGGCCCAGATGGCATCACTGATGAATTTTATCAAATATTTAAAGAAGAAATAATAATAATATATCACAAATTCTTCAGAGAGTTGAGGAGGAGGGAGACTCCCTACTTCTTCAATGAGGCCATTATTACCCTGATACCAAAGCCAGACAAAGACATCATAAGAAAAAAATTTTAGTACAATATCCAGTCTTATCACAGTCACAAGATTTCTTTACAAAATATCCCCAAGTCAAATTCAGCAATACATAAAAAGGATTATACACCATGACCAAGTGAGATTTATTCTAAAGTGATTTTAATATCTAAAAATCAATTCATGTAATACATAGTAATAGAATAATATATAATCATAAGTTCATCTCAATTCATGCAAAAAAATAAAACATTTGGGAAAACCCAATACAGATTCATGATAAAAGCTTTCAGCAATGTAGGAGTAAAAGGAACTTCTTCAACCTCAAAAAGGTGTCTACAAAACTTACAGACAGCATCATACTTAAGGATGCATTTACAATAGCTCAAGATGAGGTGAAATATTTAGGTGTAAATATAAGAAAATGTTCACAGAACTTCAATGCTCAAAACTACAAAATTCTGAAGAAAGAAATCAAACAACATCTAAATAAATGGAGATATAATATGTTCATGTTTGGAAGACTCAACATTATAAAGATGTCAGTTGCCTCTAAAGTGATATACAGATTTATGGCAATTTCTATCAAAATCCCAGCAAGATTTTTTTGTCAATATAGATGATATTATTCTAAATGTATTTGGAAAGTCAAAGGAACTAGAATATCTAATAAAATTTTGAAAAAGGAGAATAAATTGGGAAGCAATCTTAAGGCTTTTTACATAGCTATGGTAATCAAGACTGTGTGGTACTGGTGCAAGAATAAACACATAGGTCAATGGAACAGAAGAGATTCTCCAGAAATAACCCCACAAGTATGGATAACTGATTCTTAATATAGATTCAAAGGCAATTCAATGAAGGAAAAATGGTCTTTCCAACAAAGGGTGTTAGAGCAATCAGATATCCATAGGAAAAAAGTTAACGCTGACTTAAAACTGCTGCTGAAAACTCAGCATCTGTGCACCAGTGCCAAATCAAATCTCAGAGACAGAGTTTTGGGTGAAGTAGAAAAGAATGGCTTTATTGCTTTGCCAGGAAAAGGGGGACACAGTGGGTTCATGCCTCTCAAAACTGTGTGTCCCAACCCAGGAGGATTTGGTGAGGAGTTTTGTAGTAGTGGTTCAAGGGCAGGGTTGCTGATAAGGATTAGGGTGTGTGCAGGGCCTGCACTCCTTTAATCTGGTCTCAGGTAGTCTCCTGATGAACTTCTCTGGTTCCTTTAATCTGGCCTCAGGTGATCTTCTCTGGAATGAAGAATGCTAACATCTTTTACTTGTTGGGGGTTTTAGTTCTGTAAAGAGCTCAAAGATATTGTTATGTGTGTCCCTTTAGGCAGAACCAGGACCCTGCCCCAAGGCGGCACTATTGTTTCTTGGCTGCTTCTCCCTTGTCTTTGCATCCCCTCCCTTCCCAGATTAGCAACTGTTCGAATCTGCCCTTTGGAACTCAGGGAATGTCATGGAGGCTGGAGTCTATTCCCTACAAGAAACGGGGGACACAGAAAGTCTTTTGTGCCCAGGAATCCCACAGGGTCCTGCTTGGTTTCACAAGTATTTGGTGATTTTCTAGATATCTTTCTAATATTTATTTCTAAGGTAATTCTATTGTGATCAGAGAACATACTTTGTATGATTTAAATTATTTTAAATTTATCAAGACTTGTTTTATGCCCAGATGTAGTCTGTCTTGGTAAACATCCCATGTGCACTTGGAAAAATACATATTCTGCTGTTGTTGGGTGGAGTATTTTATAAATGTCAATTAGGTCAAGCTGATTGATAATATTGTTCAAGTCTTGTTCAAGTCTTCTATGCCTTTCCTGATTTTCTGCCTACTCATTCTTTCAGTTGTTCAGAGAGGGGTGTTGGAATCTCTTGTTACAATTGTGATTTGTCTATTTCTCCTCACAGATTTCAACCTGGTATGATTTTCTTCTTCCTGAAGAACTTTAAAAATTATGTCCTATACTACAAATCTGCTGGAGATGAATTCTTTCAGTTTCACTATATCTGAAAAAGTCTTTGTTTTGCCTTAGTTTTCTAAATATTTTTGCTGATTATAGAAATGTAGGTTTACAGCCCCACACTTAGACCCCAGTCCTGTAAATATCTTGCTGCACTATCTTCTGGCTTTCATTGCTTCTGAAGAGAAGTTCATTATCATTCTTATCTTTGATTTTGTGACATAATATGCCTTTTTGTCCTGGCTACTTTTAAGATTTCTCTATCACAGATTAAGGCAATCCAATTATGACATGCCTTCGTGTTGTTCTCTTCTCTCTACCCCCCTCTCTCTCTGTGCTGGGGGCTGATTGGGCTTCTTGGACCTGCAGATTTAGAGCCGAGTTTCTCAGTCTCAGCACTATGGGGCCTGGTGGAGGCTGTCTATGCATTATAGGATGTTTAGCATTCCTGGCTTCTACCCACTAGATTCCAGTATTATTCGCCTCTGTGACAACCAAAAATGACTCCAGACATTGCCAATGTCCTCAAGGGCAAAGTCACCCCCAGTTGAGCACCACTGGTTTAGAGTTTTTATCAGATTTGGAAATTTGGGGGATGTTATTTTTTTCAATAATGTTCCCTTTCCCTCTTTTCTCCTACAGGGACTCCTGAAACCATGCACCTCAGATTGGGACTTGAACCCATGCAGCCAGGACTCGAACCTGGCCAAAACCCTGACTGGGACTCTAACCCACATGGCCGGGACTCGAACCTGGCCAAAACCCACAGTCTTCCAACTGAGATCACACACCTGGTTTCAGGAGTTAATGAAGCTCAGGTTCTTGATGTCTCATCTCACAAAGAATTCAGTGAGAGACAAAGTGATAGGTTAGAAGTGGATTTATTTAGAGAGGAACACACTCCACAGACAGAGTGTGGGCCATCTCAGAAGGTGAGAAAGGCACCAGGGTATGGGGTTGTCAGTTTTTATAGGGGTGGGTAGTTTCATAGGCTAATAAATGGGAGGAGTATTCCAGCTATTTTGGGAAGGGGTGGGAATTTCCAGGAAATGGGGCACTGCCCACTTTTTTATCCTTATGGTCGGCCTTGGAACTGTCATGGCGCCTGTGGGTGTGTCATTTAGCTTGCTGATGTGTTACAATGAGCATGTACTGAGGCTCAAGGTCTAATGGAAGTCAACTTGTCGGCCATCTTGGACCCATTTTGTTCTAATCAGTTTATGTCATGTCCTTGGGCCATGTCATTCCTTTAAAGTTTGTGCCCTGCCCCCTTCCTTCCTGTTTCATTCCGATTATATGTGTATTAATCTGACTGAATTTGTCCCACAGCTCACTGATGCTCCATTAATTTTTTTCAATCTTTTTTCTTTGTGTTTCACTTTGGATAGTTTCTGCTGCTATTTCTTCAAGTTCACACATTTTTTCTTCTTTATTGTCTAATCTGTTGTTAGTCCCATCCAGTATTTTTTATCTCAGAGATTGTATTTTCATTTTAGGTAGCTTGATTTGGGTATTTTTCATATTTTTCCTATCCCTAATAACCTGTGCAATCTTTCTTGAACATTGAACATGGAATACAGCTATGATAATTATTTCAATGTCCTTATCTACTAATCCTAATAACTGTATCATCTCTGGGCTTATTTTTATTAATTGATTTTTTTCTTCTCATTATGGGTCATATTTTCCTAACTCTTTGCATGCCAGACACTGTGAGTTTTACCTTGCTGAATGCTGGCTAATTTTGGGTTCCTGTGAACATTAGTGAACATTGTTTAGAGACGCAGCTAAGTCACTTGGTAACAGTTTGATCTTTCAAGGTTTGCTCTTGAGAGATGTTATGTAAGACCATGAAATGGAGCAAGACCCTGTGGGACCTTCCCTGGTACAAATCCCTTCTGTGTCCCCCGTTTCTTATTTGCAGGCAAAAGGCTTCAGCCTCCTTGAGCTTCCCTGAGTTCCAAAGGGCAGATTCAAATAGTTGCTAATTAAGGAAGGGAGGGAATGCAGAAAGAAAGGAGGAGCAGTCAAGAAACAATAGTGTAACCTTGGGGAAGTGTCCTGGTTCCTCCTCAAGGAATATACATAACAATATCTTTGAGTTCTTCTGTAGGAACTAAGGTCCTCACCCAGGTAGAGGATGGTAACTTCAGGCTAAACGTAAGATTCCTGGAACACTGCCCTGTTACCTCACCACCAGCCAGTCAGAAGAAAGTCACACACCCTGCAGCCCTCACTCCAAATTTTGCCTATAAAAACTTCTCCCTAAAAACCATCAGAGAGTTCAGGGATTTTGAGCATGAGCCACCCATTCTTCTTGCTTGGCCTTGCAATAAACTTTTCTCTGCTCTAAATGCTGATGTTTTGGTATATTTAGCCTCACTGTGAGTCAGGCACATGAATTGCATTTGGTAACAACCAGAGCAACCTTTGTTCTAGGGCTGATTCCACTATACCACCAAGGAAGTACCCTCCTGAGTACCCTATCTAATAGCCTGAGAATTGCAATGTTTTCTCTTCTGACTGGTGGAGCAGGAACTATTCCCAGCCTTGCAAATCTCTGGTGATTGTTCTCTCACTCCTCACTCGTGGTTCTTTCCCTAGCCTTGGGTGGCATCCCCACACTCACACACTGCTCAGTACTCAGTATTCTAAGGGGACCTTCTGGAAATCTTCAGAGCTCTTTCTCCATGTAGTTCTCTCCTCTTGTGCACTCTGCTCTGTAAACTTTAGTGGCTTGGTTCTCCCCAGACTCTCAGTTCCTTCTCCTCAACTCAGGTGGACCACCTGTTCCCCCTGGAGTCACCTCCTCCTGTTGCACCCTGGATGCTCTCTCCAGGCAGTGAACTGTGGACAGTCCTAGGTCTCTCCTTATTTGCTTCCCCTCTTTCAGGGTCATTTTCCTTCACCTTTGAGAGCCAATGTCAGAAAAATAATTGTCTCATATACCTCATCTGTTTTTGTTACTTCATCTTAGAAGCAGAAATAATTCTTTAAACACCTAATTTTAATTTCTATATCACTTTTCAAAAATTTCCTATTTCTATTTTGAAAGGTGTTTTCAGAGATCTAGCTGCTAAGCACAGTTTAAAAATTATGTTCCACTTTAAAAAGTCTGACAGTTTTAGTATTTTTGTATAAATGCCTAAAAACAGCAAGAGGGGAGCATCTAATTAGGATTTGGCATTCCTTAGTATAGGAAATAAATTGTGACTATTCATAGATTGGACAATTATCTTTCTACAGATTAATATATCCCATTTTCAATGTCTAACTGTAACAGGGAAGAGCCAATTTCGACCCCATGTTGGATCTGTTTCTTTGACTTTAACCTTTGCTTTTCATTGCTTTTGTTATTATAATCATACATAATGGTCTACCTCAGGGAACCCTGCCCCTCTGCCTGAATATGAAACTAAAGTGCCTTTGTTCAGCTCACAGGGAGACAATCTGACCCTGCCCACCTGTGAATGGCTGCGGAAAGGAAGAAATTAACACATGCCCTCCCCAAGGCTGGCCATTCCAGGAGATGTTTTGCAAGACTGATGGCCCTTTTTACTTTACTTCTTCACCCCCTCTCTCTCTCTGATTCTATAAAAGAAACTGGCATCCAGACCCCATAAGATTTTTTAGGGGGGACCCTAGTCTGCCTTCTTCTCGGTCTCCTGACTTTCCGAATAAAGTCGTATTCCTTGCCTCAACACCTCATCTCCCGATTTATTGGCCTGTCATGCGACATGCAGAGCGAGTTTGGACTCAGTGACATAACTTCCATAAAAGAATCATAAATGAATTCTGTGGGAATGTGCACCTTCTTTCTGAGATGCACACTTTTAATTTACTTATATTTCTCTAACATTCCCATAATTAAACTTGTTTCATATGATGTGCAAATGGCTGACCTCACACCAGAGCTGACACATCATAAATAGCTTTGAAGTGGATCATGAAGGGAGAAAGTATGACTTGGTTCTATATTACTTTAAAACTCCAAACCACATGTCTACTTTCAAGCTGAAATAAAATGTATTGTTTTTGTGGGGGTTTTAATATGTGCAGCTGAATTATGACTCATTTTTGAAGACCACAGAAATGGTAAGGAAACAAAAATAAATCTAAGGAAAAGTCCTTGTCAGATCATTTTAGGATGTTAAGTAGTGTTCTCTCTTTTCTTTTCTCCTTCTCTTCCTCCTCCCCCTTCTTTCCTATTTCCCTTCCTCTCTCTCTCTCTCTCTTACTTAGTTTTTGCATTTTACAAGTTATCTTTTCTGCCTGTATTTGAGAAGTAGAGAGAAGAGCAAAGCTTCTAATTGGGAAGGAGCTCTCAAGATGTTCCACTTGCTGAATATGGATAACATCAGGGCTTCTGTCTTCCACAATTCAGATGTAAGAACTTTAGGAGTTTAGGCTTTTCCTGACACAAAATGAAGATTTTTTTTCGTACACTGCTGAGAGTTAAAGTCATTATGGAATTTACATTTTAGACGTGCTTTTTTTACCCCTTTAGTTCCAACCAATAGATTTGCTATTATGGAGTCAACAAAAACCTAGGTTGAATGATTATAAAGTAAATCAAGTTACTAGAGTTCTTTCTCAGATTCACTAAGAAAATAGGTTCTAGTTTATAAATGCAGCATTTTAGACAGTAAATCTATTGAAGGAAGAGCAATATCTCATTTACTTTGTACATTGTGTGTAGTTCACATTCAGTGAATGTGTGTTGAGAGCAAGTAAGCATTATGCAGATACTCTGCTTTCCATGTGAGTGATCCCTCTCCATCTGTCTATGTGATATCAGTGTTCTCTCTTTGTCTTTGACCTCTGTCCTATCCCTTATCACTTGTTAATTTATTTTCCAGCTTTTAAACCTAAATTCTTTAGTTTAATGTGGGATATAATTTAAGATTATCCTGTTCAATTTGAAAACTTAAGGGAAAAAAGTAATAAACCTGGTATATGTTTTATTTATTCATCTCAGGTCCAGTAAAATTGGATTCTTAATTATGTAATGTTCAATTCAACCTTCATCTCTGTCAGTTATTTTCTTATGGAAGTCTAAAATTTGTTATAGTGTGACTTTAATCGTCTTCTTAGTAACAAAAAACAAAAACTCTAATCTCTGTTTTGCTTTTCTCCTCTACTGTGAGATATTAGACTACAATTTTAACTTTTCACTTAGTAATTTAACTTTAATATTCTTTTCACACACATGCATTCGTGTTGGTGATTTCCCCCTTATTCTCCTCAATGTGCCATCATTGGTCACGACTATCTACCTCCATATTGTCTGCTCTACCTTCCTTCTCACACTTAACTGCAAGGTGTTGACAGGAAGTCTTCCTTGCAGGATGCCTTCTGGACCCTACAGTGGTGGCCCTTTCTTGAGGGTCTTTTCCCTCTGCCTATGTGGTGTAATAATATCCAGATTCTCTGGTCTCTGCTTCTTCTCTTTCCTCCTATGGATTTCCCCTCTAACCTCTTAATAGAAACCAGGGCTTGTTCTGTGGCTTTCCTTGCTTCAAGTTCTTGCCCTGGAGACTGCATTTGTTTCTGAATTGATGGCTGCCTAGCATTTTATCTAGACTCTGTGTCCTGACTTCTAGTTCATGTCTGCTTAAAGGATATTTTTAACTGTCTCGCTGTTACCTCACCTCCATTGTATAGCATCAGTTTTATTTCTTCTCTCTGTGGTGAATCCTTTTGCCCCAGTTCAAACTTGGCTAGAAACTGGAGTCAGTTTTGACTCAATTCTTTCTCTTTCCCTTTAAGCAGTCAGTTACCAATTCTTTTTTTTTTTAACCTTTTTAAAATTTTTTCCCACAACTCACACACACACACTGTATTTTATTTTTACAAGAGATAAGTAAACTGACACCAAACATTGTAAATGGATGACCACAACAAAAGCAACAATGATTGCAATTACCAAACATGAAACACACTCATACTATGTCATAATATTGACATTCAGTCCAGTAATCCTCCACTGTAACAGCCCCTTTACTTTGCAGTGAAAATTGATTTGTATATTTTTTGCCTCTGAGTCCTTGTGGGATTTTTTTTTTAATTCAAACAGAAAGTCATAAAAATTATAATCATCCTCATCAGTTCACTCAGTCCCATGTAATTAATTTTTTTTATCTTGATCTTTTGTTTGTTAGCACTTTTATGAATTCATCAGTTTTCCATTAGAGTTCTGAAAATGCTTATTCATTCAGTTCAGCAGTATAGTCAGTTACCAGAAACCTGTACTTGTCAGAGTCTTTTCCATGAATTCCTTGAAGATGAACCAATTCTTATTGCTTCCACTTTTGGACACATCTTTCATCTGTCCCTTTAGGATCTCACATCTTGCTGGAATGACATAGTGGCTTCCTGAGACCTTCTGTGGCTTGGCTTCCACATTAAGCCCACGGTTCAGGTTGCAAATGGTACCACAACACCGCCTTCTTCTGCCACTTCCTGACAAGACATGGCCTACTCACCCCATCTACTCTCATTCTCTCCTCCACAAGGCCTATCTTTTTTTTCTTTCTTTTCTTTCTTTCTTTTTTTTTTTTGCCATGCCCTGTGGCGTGTGGGATCTTAGTTCTCTGACCAGGGATTGAACCTGTGCCCCCTGCATTGGAAACATGGAGTCTTAACCACTGGACTGCCAGGGAAGTCCCCACAGGGTCTTTCTTACAGAGTGGGCTCTTGGTGTGTGTGGATGCTGACCTCATTCCTATCTCCATGCCTTAGTGCATGCTGTCCTCTGCACCACTGTGTTCTTTCCTTATGTTCATCTCTGGTCGTTACTAAGTGAGAAGGAAAGATTTGCCTTCTCCCAGGGTTTTAGAGCGGCATTGACAAACTTTCTGTAAAGAGCCAGGTAGTAAATATTTAGGCCTTGTGGACCGCAAACTACTCAACTTATCCTTTTAGCACGAAGCAGCATAGGCAACACGTCCATGAATGGGTGTGACTGTGTTCCAATAAAACTGTTTAAAGGCACTGAAATTTAAATTTCATATAATTTCCACCTCATGAAATAGTCTTCTTTTAATTTTTTTCAACCATTTTAAAATGTAAAAATCATTTTATATCACAGGTAGAACCAAAACAGGTGGCAGGCTGGCTCTGGCCCTGGGCTGTGCTTTGTCAACCCCTATTTTGGAGGAAGAAGCATCTGAGGGAGGACTGAAGACAGGAGTATATAACAACCTGCCCAACTTAAAAGAAAGTCTACCCAGAGAGAAGTACTTGACAGCTCTGACCTTACTGCAATGCATTCAGAGTATTTGTGGTGCCCACAGTGTGCTGACTACAGGATTCCTTCCCCTTCTCTAATCTCCACTGCCACCTCCTCAGCCAACTCACCATCAAGATCTCCTGCTCTGCCTCTCCATGCTTTCCCCACCAGGAGTTACCGTGATCCACAAAAAGTAAGGCAGGTGGAAGGCCTGAAGCCTTACATCCCTCAGTGCCCTCACTGCTCTGAGAAGGAGCTCGAGGGTCCTATCCTTATTCAGAGGTCCTGCCTGGCCTGGATGGACCCCTATCCTCCTGCATGCTCCACTTCACCAGCTGCCACTCACTTAGGCATACGGGTGCTGCATTCCTCCAGCAGGATGTTCATCCCAACCTTTCTGATGGCTCCTCCTCTCTGCCCTCCTGTCCCAGCTTCATGGGACCTCTTGCTGCTGCCTTGTCCTCCCCTCACCCTGCATGGTTTGGGGAGCAGTGGCACTGCACTTACCAAGCTTTTTTGTTTATCTATTTTCTCTCTCTTCTCCTTTTCATCGACCTCCAGGTTGTCCCTATAGAACACAAGTCCCATGAGAGCAGGGCCTTGGTCATGTTGCTGACAGCTGCCTGCCCATACCTAGCACAGTGCCTAGCACATGAAGGGAAAGACAGGGCCAGGCCCTCAGAGAAGCCCAGTTTGAGACATATCTCTTGCCCAACAGAACAAGTCTGGTGTAGTCGTGCATGGAGAGGGCTTGGGTGTACAGCCAAAGGAGCCAAGTGGAGACGTATGAGGTAAGCCTGTGATGGCTACAGCTGGGTGAACTGGGCTTTGGGGGGACTGCCTGAAAGCCACTTCAAGCAGAACTTGCTTTAAACACAGAACTTGCTTCAAACACAGAAAGAAGACAGTGGCTTCAAGGAAACACCAATGACCTATCATTACTCTTTCTTATCTGTGCTACTTCCCCCACGTTGGCCAACCACTTAGCTGAAAATGATGACATGGAAGGAAAGGGGAAGACAGGGCTGCTCACAGACACTTTTCTTTTAGTTTTCCCTCGCTCACTAGAAAGATGAAAGTGTTGGCAGAATGTGAGTGTATCAAGAAGTGAAATAAAAACAGTTGACCTAGATTTGTGCAGCATTTCCTCTGCCCAGGTAAGAATGGAATCTGTATGCACATATGAGCAATGGATTGTGTAATTTCAGTGATTCTACATATGAGCTGAATGTTCTTATATTTGCATTTAAAACTGGCATCACATAATATAAAGATAAGTGGTAAAATTCATACTACAATTTTAAAATTTATTTTTCTTTACTTAGAATGACATTAGGTAGCAAATAAAAACAAGCGAGAGAAAGCAGAAGAAAGAAAAGCACTTTCTGTATTGGTACCTTTCACAACACTTTTTTGCTGCTTGCTGAATAAGAGGTCATGAATTTTCATTTGTACTGGGCCACAGTTAAGTTGCAGGTCCTGTATGCTGGAGGTCCTGTAGGGACCTCCAGGCAGAAATAAACAGAAGGAACAGAAAACACTACTTCTGGGGGATATAAACATGTTTCTTGGTCAGCTTCAGCTGTGCAATATTGTGATTTATAAGAAAAAACCAATGGCCAACAATTTAATCAATCATGCCTATATAATGAAGACTCCATATAAACCCAAAAGGAGGGGCTTTGGAGAACTGGGTTGGACAACCAGAATGGTTCCACATGCCACCATGCTGGATCCCAAACTCCATGGGGACAGAAGCTTCCTTGTTCAGGACCTCACATTATGTATCTCTTCATTTGGCTGTTGATTTATATCCTTTGTAATAGACTGGTAATCCAGTGAGTAAGCAGGTTTTTTGAGCTCTGTGAGCCACTCTAGCAAGTTAATCAAATCTTAGGAGGGAGTCATGGGAACCTCCATTCTGTAGCCAGATGGTCAGAAGTACAGGTGACAACACGGGCTTGCAATTGACAGCTGAACTAGAGGGCGGTCATGTGGGACTGAGCTCTTACCCTGTGGAATCTGATGCTATCTCCAAGTAAATAGTGTCAGAATTGGGTTAAACTGTAGGACTTTCAGCTGGTGTCCAAGATTTGCTTGTTGGTGGTGAAACCACTCTTCTCCCTCCACACAAACACACACACACACACACACACACACACACATTGGAATTGGTAGAGAATTGTTAGGCTGTCATAAAAAAATACCATAGACTAGGTGACTTAAACAGCAGAAATTTATTTCTTCACAGTTCTGAAGGCTAGAAGCCCAAGATCAAAATATCAGCATGGTTACTCTCTGGTGAAGCCTTTGTTCCTGGCTTATAGATGGCTGTCTTTTCACTGTGTCCTCACATGGAAGAGAGAGAGAGAATGCTCTGGTGTCTCTTCTTGTAAAAGCACTAATCCCATTGTGAGGGTCACACTTATGACCTCATCTAAATTTAATTATCTCCCAAAGGTCCCATCTCCAAAAACATCACTTTGGAGGTTAGGGTTTCAATATATGAATATGGGGGAGGGAACAATCCAGTCCATAGCAACATGCATGAAATGTTTGGGGAATATCGAGTAGGTTTGTATGATAAGAGTAGGTACTGGATAGGACAAAGCTAGTGTCATGTTGTAAAGTTCTTCTGGACTGTGCTAAGATTTAAATTTTACATAGGAAATAGAGAATTTGGAGCATAATCAGACGTGTTTTAGAATGATGCTCTGGCAATACATGTAGGATACAGCATAAAGGAGTATTATTTAGATGTAAAGGCCCAGAGAAATAGAGGCCAGCTAAGGCTATGATTTGATTTCCTGGAAAGGGGTGAGCCAAGACATTGGAGAAGGAGACAAGGATGCAGATGGCATGGTCAAATCATCTGTGTATTTTAATTGTTCTTCTGTAGGTTTAGATTTTATTATTTTCAAGGTAACCTTTCTAAAGGCTTGTTTTTATCCATCTAACATTAAATATACAGACTCTGGTTGAACTTGAAAGCAGCAAAAATGTTACTCACATAGGAGCTAAAGGTAGTGAACACTCATGAACTGTGTTGGTCTTAATGTTTTCCTGTACTTTTAAAGAATGAAAGTGATATCTGGCATTCTAGAAATTAATAGAATATCAATGATTATAAAATAATCTTATGATAAGAATTTGTAACATAAATATCAGGAACTATACTTTCCTGGAACTATAAGTGTTTGGAAGTGACAGAATTGTATACCTGGAAAACCCATGAAAACCAGATTTAACAACTAGTAAGGGAATTCAGAAAGTAGTGTGGTATATTAATATATATGCACAAATAGCTTTCATAATATAAGTAATAGAATTAGCAAATAAAAATATATAATACCTAGTAGGAAGCTAACCAAAAGTATTCAAGACTGTGTAGTAAGGGGTTAACTCATAAGTCTTGGGATGCTTAAACTTGGCACATTCCAAGGAAATGAGTAGCCCTTGACTGGATCTTGGCAGATAACTTCTAAGCCCTTGGACTATCCTGTCTGATAAGAATGTCTTTGTTTACCTGGGATCTTGGGCCATGCTAGATAATTTATGCTAACAATGTGGTTTATAGTGAATGCCTATTTTTGTTTGCCTGGGGCTCTGGGTTATGCTATGCCAGTCTGATATCTGGATGGGCTGAAGACTAAGGTGCTCCATGCTTACATGACAGACATTCAATAAAATTCCTGGACACCAAGGCTCTGGTGAACTTCCCTGATTAGTAACACTTCACACATGTTGTCACTCATTATTGCAGGAATAATTAAGTGCTGTCTGTGCAGCTCCTCTGAGAGAGGACAACTGGAAACTTGCACCTGGTTTCTCCTGGACTCCACCTATGTACCTATTTCTTTTGCTGATTTTAATCTGTATCTATTTGCTATAATAATTTATAACTGTGAGTATATCAACTTTTCTGTGTCCTGTAAGATCATCTAGCAAATCACCAAACATGAGGGTGGCCTTGGGGAATGCCTGACACACTTGGTGTCAGAAGTGGGATTTGGGCTGTAGTGATCCTGACTTACTGAAACACTATGAAAGCATCCTTTTGGAAGAGGAAGGCTGAAGGGGTGGTGTTGATGAAACTTTGATACCCATGGTATGAAACAGTAGCTGTGCTGTGATCAATTACTAGAGGTAAAAGTTACCAATGGAATTTAGAACTGATAGACCCAATGCCTGAGAAGTTGGCTTACTAAATATATAAGAAAATGCAAAATAATGAGAAAAACAAGTTAATTATACAATTCCTTGGTTATTATTGTCTGAATAGCTAAAATGAAAGTAAAGGAGAGTGTTGAATGGGGAAGCTGATGCTGTTTGTCAAGCTTGTATTTCAGCTGATCTGAGCTATGGCTACTAGCCTCAGGGACATGACCAAGGGGAAAAATTATTTTGGAACAACAAATAACAAGCACTTCTAAGACTCCTGATCACCAAGAAGGTAGTCCAAGTGGCAGGGAGACAACACAAAGAAATTATTGAAACCAGTAATTTGGGGATAGTCAAGGGACTTTTCCCAGAAGCATGGAAATATTTAAACAGTTAAGAAATAGAATGAATAAAATGGACATTGATGGAGTTGAAACAAAAGTCTTAATGAAACACTAATGGAGGTTGGATGGACCAACAGGAACCCCTGCTACTCCTCCAACATTGAAGAGACATAAACAAATATGCTCTATTTACTCTACTTTGGAGGAATTAAAAACCAGAAGGCAAAGATGACTATGAGAAATCTAATCTTGAGTCACTGGAGGTGATGGTCCAGCAAATTATTCTGGATCAGTATTGATCAGTGTCTTTTGACCCAGTCCCCACTTAGGGTCTCAAGGCCATGCAGATATATGGGGGGAAATTGGCCAGGCACTGGAGAAGAAACTTTTCTGGGACATCCTGACATTGGGACCCCTATGCACTGTGATTCAAAACTTGGTGGTGAGGTCCTGATGGGGGCTACAGTTAGATTGGGAGGATAGAGGAAGAAATGTTTGATAGTTTGATAGATGAAAATATGGAGGAAAATTGGAATGTTTGAATGGACTTTATGTGACGTGGTTGCATCTCTTTTACCTAAATGCATTAATCAATGGATAGTATGTCTGACTGGGAGTCATTTCCCCTACCTAATATTGTAAAACAGAAGACATAAAACTGTATTAATGAGAAATATGGAATTGCCTGAGCCCATACAGGCTGTTAATTTGAAACAGTATTGGATGTCTGGTGGACAAAGAGATAACCACTTTAATGACGTATTAGAAGTTGGAGTCCTGGTACTTAAAAATTCTCTGTACAATAGCCCTGTGTGGCCCATGGGGAAGGAGGATGGCTTGCTTGCTCATGGAGCATTTACACAGACTGGAGCTCATGGCAAAAGCCCATGAGTGCCACCCAGTGGTAATCACTGGGATTTTGGACTGGAAAATTTCCAGACATGGTGGTACCATGTATTCTGTTTGAGACAAAATTACTAGCTTGCGATTTGTTATTAATTGACACTACCCCTATGAGTGAAGGTATAAAATAATTTTGAAACCTGAAATACCCATAATATGTTGGGTGATATTAGAGACACACTCTAATACAAGAAAGGCAGTGCCCAGAAGAGTTCCATAATAATATGGAAATGGTTTATACAGGAATGTGCTGTGGGGGAAGGGAAGGAAGTACTCATCATATTCATGGGCAGGTGGCCTTCTTTCCTGTAAGGCAGCTTTGGAACCACCTGAGGACCTGCTGGGTCCACAGCTCTCTATTGACTAAGAAAGAGTCATTTAGTTTACAAATGGCAGTGCCAAGGTAGACAGACAACATAGTGGCTGGAAGGTCAGTGCACTACAATTGACTGATGGAAAAACTCTAGTTGAAGAACAAATCAGCTCAATGGGCTGAATTGCATGCTGTTCTCTTGTTGTAATGAAATAATTGAAACACAAATGATAAAAGCCCTTCAGTATGGGTTTTTACTGAAGGGCTTTTATCACTGATTCATGGGCAGTGGCCAATAAACTTGCCATATAACTAGGCAGAAGGGCCATGGAAAACTGGACTATTAAATTGATGTTAATGTAGGGCATGGCCCTATGAAACCACTCTAGGAACTAAAGGGGCACATTAAAGTAGAACGTGTCGATGCCCATCTGGAGATCCTACATGCAGCTGTAAGTAGACTATATGAGATCCCTGCCAGTATTCTCAGGGGGTATAAATGGGTCCAGGCAGGAATAGACACTGACTCTGGACTGGGGTTTGCTTACCTTTTGGTAGATGCAAGCGTTCAAAATACCATAAAGGGACCAAACAGAAGATACTGTACCCATTTTGACTGCCAAGTCACATTTTTCAGACCAAGGAACTCACTTTACAACGCATCTAAGCAAAGAGACACCTCAATAAGTGGACATGTAATGTTGCATACAATCCTCAGAGCAGCGGTTTAATAGAGAATTGATAGTTCTGCACCTATGTAAGCCATCTCTCTATGAAGGTGAAAGGGAGTGGACTGAGGGGGAGGCACTTGCTGGACTCATATTGCTGCTGCAATTTGGGCCAATGCAGTTGTGGAAAGTTTGGGTTAAAACCAATGACAAATGGAGAGAAGGTGAAATAGTAGTTGAGCTCAAAGGAATAAATAAACAGGTTATGCAATGAGGGAAATCCAACATTACATTGGTGCCTTGAGATAATCTCAGGGCAAGAGAATGATAGTGTCTTTTAGCACAATTATACCAGACATCCAGAAAGGTAAACTCATATGTTTGCTCTAGGAACTTGACAAGGTCACATGGCAGTCTGCAAACCTAGTTGACATCACTCTGGGAGACACTGTAGTCATATGATGTGTTGGTGAACAGGACCGATTCTTGATGGTCCCGTGAAATTCCAGTGACATGCCAGTATCTTAACTCCTGTTTTTCAGGTTATATCTACTACAGGGGATATCATTGGGGAAGGAATTTTTGGAGACTACTCCCTACAAGGCCTTCAGACCATGTGGCGTATGGCTCCCAGCAGACTAATTACTGTGTAACTACAAACCTTAGTGATCAAATGCTTAGAAATGTCCCTGGTTATCATGAACAAAATACAGCAGCAGCATATTGACATAACACAGTGTTCAATGCACAAGTACATTTCATCCTTTTTCTGTGGATGAAAAGCTACAAGACAGAATAGTAGAAACCAATGGGTTCCTGATGGTATTAAAGCAGTGGGGATCACGTGGTGGTTCAAATTTCCCTGGGGAACAGACACACTGTGAACAAGGAAGACTGCGGGAGGCCTTGTGGCATACTCAGAATAAATTACATATAAATGTGACCACTGCTCATCTAATGCTAGTATGGGAACCCAACATTTTGGGGTACAAAACATGTATCCTAATTGCACTCAGACTATTAGTCCACAATGGCAAAAACATGCATGGTGGATTGACCAACAGTGGCCCACAGACAGAAAAGGGAGAAAGGTAAGTGATGGAATTCAGTCTGGAAAGGTGATGAGGCTTTAGTGAAGTGGGCTAGGCAGAGTCAACAAATAATACTGGATAATAATACTGGATAATGCTAGGAGCCAGCTTTGGAAAAAGGCTGTAACTGGATTCAACATGGCCTCTTGACTATTTTATTACAGATGGAGGCTAAAGTGTCCATGGAGCAGTGACCCTCCATCCTGGCTGCTGAGGCTCCAGGGGCATACTTAGGGGAAGCTTTTGGACCCTCAAACTTGAGGAAGTTCACTGGGGTACTTGTAACTTACATTGATGCACCATGACTGCCCTTGACCATGGAATAGACCAGAATAAGACATATGCTATAGTACAATTAGCATGGAAAAGAACTAGTCTGAATACTACCTTTGTTCCTGTAGGAGGGAAGAGCCCTGGTATGTAAAAACACACAAGAAAGATTGGCCAAGATGGCAGAATAGAAAGATGTTGAGCTTACCTCCTCTCATGGGCACACCAAAATTACAACTATTTATAGAAAAACCATTGATGAAAAAGACCAAAACTTATCAGATAATATATAAAGAAGATATAAGATATAAAGAAGGAACCACAACAAGACAAGTAGGAGGGGCAGAGTTGCTATATAGTCAGGTCCCATACCCCTTGGTGGGTGACTCACAAACAGGAGAATGATTACAATTGCAAACGTTCTCCCAAAAGAGTGAGAGGGGCCAGCCTGGGGGTCCTGCACTGGGAAGATGAGCCCCCAGAATGTTTGGCTTTGAAGACCAGTGGAGATTACTTTCAAGAGTCCCAGAGGGTTGGGGGAAATAGAGACTCCACACTTAAAGGGTGCACACAAAATCTCATATGCCCCAGGACACAGGGCAGACGCAGTAATTTGAAAGGAGCCTGGGCCAGACCTACCTGCTGATCTGGAGAGTCTTTTAGAGAGGCAGGAGGCAACTGCAGCTCACCCTGAGGACATAGACACTAGTGGAAGCCATTTTTTGGAGCTTATTCTGTTGGGACACTGCTGCTGGCAAGTGCCATTTTGGATCTTCCCTCTGGCTTAGCAGCCTCAGACCCAGCCCCACCCCTGCCCTACAGCCTGTAGGCACCAGTACCAGGATGCCTCAGGACAAGCAACTAACTGGGTGGGGACACAGCTCCATCAACCAGCAAACAGGCTGACTTAAGACTCTCTGAGCCCACAGCTGTCCCTGGACACAGCCTTGGCCACCAGAGGGCCCAGGATCTGGTCCCACACACCAGTGCACAGGCATTAGAACTGGGACCTTCAGGGACCTGCAGCCAGAGACCTTAGGACCCAGATGGGCAGGTACCAGCTCCAGATCCCTGCCCCCACCAATGAGCCTGTTCTAGCCTCTGAACCAGCCTCATTTATCAGTGGGCAGACACTCACTGCAGGATAAACACGGCCCTATAACCTGTGGACAAAGCCCACCCACCAGCAGGCCAAATCCTGCTCTGGGACTGTTCTGGGACCAGCTGGGCACAGACTCCACCCAATAAGCAAGCCTGTTCTAGTCTCAGGGCCAGCCTCACCCACCATCAGGCAGACACCAGCCACAGGACAAACATGGCCCCACAACCTATGGACCCAGAGTACTCACCAGCAGGCCAGCACCAGCCCTGGGACTGGCTGAGCCCTGGCCCTGCCCACTAGCAGGCCAACACAAGCTTCAGGACACACTGGACCCCACAACCAGCTGTGTCAGAAACCAGCCCCACCCACAGCAGCGTGACACCAGCTCTGGAACCCCTGGGCCTTGCAGCCAGATCCCAGGACTTGGCTCTGCCTGCCAGTGGGCAGGCACTAGCTCCAGGATCTGGCTTCATCCACCAGTGGGTGGGAACCAGCACCAGGATCTCCTGGATCCCAACTCCACCCACCAGTGAGTCAGCACTAGCCCCAGGCTCCCCTGGGGTTCTGCAGTCAGCTGCCTTGTGACCTGCCCCTGCCAAGCAGCAGCTGGCAGCCTCCACATAAGGCAAGGCCTGGCAACCAACTAGACCAAGGGCCAAAAAAGCCTACCAAACTGCCCACAGTAGTCAGCCCACCACAACAAAAGGACCCATGCAGCCCACATAAGGGGCACCTCTAGAACATATGGCTCTGGTGATGAGAGGGGAGTGTGCTGCTGGGATGCATAGGATGTCCCCTACAAGAGGCTATTTCTCCAAGGTCAGGAAACATAACCGATCCTTCCAGATATATAGAAATAAAAACAGCAAGTTAGGCAAAATGTGGTGACAGAGGAACATGCTCTAAACAAAGGAGCAAGATAAAATCACAGAAGAAGAAGTGAAGTGGAGATAGGCAATCTACCCAAGAAAGAGTTCAGGGTAATAATCACAAAGATAATCAAAGAACTCAGGAGAAGAATGGATACACAGAGCAAGAAGTTAGAAGTTTTAAACAAAGAGTTAGAAAATATAAAGAACAGTCAAACAGAGATGAAGAATACAATAACTGAAATAAAAAATACAGTAGAAGGAGTTAACAGTAGATTAAATGATACAGAGCAACAGACCACTGAGCTGGAAGACAGAGTAGTAGAAATCACTGACACTGAACAGAAAAAGAAATGAGGACAGTTTAAGAGACTTTTGGGACAAGATCAAGCACACTAATATTCACATTATGGAGGTCCCAGAATGAAAAGAGAGAGGGCAAGGTGCTGAGAACATATCTGAAGACATAATAGCTGAAAACTTCCCTAACCAGGGACAGGAAACAGACATCCAAGTCCAGGAAGGACAGAGAGTCCCATATAGGATTAACCCAAAGAGGAACATACCAAGACACATTGTAATTAAAATGGCAAAAATTAAAGCTAAAGAGACAATTTTAAAAGCAGCAAGGGAAAAGCAATAAGTTACATACAATGGAACTCCCATAAGCTCTCAGCTGACTTTTCAGCAGAAATTCAACAGGCCAGAAGGGAGTGGCATGATATATTTAAAGTGATAAAAGGGAAGAACCTACCATCAAGAATACTCTACTTGGCAAGGCTCTTGTTTAGATCTGATGGAGAGATCAAAAGTTTTTTGTTGTTTTTTATAAATTTAATTAATTAATTAATTAATTTTATTTTTTTTGGCTGTGTTGGGTCTTCGTTTCTGTGCGAGGGCTTTTCTCTAGTTGCAGCAAGTGGGGGCCACTCTTCATCGTGGTGTGTGGGCCTCTCACTATCGCGGCCTCTCTTGTTGCAGAGCACAGGCTCCAGACACGCAGGCTCAGTAGTTGTGGCTCACGGGCCCAGTTGCTCTGTGGCATGTGGGATCTTCCCAGACCAGGGCTCGAACCCGTGTCCCCTGCATTAGCAGGCAGATTCTCAACCACTGCGCCACCAGGGAAGCCCCAGGTCAAAAGTTTTATAGGCAAGCAAAAGCTAAAAGAATTCAGCATCACTAAATCAGCTTTGCAAGAAATGTTAAAGGGAGTTCTCTAAGTGAAAAAGGAAAGACCACAACCAGAAACATGAAAATTATGAAAGGGAAAAAGCTCATTGGTAAAGGCAAATATACAGTAAAAGGTAGTCAACCATCTATGCACAAAGATAGTAGGAAGATTAAAAGAAAAAGTAGTAAAACCATCTTCATCCACAGTAAGCACAGATATAGAGAACAAAGTAGTGGTCACCAGTGGGGAGAAGGAAGGGGGAGGGGCAAGATAGGTGTAAGGAATTAAGAGATACAAACTACTATGTATAAAATAAATATGCTACAAGGATATATTGTACAGCCCAGAGAATATAATCGATATTTTACAAAAACTTAGAGTATAACCTTTAAAAATTGTGAATCACTTTGTTGTACACCTGAATAATATAATAATAATAATAATAATAATATTGTAAATTAGGTATACCTCAGTCAGAAGAAAAAGATCACACTAGTCTCAAAAGAAGAAAAGAAGTAATAAAAGCACACAATGGAAACCAGTCTCAGTATAGTCTGTCAACGGAGGCAGAGTGACCCACAACATCCTCATTGATTTGGGACCCAGAAATAATTGAGTCATGGCCAATTGTAATGATGCCTGTCCATAATGTTATCTGGTATGTGGGCATGGGCCTATTCTGTTGAGAAGGCTTAGTAAATGACACTGAAATTCTTACTCTATTTGTTCTTTAGTGAAACTGAATGGTACTACATCCACACTGCAATAAGGTGTCACACTGGCATTGTTGGTAAGATTCAACAACCGTACTCAGATAAATCATGTGATAATACTCATATTGATGATCAAATGTATTGGGAAATTGAGTTAAAGCCTTCTCAAGATGTAATACCAATGAAAAATGATGGACTTGAGGAAGAACTGGATTTAGTTAACTATAAGCTAATTTCTATGCTAAATGTCTATTTCAGATTATTTTAAGGTGCAAATAGTGTTGGATCAAGGGGAGAAATGAGTCAGTAAATTCGTACAGAAATTTGAAAATGTATGTAATGGCTTTATAGAATGAGTTAGTTGTTCTTTCAATCTATCCCTACGCAACACTGACTCCCCCAAATGTTAGGCATATTTGTATTGAGACTATTGCTATCTGGTTCGTAAATGCTATACTAGATACAGATGCTCAGACAAATATGATCATTTTGTTATAAGAGAATCTAGGCTAAATGTCAGGGGATGGCCTGTGCAGTAAAGGATTAACTCAGTGGGGTTGGGATATTCAAACTCTGTACATTCCAGAGAAAAGATCAGCCCTGATTCACTCCTGGTTTTGATTCTTAAAACTTCTGAATTTATTTATTTATTTATTTATTTATTTAATTAATTTTTGGGGTTTTCTACATATAAGATCATATCATCAACAGAGATCATTTTACTTCTTCCTTTCCAATTTGGGTGGCTTTTATTTCTTTTTTCTTTTTTCTTTTTTGGCTTTATTTTTATTTTTTTTCACACACACTGTATTTTATTTTATTTTTATTTTTATTTTTTTTTAAATTAATAGCTACTCTATTTATTTATTTATTTATTTATTTTTAGCTGTATTGGGTCTTTGTTTCATGCGAGGGCTTTCTCTAGTTGCAGCAAGCGGGGGCCACTCTTCATCGTGGTGCGGGGGCCACTCTTCATCACGGTGTGCAGGCCTCTCACTATCGCGGCCTCTCTTGTTGCGGATCACAGGCTCCAGACGCGCAGGCTCAGTAGTTGTGGCTCACGGGCCCAGTTGCTCCGCGGCATGTGGGATCTTCCCAGACCAGGGCTTGAACCCGTGTCCCCTGCATTAGCAGGCAGATTCTCAACCACTGCGCCACCAGGGAAGCCCTGTATTTTATTTTTACAAGAGATAAATAAACTGACACCAAGCACTGTAAATGGATGATCACAACAAAAGCAACAATGATTGCAATTACCAAACACAAAACACACTCATACTATGTCATAATATTGACATTCAGTCCAGTAATCCTCCACTGTAACAGCTCCTTTTCTTTGCAGTGAAAATTGATTTGTATATTTTTTGCCTCTGAGTCCCTGTGGGATTTTTTTTTTATTCAAACAGAAAGTCACAAAAATTATTATCATCCTCATCAGTTCACTCAGTCCCATGTAATTAATTTTTTTCATCTTGATCTTTTGTTAGCACTTTTATGAATTCATCAGTTTTCCATTAGAATTCTGAAAATACTTATTCATTCAGTTTAGCAGTATAGTCAGTTACCAGAAACCTGTACTTGTCAGTCTTTTCCATGAATTCCTTGAAGATGAAACCTTTTTATAGGAACATTTTTGCAAAAGCATCAGAGTATACCCAGAACTGTCTGTAAATGACAAAAGACTTAAAAATTGTGGTGGCCCCCAAGCTGTAAGCTTATTCAGCTTTCTGCTTTGCGGAGAACTGCTTGTCTCTTTCTTGGTATGCACTCCTGACGCTGCGGTATTGAGCGTAAAAAAGGAAAATGGCTTGTGGCCAGTTTCGTTCCAGGTGCCTGCTCTGGATCTAAGAGCCCCTGGTTGTTCCCCAGAAGAAGGACGTGCTGCCCTGAGGGGGAAGTCTGTATCTCCAAAGAACGGCCCATAAGGCATGCTGACGCATAGATAGTGGTGCATAGATAGTGGTGCATAGATAGTGGTGCATAGATAGTGGTGCATAGATAATGGCGCATAGATAGTGGCGCATAGATAGTGGTGACAGAATTATGTGGAAATACAAGGTTTACTGATTTGTTGCCTAGTGTTCGTTCCGTGCTGAACCTATATATACATTCATGCTCTTTGAATAAACTTGCCTTGCAACCATCAGTTGTCTTGGCCCTTCTGACCCCATACTGGTGCTTTTCAGTTCCTTACCCCTCACCACCAGGAACTTCTAGCTTTCTGCAGCCGGTCTGCGGCAAGTGGCGCCCGCACAGGGACCTGAGTGCGTGAGGCATTTCGGAAGATTTCAGGTAAGTAGAACTCTCGAGTGAGATAGTGTGGCCACAAGAAATAATTTCGTTTTTAGGACGGTAACTCGAGAAAGAGTCAGAAGTAAAATAATATGGGACAAAAGGGCTCTAAGGAGCGTGATTTATTTGCTCAGGTTTTGCTTTCAATGTTAAAAGCCCGTGGAACTAAGGTAACTACCTCACAACTTCTGGAATTTTTGCAATTAGTATATGATGCTTGTCCTTGGTTCCCTGAAGGAGGATCAGTGGACTTAGCAATTTGGACTCGTGTAGGAGATGAATTATCTAAATATCATGAAGCTCATGGACCATCTTCTGTTTCAGTTTCCATTTTTAGCTTGTGGAATTTAATAAGAGATTGTTTTAATCCAATTTATGATTCAGTTCCAAAATTAACAGCTAAATCTGTAGAACATATTGCTGCAGTAGCTACTGCTCCTTCGTTGCCACCGAGGATAAAGAGTGTTAATTCACTTGATGATGATGACTTTTCTTTTGATTTAGCGGGTGAAGAAGCCAAATATGAGGCTGAAAAATATCCTGATGAAAATATTCTTCCGCGGTTACAGCAATTACATGTCTCTGTCCCTATCCCTCCTAAGCTTAGTCCTTTACAACAAGCAGTACGGGGAGCTCTTAATAGAGGGGAGGATCCTTTATTCTGCTGCCTGGTGGTGGAACGACCCAATCCTCAAAATCCACAACAAAATAATCGGGAATATCAGCCTCTCTCCTTTAAGGTTTTGAAAGATTTAAAAGCAGCCTGTGCACAATATGGGCCTATAGCCCCTTTCACTATTACTATGTTGGATACTATTGCAACAGAAGCATTGCCTCCAGCAGACTGGAAATCTATTGCTCGTGCTTGTCTCACTGGTGGCGACTATTTACTTTGGAAATCAGAATATTATGAAAAGGCTGCTGAACAAGCTGAAAGAAATACTGCACATAATGTGCTAGTAAATTATGAGATGTTGATTGGGGAAGGACAACATCAGTTATTACAGGATCAATTAGCTTTCCCTTTTGTGGCTTAAGCTCAGATCAGTCATATAGCTCTACATGCATGGAAACATTTACCTGCCTCCACTAGGACTGAAGACCTTGCTAAAATAAGGCAAGGGGCAGATGAACCTTATGCTGATTTTGTGGCTAGATTATTACAGGCTGTTAATAGAATTATTTCTGATGGTCTTTCTGGAGCAATTACCGTCAAACAATTGGCTTTCGAAAATGCTAATAATATTTGTCAAGCAGCTATACGTCCATGGAAAAGGAAAGGAAATTTAGAGGATTATACTCGAGTTTGTTCTGATATTGGATCATCTTACTTACAGGGAGCAGCTATAGCTGCAGCCCTAACTAAGGCAGGATTTGGGCCAAATGCTAAAAGTAAAAACTGTTTTAAATGTGGGAAGCCAGGTCATTTTGCAAAACATTGTACTGTTGATACTCCTAATATGCCTGTCGTAAATTCTGTGCCTCAAGGTAAATCTCCTCCTCCCACAATTTGTCCCCGATGCCAAAGAGGACGGCATTGGGCTAAAGAATGTCGATCAGTGACTCATAAAGATGGAACTCCCTTGTCGGGAAACTTCCGGAGGGGCCTGCTCTGGCCCCATCAAACAATTGGAGCAATGTCAATAATCCCCCCACAACCTGCTCCACCGCCTCCAGCTCAGACCTTTGTTCCTCAGGGAATGGAATCTCCTCCCTTCAAAGGGCCACGCCAAATAGTGCAGGACTGGACCTCTGTGCCTCCACCCAATTCTTATTAACCTCGGATATGGGACCCCAAGCCCTTCCTACGGGAACTTTTGGGCCTTTACCCCAGGGAACAGTTGGTATAATCCTTGGAAGAAGTAGTATGTCTATGAAAGGCTTAACTATTATTCCTGGGGTGATTGATGCTGATTATGAAGGGGAATTAAAGGTTATGGTTCAAACATCAAAAGGATCTTTTCTTATCACACCCGGTATGCGAATAGCTCAGCTTCTATTAATTCCATACATACCAGAAGGAAAAATTTTACAACATAACAAAAGAGGAACTGGGGCTTTCGGTTCCTCTGATGCAGTTTATTGGATTCAACAAATTGGTAGGGAAAGACCACAATTGGTATTAAAAATAAATGGAAGGCCTTTTTCTGGGTTATTAGATACTGGTGCTGATGTTTCTGTTATTTCGTTTATACATTGGCCAAAAAATTGGCCCGTGCACCAAACCATTACACAGTTGCAAGGTATTGGCCAATCTAATTCTCCACAACAAAGTTCGCAATACCTACATTGGCAGGATGCTGAAGGTAATCAAGGAATATTCAAACCCTACGTATTGCCCGGATTGCCAGTTAACCTTTGGGGAAGAGATATATTACAACAAATGGTAATCCTATTGCTTAGTCCCAACCCTACTGTAACTAATATATTGTTAAATCAAGGGTATGATCCTAGGAATGGTTTGGGAAAAAATCAACAGGGAAATAAATTACCCTTACAGACTGATAATAAACGGGATAAAACAGGCTTGGGTTTTTTCTAGGGGCCTTGGATTCTCCTCCACCACATGCTGACCCTATAACTTGGATTTCTGATAATCCTGTCTGGGTGGACCAATGGCCCCTTTCTAAGGAGAAATTAATGGCGGCCCATAATATAATTAATGAACAGCTTGCTTTGGGCAGACTAGAAAAGTCTAATAGCCCTTGGAATACTCCTATATTTGTTATAAAGAAAAAATCGGGAAAATATCGTTTATTGCAAGATTTACGTGCTGTTAATCAAACTATGGTAATTATGGGAGCTCTGCAACCAGGTTTGCCTTCTCCTGCAGCCATACCTAAAAATTATATGATTATTATTATTGATCTTAAGGATTGCTTTTTTACTATTCCTCTATTTCCGGCTGATAAGTTGCGATTTGCTTTTAGCTTACCCTCTTTAAATTTTATAGAACCTATGCAACGTTATCAATGGAAAATGCTGCCTCAGGGTATGGCTAATAGTCCTACTTTATGTCAACAGTTTGTAGCTCAAGTTATTACCCCTGTTCGTAAACAGTTCCCTCAGATATATTTTATTCATTATATGGATGACTTATTACTTGCTTATTCTGAGAAACATATTTTACTTAAGGCTTATAATTCCCTTCAAAGTCATTTGTCACGATCAGGACTAGTCATTGCTGCTGACAAAGTACAGATGAACCCACCTTTCTCATATCTTGGTGAGTATATCACAAATTATAATATTACACCTCAGAAGATAGAGATACGGACTGACGTTCTTAAAACTTTAAATGATTTTCAAAAGTTATTAGGAGATATTAATTGGCTGCGACCTTCTTTAAAATTAACTACGGGTCAATTACAGCCTCTTTTTAATATCCTAAAGGGAAGTCCTGATCCTTCTTCCCCTCGTGTTTTAACTTCTGAAGCTCAACAAGCACTCAAGCTTGTAAACAAAGCAATACAATCTGCTCAGCTAACTAGAATTGAGCCTTCTTTACCTATACTATTAATAATCTGTGCTACGTCACATACCCCTACCGCCTTATTATGGCAAGAAACAGGAATTCTTGAATGGATTCATATGAAAAATACGCCTAATAAAGTCATTACACCTTATTATGAGTTAATAGCAACCCTTGTTCAATTGGGTCGTAGAAGAAATATTCAGTTGGTAGGATATGAACCAAATTCTATTATTATACCTTATACTAGTTATCAATATTCTTGGCTATTATTTGTCTCTGATTCTTGGGCTCTTGCTTTTGCTGGATATTCAGGAATTATTGATAATCATTATCCTTCTAATAAGCTCCTTCATTTTGCTACTCAACATCTATTTATTTTTCCTAAAACTATCTGTTCAACTCCTATTCTCAATGCCCCAAATGTTTTTACTGATGGTTCTGCCAATGGCATCGCTGTGGTTATTTCTGATGACTTACTTCATAAAGAACAAACAGATCATACCTCTGCCCAACGAGTTGAATTACCTGCGATTTCCTTGGCTTTTCAAATCTTTTCACATTGTTCTTTTAATCTCTATACGGATAGCCATTATTTGGTTACTATTTTGCGTAACATAGAAACTGCTATAATTGGCAATACTGTTGATTCTCAATTGTTTCAGACTTTCTTTCAACTACAAAAGATTATTCGTCAGCATGACTTTCCTGTAGCCATATTACATATTCGAGCCCATTCAGGTCTCCCTGGCCCATTGTCTTTGGGAAATCAATTGGCTGACGAAAATACAAAGATTATAGGCTTAAGTTTATCTCAACCTCAGGATCTTGCTACTCAATCACATAATTTACATCATCAATCTGCTGCTATGCTTCAAAAACAATTCTCTATTTCTAGAGAAACAGCCCGATACATTGTTAAGTCCTGCTCTAAATGTTTACTCCACCTTCCTGTTCCACAATTTGGAGTCAATCCTCGGGGTTTACTCCCTCATCATCTTTGGCAAATGGATGTTACTCATATTCCCTCTTTTGGTAAATTACAATTTGTTCATGTAACTGTTGATACTTACTCTAATTTTATATGTGCTACGCCTTTGGCTGGGGAATCTACTAAATATGTAATTACTCATTTATTTCATTGTTTTGCATCTATGGGAATTCCTAAAGCTTTAAAAACAGATAATGCTCCAGGATATACGAGTAAAGCTTTTGCCAATTTTTGTGCAACTTTCCATATTTCACATAAAACAGGCATTCCCTACAATCCTCAGGGTCAAGGTATTGTAGAACGTGCCAACCAACAATTAAAAATTACATTACAAAAAATAAAAAAGGGGGAATATGATAGATCTCCTCAGATTATGCTTAATCATGCTTTATTTATTTTAAATTTTTTAACTTTAGATGCATTTAGTCACACGCCTTATGAACGATTGTTTACCGGTCTTTCTGGAACCCCTCCTGAAAAAGCGCTTGTTAAATGGAAAGATCCCATGACTAACCTTTGGCATGGACCAGACCCTGTTTTAGTATGGGGCCGAGGCCATGTTTGTGTTTTCCCTAGGGAGGCAGACTCTCCGCGGTGGCTCCCGGAGCGCTTGGTTCGACATTATCATGCCATCACCAATAAACACCCTGACTCGAAGAATGCGTCGCCTGAGGCTCTCGCAATCGACCACAGCACACCCCAACCGGTTCCCCCGGCGGACGAGAAGAATGCGGCGACGGAGTAGGAGACAATTTGTCAGGGAGGCGAGGGAAGATCGAAATCAAATTACTTGGTATCAATTGCAATGTTTAGTATTTCAAGCACGTAGGATTATGGAGGAGAGTGCTCATCCTCGCTCTCCTCTTACCTTTTTTTTAGCCATGATAGCTGTATTGGCAGCCCCACCTATAGAGGCTAAATCTTACTGGTCTTATGTACCCGATCCTCCTTTATTACAACCTGTTACATGGTCTGAAGCTGACCTTCCAATTTTCTATAATGATTCTACTTTTGGAAGAGTGCTAGGAAATTTGCCTATTACTAATACTTCTGTTAATTACTCTAATTGGTTTAATACTCCCCCTGTTTGTTTAAGTCCTATGAGTACCAATTCTGGTTGTGTTAAGGCTGTTGCTTTAGAACATTCTATTTCTTACCAAACCACTGTAAATTCTCAATTTTTTACTCATTTACGTAAAAATTATAAAGCTGTGGGATCTAATATTTGTCTTCCTTGCAAACAGACTGTTCCTAGAAGAGAAGATTTATCCACCTTTGTATTTTGGTATAAGGATAACGTTCCCATTCACATGAATGCTAGAGTAACTAAGTTTGCTTCTAATACTTCGTTGGATCATTCTCTATGCATATATCGCTTGAGGATTGAAGATACTGGACATTATTTGTGTATTGAAGCTACCATAGGTAATCAAGGGACGCTATTAGCTGGACATCAAATTACGGTCGTAAAGACTGTCACAGGACTACAATTTCCTGCTTTTATGGCTTCTGAATTCCCACAGTTTGATTTTCCTGTTTGTAATGATACATGGACTAAAGCCTCTGTCTGGTGTACTTTAGATTATGATAATGGCACCATACTAGTTTCTTCTGTCCCCGTTAATAATAACAGCCTTGTTTTTTACAAGCAATGGGAATTCTGGAAACTTGCCTTATCCTTTTCTTATAGACCGGTGATTACTTGCGTCGCTCCTCCTTATGCTTTATTGATTGGAGATTTAATTGTAGAAAACACTATGAATCCTATAGGTTATAATATTACTTGTGTTAATTGTATCTTTAGTAGTTGTGTTTTGCCCGTTAAAGGATCTACATCTGTTATGATTATGAAGCAACCTTCTTAGGTAATGTTACCTGTTAATTTGTCTGAACCATGGTATCATAACACTGGCATGCAAGCCTGGCTGGAACTGACTGAAGCATTAAAACGACCAAAGAGATTTATAGGTGTTCTAATATGTGCAATCCTAGCCTTAGCAGCTTTAACTGCTACTGCGGCCACTGCTGGGATTGCTCTTTCACAAACTATTCACCAGGCTCATTATGTTAATCAGTTATCTAAAAATACTAGTGTAGCCTTAGCCCTACAAAGTCATATTGATACCCAACTAAAAACGGAAGTAGATGAATTAAAAAATGTTCTAATAGGAATAGGGGATCAAGTTATGGCTTTAAAATTAAAAATGCATTTGATTTGTCATGCCAAATATACCTGGATTTGTGTAACTCAACATTTATATAATGATTCACAATGGGATTGGGAAAAAGTAAAAATGCATATATTAAGTGTATGGACTGATGGACACATTAGCCTTGATATTCAAAAGTTAAATGCCGAAATACAAGCTATTCAAGAGGCCCACCTGGACGAAGATGGACCCCAGAATTTGATTCAAGGATTATTAGATCAACTACAAGGGCTAAATCCGATACAATGGATTCATGGAGGGCTCTCAGGCCTGATATCAATTGGTGTACTACTTTTATTGGTGATCGGTTTATTACCTTGTATTGTTAGATTTGTAATGGGGCGCTTCGCTGTCTTGCGTCAGGATGTTCATGGCTTAAAACTACATTATCAAGCTTTAAAAAATAATAAAAAGGGGGAAATGTGGTGGCCCCCAAGCTGTAAGCTTATTCAGCTTTCTGCTTTGCGGAGAACTGCTTGTCTCTTTCTTGGTATGCACTCCTGACGCTGCGGTATTGAGCGTAAAAAAGGAAAATGGCTTGTGGCCAGTTTCGTTCCAGGTGCCTGCTCTGGATCTAAGAGCCCCTGGTTGTTCCCCAGAAGAAGGACGTGCTGCCCTGAGGGGGAAGTCTGTATCTCCAAAGAACGGCCCATAAGGCATGCTGACGCATAGATAATGGTGCATAGATAATGGCGCATAGATAGTGGCGCATAGATAATGGCGACAGAATTATGTGGAAATACAAGGTTTACTGATTTGTTGCCTAGTGTTCGTTCCGTGCTGAACCTATATATACATTCATGCTCTTTGAATAAACTTGCCTTGCAACCATCAGTTGTCTTGGCCCTTCTGACCCCATATTGGTGCTTTTCAGTTCCTTACCCCTCACCACCAGGAACTTCTAGCTTTCTGCAGCCGGTCTGCGGCAAAAAATGACCACAGTTAAAGATTTGATGAAAGTTCATAATAATGCAATTGACAAGGAAATTTAGTTATTGCTGAGATATACATTTTAAAGTAATAACTAGAATTATGACTTATAACATTATACCAGAACATATAAAATTTTTAGAAATTTCATGTAATGTCTGAAACATTTATATTAACATATTTCCATACAAATAACCCAAAGAAAGTTTAGTATTAGTTGTTTTTTAGTTTGTTTGTTTGCTTTTTATACTGCAGGTTCTTATTAGTCATCAATTTTATACACATCAGTGTATACATGTCAATCCCAATCACCCAATTCAGCACACCACCATCCCCACCCCACCACGGTTTTCCCCCCTTGGTGTCCATACGTTTGTTCTCTACATCTGTGTCTCAACTTCTGCCCTGCAAACCGGTTCATCTTTCCATTTTTCTAGGTTCCACATAGATGCGTTAATATACGATATTTGTTTTTCTCTTTCTGACTTACTTCACTCTAGATCCATCCACGTCTCAACAAATGACCCAATTTCGTTCCTTTTTATGGCTGAGTAATATTACATTGTATATATGTACCACAACTTCTTTATCCATTTGTCTGTCAATGGGCATTTAGGTTGCTTCCATGACCTGGCTATTGTAAACAGTGCTGCAATGAACATTGGGGTGCATGTGTCTTTTTGAATTATGGTTTTCTCTGGGTATCTGCCCAGTAGTGGGATTGCTGGATCATATGGTAATTCTATTGTTAGTTTTTTAAGGAACCTCCATACTGTTCTCCATAGTGGCTGTATCAATTTTCATTCCCACCAACAGTACAAGAGGGTTCCCTTTTCTCCACACCCTCTCCAGCATTTGTCATTTGTAGATTTTCTGATGATGCCCATTCTAACTGGTGTGAGGTGATACCTCATTGTAGTTTTGATTTGCATTTCTCTAATAATTAGTGATGTTGAGCAGCTTTTCATGTGCTTCTTGGCCATCTGTATGTCTCCTTTGGAGAAATGTCTATTTAGGTCTTCTGCCCATTTTTGGATTGGGTTGTTTGTTTCTTTAATATTGAGCTGCATGAGCTGTTTATATATTTTGGAGATTAATCCTTTGTCCGTTGATTCATTTGCGAATATTTTCTCCCATTCTGAGGGTTGTCTTTTCATCTTGTTTATGGTTTCCTTTGCTGTGCAAAAGCTTTGAAGTTTCATTAGGTCCCATTTGTTTATTTTTGTTTTTATTTCCATTACTCTAGGAGGTGGGTCAAAAAGGATCTTACTGTGATTTATGTCACAGTGTGTTCTGCCTATGTTTTCCTCTAAGAGTTTTATAGTGTCTGGCCTTACATTTAGGTCTTTAATCCATTTTTAGTTTATTTTTGTGTATGGTGTTAGGGAGTATTCTAATTTCATTCTTTTACGTGTAGCTCTCTGGTTTTCCCAGCACCACTTATTGAAGACGCTGTCTTTTCTCCATTGTATATTCTTGCCTCATTTATCAAAGATAAGGTGACCACATGTGCGTGGGTTTATCTCTGGGCTTTCTATCCTGTTCCATTGATCTATATTTCTATTTCTGTACCAGTACCATGCTGTCTTGATTACTGTAGCTTTGTAGCATAGTCTGAAATCAGGGCACCTGATTCCTCCAGCTCCGTTTTCTTTCTCAAGATTGCTTTGGCTATTTAGGGTCTTCTGTGTTTCCATACAAATTGTGAAATTTCTTGTTCTAGTTCTGTGAAAAATGCCATTGGTAGTTTGAAAGGGATTGCATTGAATCTGTAGATTGCTTTGGGTAGTATAGTCATTTTCACAATATTGATTCTTCCAATCCAAGAACATGATATATCTCTCCATCTTTTGGTATCATCTTTAATTTCTTTCAACAGTGTCTTACACTTTTCTGCATACAGATCTTTTGTCTCCCTAGGTAGGTTTATTCCTAGGTATTTTATTCTTTTTGTTGCAGTGGTAAATGGGAGTGTTTCCTTAATTCCTCTTTCAGATTTTCCATCATTAGTGTATAGGAATGCAAGAGATTTCTGTGCATTAATTTTGTATCCTGCTACTTTTCCAAATTCATTGATTAGCTCTAGTAATTTTCTGGTAGCATCTTTAGGGTTCTCTCTGTATAGTATCATGTCATCTGCAAAAAGTGACAGCTTTAGTTCTTCTTTTCCAATTTGGATTCCTTTTATTTCTTTTTCTTCTCTGATTGCTGTGGCTAAAACTTCCAAAACTATGTTGAATAATAGTGGTGAGAGTGGACAACCTTGTCTTGTTCCTGATCTTACAGGAAATGGTTTCAGTTTTTCACCATTGAGAACAATGTTGTCTCTGGGTTTGTCATATATACCTTTATTATGTTGAGATAAGTTTTCTCTATGTCTACTTTCTGGAAGGTTTTTTATCATAAATGGGTGTTGAATTTTGTCAAAAGCTTTTTCGGCATCTATTGAGATGATCATATGGTTTTTATCCTTCAGTTTGTAAATATGGTTTATCACATTGATTGACTTGTGTATATTGAAGAATCCATGCATTTCTGCGATAAACCCCACTTGATCCTGGTTTATGATCCTTTTAATGTGCTGTTGGATTCTGTTTGCTAGTACTTTGTTGAAGATTTTTGCATCTATGTTCATCAGTGATATTAGCCAGTAGTTTTCTTTTTTTGTGACATCTTTGTCTGGTTTTGGTATCAGGATGATGGTGGCCTCGCAGAATGAGTTTGGAAGTGTTCCTCCATCTGCTGTATTTTGGAAGAATTTGTGAAGTATAGGTGTTAACTCTTCTCTCAATGTTTGATAGAATTCGCCTTTGAAGCCATCTGGGTCTAGGCTTCTGTTTGTTGGAACATTTTTAATCATAGTCTCAATTTCAGTGCTTGTGATTTGTCTGTTTATATTTTCTCTTTCTTCCTGGTTCAGTCTCAGAAGGTTGTGCTTTTCTAAGAATTTGCCCATTTCTTCCAGGTTGTCCATTTTATTGGCATATGGTTGCTTGTAATAATCTCTCATGATCCTTTGTATTTCTGCAGTGTCTGTTGTTAATTCTCCTTTTTCATTTCTAATTCTATTGATTTGAGTCTTCTCCCTTTTTTCTTGATTAGTCTGGCTAATGGTTTATCAATTTTGTTTATCTTTTCAAAGAACCAGCTTTTAGTTTTATTGATCTTTGCTATTGTTTCCTTCATTTCTTTTTCATTTATTTCTGTTCTGATCCTTATGATTTATTTCCTTCTGCTAACTTTGGGGTTTTTTTGTTCTTCCTCTGATTGCTTTAGGTTAGGTTGTTTATTTAAGATGTTCCTTGTTTCGTGAGGTAGGATTGTATTGCTATAAACTTCCCACTTAGAACTGCTTTTGCTGCATCCCATAAGTTTTGGGTCGTCATGTTTTCATTGTCATTTGTTTCTAGGTGTTTTTGATTTCCTCTTTGATTTCTTCAGTGATTTCTTGGTTATTTAGTAGGTATTGTTTAGCCTCCATGTATTTGTATTTTTTACAGATTTTTTTCTGTAATTGATATCTAGTCTCATAGCATTGGTGTCAGAAAAGATACTTGATATGATTTCAATTTTCTAAATTTACCAAGGCTTGATTTGTGACCCAAGATATGATCTATCCTGGAGAATGTTCCATGAGCACTTGAGAAGAAAGTGTATTCTGTTGTTTTTGGATGGAAAGTCCTATAAATATCAATTAAGTCCATCTTTTTTAATGTGTCATTTAAAGCTTGTGTTTCCTTATTTATTTTCATTTTGGATGATCTGTCCATTGGTGAAAGAGGGGTGTTAAAGTCCCCTACTATGATTGTGTTACTGTCAATTTCCCCTTTTATGGCTGTTAGCATTTGCCTTATGTATTGAGATGCTCCTACGTTGGGTGCATAAATATTTGCAATTGTTATATCTTCTTCTTGGATTGATCCCTTGATCATTATGTAGTGTCCTTCTTTGTCTCTTGTAATCGTCTTTATTTTAAAGTCTATTTTGTCTGATATGAGAATTGCTAATCCAGCTTTTTTTTTGATTTCCATTGGCATGGAATATCTTTTTCTATCCCCTCACTTTCAGTCTGTATGTGTCCCTAGGTCTGAAGTGGGTCTCTTGTAGACAGCATATATATGGTTCTTGTTTTTGTATCCATTCAGCCAGTCTATGTCTTTTGGTTGGAGCATTTAATCCATTTACATTTAAGGTAGTTCTTGATATGTATGTTCCTATTATCATTTTCTCAATTGTTTTGGGCTTGTTATTGTAGGTCTTTTCCTTCTCTTGTATTTCCTGCCTAGAGACGTTCCTTTAGCATTTGTTGTAAAGCTTGTTTTGTGGTACTGAATTCTCTTAACTTTTGCTTGCCTGTAAAGGTTTTAATTTCTCCATCAAATCTGAATGAGATCCTTTTGGGTGGAGTAATCTTGGTTGTAGGTTTTGCCCTTCCATCACTTTAAATATGTCCTGCCACTCCCTTCTGGCTTGCAGAGTTTCTCCTGAAAGATCAGCTGTTAACCTTATGGGATTCCCTTGTATAATATTTGTTGTTTTTCCCTTGCTGCTTTTAATATTTTTTCTTTGTATTTAATTTTTGATAGTTTTATCAATATGTATCTTTGCGTGTTTCTCCTTGGATTTATCCTTGTGGGAGTTTCTGCACTTCCTGGACTTGATTGACTATTTCCTTTCCCATGTTAGGGAAGTTTTCAACTATAATCTCTTCAAATATTTTCTCAGTCCCTTTCTTTTTCTCTTCTTTTCTATAATTCGAATGTTGGTGCATTTAATGTTGTCCCAGAGGTCTCTGAGACTGTCCTCAATTCTTTTCATTCTTTTTTCTTTTCTCTGCTCTGTGGTAGTTATTTCCAGTATTTTATCTTCCAGGTCACTTATCCGTCCTTCTGCCTCAGTTATTCTGCTATTGATTCCTTCTAAAAAATTTTTAATTTCATTTATTGTGTTGTTCATCATTGTTTGTGTGCTCTTCAGTTCTGCAGGTTCTCATTAAATGTTTCTTGTATTTTCTCCATTCTATTTGCAAGATTTTGGATCACCTTTACTATCATTACTCTGAACTCTTTTTGAAGTAGACTGCCTATTTCCTCTTCATTTGTTTGGTCTGGTGGGTTTTTATCTTGCTCCTTTATCTGCTGCATATTTCTCTGTCTTCTCATTTTGCTTAACTTACTGTGTTTGGGGTCTCCTTTTTGCAGGTTGCAGGTTCGTAGTTCCCGTTGTTTTTGGTGTCTGCCCCCAGTGGGTAAGGTTGGTTCAGTGGGTTGTGTAGGCTTCCTGGTGGAAGGGACTGGTGCCTGTGTTCCGGTGGGTGGGGCTGGATCTTGTCTTCCTGGTGGACAGGGCTGCATCTGGTGGTGTGTTTTGGGGTGTCTGTGAGCTTAGTATGATTTTAGGCAGCCTCTCTGCTAATGGGTGGGGTTGTGTTCCTGTCTTGTTAGTTGTTTGGCATGGGGCATCCAGCACTGGAGCTTTCTGGCTGTTGAGCAGAGCTGGGTCTTAGCGTTGAGAAGGAGATCTCTGGGAGAGCTCTCGTTGATTGATATTATGTGGGGCTAGGAGGTCTCTAGTGGTCCAATGTCCTGAACTCAGCTCTCCCACCTCAGAGACTCAGGCCTGACACCAGGCCAGAGCACCAAGACCCTGTCAGCCACACAGCTCAGAAGAAAAAGGAGATAAAAAAGGGAAGAAAAAAATAATTAAAAATAAAATAATATAAAATAAAATAAAGTAAAAAAATAAAAATTTATTAAAATAAAGTAATAAAAAAAAAAACCAAGAGAGCAACCAAACCAATAAACAGATCCACCAATGATAACAAGCACTAAAAACTGTACTAAGATAAAAATAAAAATCAGAGAGTCGCAGACAGCAAACTCCAAGTCTACAGTTGCTCCCAACGTCCACTGCCTCAATTTTGGGTTGATTCATTGTCTCTTCAGGTATTCCGCAGATGCAGGGTACCTCAAGTTGATTGTGGGGATTTAATCCGCTGCACCTGAAGCTGCACGGAGAAATTTCCCTTTCTCTTCTTTGTTCACACAGCTCCTGGGGTTCAGCTTTGGTTTTAGCCCCACCTCTGCTTGTAGGTTGCCCTCAGGCTTCTGTTCCTGCCCAGACAAGATGAGGTTAAAGCAGCAGTTGATTAGGGGGCTCTGGCTCACTCATGCCTTGGGGTGGGGGCAGGGCAGGGGGTGGGGTACAGTAGTTATCATTGAAATGCGGGGTAAGCCTGCATCGGCAGTGGCCAGCATGACATTGCAACAGCCTGAGGTGCACTGTGTGTTCTCCCGCGGAATTTGTCCCTGGTTCACAGGACCCCGGCAGTGGCGTGCTGCACAGGCTCCCAGGGCGTGTTGATAGTGACCTGTGCTTGCACACAGGGTTCTTGGTGGCTGCAGCAGCACCCTTAGGATTTCATGCCCATCTCTGGTGTCCGTGCTGATAGCCATGGCTCACGCCTGTCTCTGGAGCTCGTTTAGGCCGTGCTCTGCCTTCTGTGGGTAGACAGGGAAGGAATTCCCTCTCCTCACACACCCTGAAACAATAGTCTCTTGCCTCTTAAGCAGGTCCAGAGTTTCTCCCGGACTCTCTCCTGGCTAGCTGTGGCGCACTAGCCCCCTTGAGGCTGTGTTCATGCAGCCATCACCAGTCCTCTCCCTGGGATCTGACCTCTGAAGCCTGAGCCTCAGCTCCCTGCCCCAGTGGTTGAGCAGGCAAGCCTCTGAGGCTGGTGAGTGGTGGTTAGCACTGATCCTCTGTGCAGGAATCTCTCCGCTTTGCCCTCTGCACCCCTGTTGCTGCACTCTCCTCCGTGGCTCTGAAGCTTCCCCCCACCACACCCCTCTCTGCCAGTGAAGGGGCTTCCTAATGTGTGGAAACTTTTCCTCCTTCACAGCTCCTTCCCAGAGGTGTAGGTCCTGTCCTATTCTTTTGTCTCTGTTTTTTCTTTTTTCTTTTGCCCTACCCAGGTACATGGGGATTTTCTTGCCTTTTGGGAAGTCTGAGGTCTTCTGCCAGCTTTCAGTAGGTGTTCTGTAGGAGTTGTTCCACATGTAGATGTATTTTTTTTTAATAAATTTATTTATTTTATTTATTTATTTTTGGCTGCATTGGGTCTTCGTTGCTGTGCGGGGCTTTCTCTAGTTGCAGGTAGCAGAGGCTACTCTTCCTTGTGGTGCACGGACTTCTCATTGCAGTGGCGTCCCTTGTTGTGGAGCACAGGTGGGTTTCAGTAGTTGTGGCACACAGGCTCAGTAGTTGTGGCTCATGGACTCTAGAGCGCAGGCTTAGCAGTTGTGGTGCATGGGCTTAGTTGCTCCGTGGCATGTGGGATCTTCCTGGACCAGGGCTTGAACCCTTGTCCCCTGCATTGGCAGGTGGATTCTTAACCACTGCATCACTAGGGAAGCCCTGTAGATGTATTTTTGATGTATTTGCGGGGAGGAATGTGATCTCCACATCTTACTCCTCCACCATGTGGAAGGTCCCCCCCAACACATTTTGAGATGTATCAATATTTGTATTTTCTTTCAGTTCAAAATATTTCTAATTCCCTTTGAAATATCTTCTTTGACCCATGGATTATTTGAAAGGTGCATCGTTTAGTTTTCAAGTGTTTGGAAATTTCCCTATTGTGTTTCTTTTATTGATTTCTAGCTCAATTCCATATGGTCTGAGAAGACACTTTGTGTTATTTCAAATTTTTAAAAAAAAATAATCCTTGCTTTGTGACTGAGGGTAAGATTTATCTTTGTGAATGTTCCATATGCACTTGAAAAGAATGTACATTCTTCAGCTGTTGAGAGGATTTTTCAATAATATCAGTTCTATTTGGTTGATGGTGTCATTCATTTACTCTATATCCTTCCTGATTTTCTTTTTTTTTTAATGGAAGTATAGTTGATTTACAATATTATATTAGTTTCAGGTGTACAACATAGTGATAATAGTGATTATACTCCACTTAACGTCATTGCAAAATAATGGTTCTACTTCCATGTGCTGTACAATATATCCTTGTTGCTTATTTATTTTATACATTGTATCTCTTAATCCTCTACCCCTCTCTTGCCCCTCCCCACTACCCTCAACCCACTGATAACCACTAGTTTGTTCTCTATATCTGTGAATCTATTTCTTTTTTTGTTATCTTCACTGGTTTGTTTTATTGTTTAGATTCCATGTACAAGTGATAACATAGAGTATTAGTCTTTCTCTGTCTGACTTATTTCACTAAGCATAATACTCTCCAAATCCATCCATGTTGTTTCAAAAGGCAGAATTTCATTCCTTTTTATGACTGAGTAATATTCCATTGTTTATATATACACTCCATACCTTCGTTACCCATTCATCTGTTGATGTACACTTATGTTGTTTCTATATCTTGGCTGCTGTAAATAATGCTGCAATGAACATGTATCCTTTTTGAATTAGTATTTTCATTCTCCCAGATACATACACAGGAGTGGAACTGCTTGATCATATGGTAATTCTATTTTTAGTTTTTTTGAGAGACCTTCATACTGTTTTCCACAGTGGCTGCACCAATTAACAATCCCACCAACAGTGTACAAAGGTTCCCTTTTCTCCACATACTCTCCAATGCTTGTTATTTGCAGACTTTTTGATGGTAGCCATTCTGACAGGTGTACAGTGGTATCTTGTTGTGGTTTTGATTTCCATTTCTCTGATAATTAGCAATGTTGAGCATCTTATCATGTGCTTGTTGACCATCTGTATATGTTCTTTGGAAAAATGTCTATTCAGATCTTCTGCTCATTTTTTAATGTTGTTGTTGTTTTGTTTTGTTTTGATATTGAGTTGTATGAGCTGTTTATATATAGATAGATATATAGGTATCTATATATATATAGATATATAGATAGATATATAGATATTAACCCCTTATCGGTCATATCATTTGCAAATATTTTCTCTCATTCAGTTGATTGTCTTTTCATTTTCCTGGTTTCATTTGCTGTGCAAATGCTTTTAAGTTTAAATAGTTTCCATTTATTTATTTTTTTGCTTATGATTCCTTTGCCTTAGGATACAGATCCAAAATAAATTTTGCTATGATTTATGTCAAAAGAGTGTTCTGTCTATATTTTCTTCCAGAAATTTTATGGTGCCATGTCTTATATTTAGGTCTTTAAACCACCTTGAGTTTTTTCAAAATATGGGGTGAGGGAGAGTTCTAATTTCATTCATTTACATGAGGCTGTCCAGCTTTCCCAACACCACTTGCTGAAGAGATGGTCTTTTCTCCATTGTATATTCTTGCATCCTCTGTCACAGATTAATTGATCATATAAGTGTGGGTTCATTTCTGGGCTATCTATTTTATTTCATTGATCTATGTGTGTTTTTCCATGCCAGTATCATACTGTTTTAATTACTGTAGCTTTGTAGTATAGTCTGAAGTCAGGTAGCATGATACCTCAAGCTTTGTTCTTTTTCTCAAGATTCCTTTGACAACTTAGGGTCTTTTGTGGTTCCATATAAATTTTAAGGTTATTTGTTCTAGTTCTGTGAAAAATATCATGGGTATTTTGATAGAGATTGCATTAAATTTGTAGATTGTTTTGGGTAGTATGGACATTTTTACAATATTAATTCTTCTAATTCGTGAATACTGGATACATATATGTTTCTTTGTATCACCTTCAATTTCCTTCATCAATGTTTTATAGTTTTCAGAGTACAGGTCTTTCACCTCCTTGGTTAAGTTTATTCCTAGATATTTTATTTTGAGGGGTTTAAAATTATCCCAATTTTAAACGGGATTGTTTTCTTGCTTTCCCTTTCTGATAGTTCACTATTAGTATACAGAAAACCAACAGATTTCTGTATATTAATCTTGTATCTTGCAAATTTACTGGATTCATTTTAATGATTTTTTTAAAATAATTCTTTATTTATTTTTTAAATTTTTGGCTGTGTTGGGTCTTCGTTTCTGTGCAAGGGCTTTCTCCAGTTGCGGCAAGTGGGGGCCACTCTTCATCGTGGTGCGCGGGCCTCTCACTGTCGCGGCCTCTCTTGTTGCTGAGCTCAGGCTCCAGACACGCAGGCTCAGTAGTTTGGATTCATTTTAGTTCTAATAGTTTTTTGATGGAGACTCTAGGGTTTATATATAGTATCATGTCATCTGTAAATAATGACAGTTTTACTTCTTTCCCTCCAATTTGCATTTTTTTAACTTCTTTTTCTTGTCTGATTGCTGTGGCTAGGACTTCCAATACTATGTTAAATAGAAGTTGCAAGAGTGGCATCCTTTTCTTGTTTCTGATTTCAGAGGAAAAGCTTTTAGCTTTTCACCATTGAGTATGATGTTAGCTGTGGGTTTGTCATAAATGACCTTTATTATACTGAGATATGTTCCCTCTATACCAAGTTTGATAAGAGTTTTTATTGTAAATGGATGTTGAATTTTGTCAAATGGTTTTTTTGCATCTATTGATGATCATGTGGTTTTTATTCTTCAATTTGTTAATGTGGTGTATCATGTTGATTAATTTATGGATATTGATCCAAATCTGCACCCCTGGAATAATTCTCACTTGATCATGGTATATGATCCTTTTTATATAGTGTTGAAGTTGTTTTGCTAATATTTTGTTGAGGATGTTTGCATCTATATTTATCAGCAATATTGGTATGTAACTTTCTTTTTTTGTAGTGTGTTTGTCTGGTTTTGATATCAGGGTAATGATGGCCTCATAGAATGAATTTGGGAGTATCCCCTCCTCCACAATTATTTAGAATACTTTGAGAAAGATAGGTATTAGCACTTCTTTTTGTGTTTGGTAGAATTTCCCTGTGAAGCTATCTGGTCTTGGACTTTTGTTTCCTGAGAGTTTTTTGATTACTAATTCAATTTCACTACTAGTGATCAGTCTATTAAAAAATGTCTATTTCTTCCTGATTCAGTCTTGGAAGGTTGTATGTTTCTAAAATTTGTTCATTTCTTTTAGGTTGTCAAGTTTGTTGGCATGTAACTGTTCATAGTATCGTCTTATGATTTTTTGGTATATCAGTTGCTATTTCTCCTCTTTCTTTTCTTATTTTGTTTATTTGAGCCCTCTCTTTTTTTCTTGATAAGCCTGGCTAAAGGTTTATCAACTTTGTTTATCTTTTCCAAAAACCAGCTCTTGGTTTCACTGATTTTTTCTATTTTTTTTGGGGGGGAGGTGTCTCTATTTTATTGATTTCCTCTCTGATCTTTATTATTTCCTTCCTTCTGCTGACATTAGAATTTGTTTATTTTTATTCTAATTCCTTTAGATGGTAGGTTAGGTTGTTTATTTGATATTTTCTTGTATTTTGAGGTACACTTGTATTGTTATAAACTCTTTGAACTGCTTTTGTTGCATCCCTTAGATTTTGGAAAGTCGTGTTTCCATTTTCATTTGTCTTGAGGTATTTTTTGATTTCCTCTTTGATTTCTCCATTGACCCATTGGTTTTTAAGTATCATTCTGTTGAGTCACCACGTGTTTGTGTTTTTCCCATTTTTCTTCCTGTAATTGATTTCTAGTTTTATACCATTGTGGTTGGAAAACATGCTTGATACAATTTCTATCCTCTCAAATTTGTTGAGACCTGTTTTTCGGCCTAGCATGTGATCTGTCCTGGAGAATATTCCATGTGCATTTGCAAAGAATGTATTTTCTGCTGTTTTTGGATGAATGTCTTATAGATACTTATTAATTCCAACTTGCCTAATATGTCGTTTAAGGCCATTGTTTCCTTATTGACTTTCTGCCTGGATGATCTGCCCATTGATGTAAGTGGAGTGTTAAAGTCCCCTACGGTTATAGTATTATTGTCAATTTCTCCCTTTATGTCTGTTAATATTTGCCTTATATATTTAGGTGCTCCTGTATTGGGGCATATATGTTAATGAGTGTTATAACCTCTTCTTTTATTGATCCCTTTATCATTATATAATGCCCTTCTTTGTCTTTTGTTATAGATTTTGTTTTAAAGTCTATTTTGTCTGATATGAATATTGCTACCCCTGTTTTCTGTTGTTTTCATCTGCATGAAATATCTTTTACCATCCCCTCACTTTCAGTCTGTGTGTGTCTTTAGCTCTGAAGTAAGTCTCTTGTAAGCAGCATATAGGTGGGTCCTGTTTTTTATCCAATCGGCCACCTTATGTCTTTTGATTGGAGCATTTAGTCCATTGACATTTAAAGTGATTATTGATAGGTACGTACTTATTGCCATTTTGCTACTTATTTTCTGGTTGTTTTTGTCACTCTTCTCTGTTCATCTTTTAGTTTCTTCCCTTGTGGTTTGATGATTCTCTTTAGTCATACGCTTGTGTTCCTTTCTCTCTAGTTTTTGTGTGCTTATTGTAGGTTTCTGATTTATGGCTACCATGCGGTTTATGTATGTTGATCTATAACTATATCCATTTGTTTTAAACTGGTAGTGATTTAAGTTCAGATGCATGCTAAAAAATCTACATGTTTTTACTTCCCTCCCCCACATTTTGTGTTTTTGATGTCATTTTACATCTTCATATTTATCCCTTTACTGTTCATTTTAGTTACAGTTGATTTTACAATTTTATTGTCTTTAGTCTTCAAACTTGCTTTTTTAAGTGTTCGAGTCTCAGCCTTTACTATATGTTTGCCTTTACTGGTGGGATTTTTCCCTTCTTATAGACACCGTGTTAAAGCCTTTTCTTTTCCGCTTAGGTAAGACTCTTTAACATTTTTTAAGGTAAATTTAGTATTGATGAACTCTTAGTTTTTGCTTGTCTGGGATGTTCTTTATCTCTCCTTTGATTCTCAATGATACTCTTTCTGGGTAGAGTATCCTAAGTTGCAGATTTTTCTCTTTCAGTGCTTTATATATATCATGCCACTTTCTTCTGGCCTGTAAAGTTTCTGCAGAAAAATCAGCTAATAACCTTATGGGGTTCCCTCGCATATGACTCTTTATTTTTCTCTTGCTGCCTTTAGAAATCTCTTTAATTTTTGCCATTTTACTTATTATAAGTCTTGGTGTGGGTTTGTTTGGGTTCATCTTGTTTGGGACCCTGTTTCCTATATCTGGATATCTGTTTCCTTTTTCAGGTTCATGCTGTTCTCAGCCATAATTTCATTAACTACATTTTAACCCCTTTCTCTCTTCTCTTTCTGGGACCCCTACAGTGCAAATGTTGGTGTGCTTGATGTTGTCTCAGAGGTCCTGTGAACTGTTCTCATTTTTAAATTTTGTTTTTCTTTTTGTTGTTCTGATTAGGTGATTTCCATTATTCTATCTTTCAGATCATTTAAGCATTCTTCTGTATCACCTAGTTTGCTGCTAATTCCTTGTAGTGTGTTTTTCATTCCAATCATTGTATTCTTCTGTTCCGACTGGTTATTTTTTTTTAAATTTATTTATTTATTTATTTATTTTTGGCTGTGTTGGGTCTTTGTTGCTATGTGTGGGCTTTCTCTAGTTGTGGCGAGCGGAGGCTACTCTTCATTGTGGTGCGTGGGCTTCTCATCATGGTGGCTTCTCTTGTTGTGGAGCATGGGCTCTTGGCACACGGGCTTCAGTAATTGTGGCATGCAGGCTTAGTAGTTGTGGCACACGGGCTTATTTGCTCCATGGCATGTGGGAACTTCCTGGACCAGGTCTCGAACCCGTGTCCCCTGTATTGGCAGGTGGATTCTTAACCACTGTGCCATGAGGGAAGCCCCCGACTGGTTATTTTTTTTTATATTTTCTTGTTCCTTCTTAAAATTCTCACTCTGTTAATCTATTCTTTTCCCTAATTCAGTTTGCATTCTCATTACTAATGCTTTGAACTTTTTATCTGATAAATTATTTATTTCTGTGTCATTAGTTGTTTTTTAAGGGTTTTCTCTTTCTCTTTCAATTCAAACAAATTCCTGTTTTTTTTTTCATTTTGTTTGACTTTCTCTTCTCTATGAAATTAGGTGACACAGTTATCCATCCTTGTGTGAGAGTATCCCTATACAGCCTGCACTTGCCCAGTGGCTTCTGTGTGAGAGAGCTGTATCTGATGTGAGCATGAGTTATGTCTTTCTCCAGAGTGTCCTGATAGCTATCACCTTGGTGAGGTGAGGCTGGAGATGGAGGGGCTAAAGCCAGAGCCAGGTATGAGCAGGGGCTTTTCCTCTGCTCAGTGGCCCACATCACCTATTGGGGGTGGGGGTGGGTCCCAAGTTGCTGGAGCAGAAGCCCTGAGGGTCGGGTCCAAGCTGGCTCTGTTCCGTAAGTGTGTGCTCCTCCACCTCCCAGCACTGGCACTCTCATGCAGATAGGAGAAGTGCTGCAGTGAGTGCTTGGTGTGGATCTGGGCATGGGCTGTGTCAGCCTCAGCTCCAGTTAGAGTCTCAGGCCACTTCTGATGCACTGCCTCCATAGGTGCCAGTAATAAATGTCTGTGCCCCATTCAGATGTTGTTCTGGGTTAGAGTTGGCTCCATCCTTCACAACTGAGCACACCTCTTGGCCACTGCAGCCCTTGCCCTAGTGTGGAGCTGTGCCAAAGAGCAAGTGGGGCTGGATTGGTGTTCAGCTCTGGCTAGGGTACATGCCAGGGTGGTTGCAGGAAACCACCCAGAGTCCTATGCAGTTTCAGTCAGCTTTCTCCACCTTGTTTCAGGAGTAAGCAAGTGTGTGTGCACTCCTCTTGAATGGAGTCTAGGTTTCTTACAGCCCTCTTCTTAGTCCCACTGGTTTTCTAAACAGCTAAAGGGACTAGTCTTCCCAGTGTCAGACCCCAGGTCTGGGGTGTCTATATGGCTCCAACTGCTCACTCCCTAATGGAGGATCCCCACCTGTGTAATCCCATCCTTTTCTTTATCTCCTCCCAGGGGCACAAGTCCTGACCTGATCACTTATTTTCCCTTCCTACCCAATTCTGTGTGGATCTTTCTTACAGCCTTGGTTGTACAACAGTCTTTCTGCCAGTCTCCAGCTAGTTTTCAGTGAGTATTGTGCCACATGTAGGTGTATTTTTGATGTGTTCATGGTGGGAGGTGAGTTCCTTTTCCTCCTAATCCTCCATCTTTTTTTTCTCTTAATCCTCCATCTTGACCTCCTTCCTGTCCTTGCTGATTTTCTGATACTAGTTCTATCTATTACTAAATAAGAAATACTGAAATTTCCAACTATAATCCCGGATTTGTCTATTTCTCCTTTCAATTTTGTCAAATGTTGCTTCTGTATTTTGACACTATTTTTAATTGTGTATACATTTAGGATTGTTATGTATTGATAAAATGACACTTTTATCATTAGGTAATGTCCCTCTTTTTCCTGATAACTCTGTTTTCTCTGAAGTCTGTTTTATCTGGTATTAATATAGCTACTCCAGTTTTTCTTTATATGATAAATCTTTTTCCATAATCTTACTTTTAGTCTTCCTAAATCACATATTTTAATGTTTATTTTATTTATTTATTTTATTTTTATGGTTGTGTCAGGTCTTAATTGTGGCAAGTGGGACCTTCGTTGAGGCATGTGGGATCTTTCACTGGGACATGCGGGCTCTTCGTTGTGGTGTGCGGGCTTCTCTCTACTTGTGGCATGTGTGTTTTCTCTTCTCTAATTATGGTGTGCGGGCTTCAGAGCACGTGGGCTCTGTAGTTTGTGGCATGTGGGTTCTCTATTTGAGGCACATGAGCTCAGTAGTTGTGGCACACGGGCTTAGTTGCCCTGCAGCATGTGGGATCTTAGTTCCCCGCCCAGGGATCGAACCCACATCCCCTGCATGGGAAGACAGATTCTTTACCACTGGACCACCAGGGAAGTCCCCCCTAAATCACATATTTTTGAAGGGAGTTTCTTGTAGACAGTATATAGTTGGGTCATTTTAAAAAACCATTCTGATAATGTGTCCTTTAAATGGTGTGTTTATACCATTTACATTTTCTGTAATTATTGATATGTTTGTATTTAAGTTTAGTTTTATATTATTATATATACATTATATATTATTTGCTTTCTACTTATACCTGCTTTTATTTCATCTTTTCCTCTTTCCTACTTTCTTTTGGGTAATTTGAGTACTCTTTAGTGTTACATTTTAACACTAATTGTAATATGCACACTTAACTTCTCAGTCTATTTAGATTCAGAATTTTACCACTTCAAGAGGAGAATAGAAACTTTACCACCACATTAATCCCTTTTACCCTCTACTCTTTATATTATAGTTGTCTTATATTTTACATCTACATATTTTGAAAAATCCCATCAGACAATGTTTTTTTTTTCAGTTATTAAACATGTTTTAAAGAATCCAATAAGAGAGGAATAGTCTATTATTTTCACCCATTTCTGTTGCTCTTCCTTTAGCCCTGATGTCCCCAGGTTCTTTCTGATATCGTATCCCTTCTGTCTGTAAACCTTTCTTTAGTAAGCCTTTTAGAGCAGGTGTACTAGATATAAATTATCTTAGTTTTCCTTCATGGGAGAATGTCTTTATTTCATCTCCATTCCTGAAGGATATTTTCTGCTAGTAGTTATAGAATTCTTGGGTAAAAGTTCTTTTCTTTCATCACTTTAAATATATTACACCAGTTCCATCTGGTCTCCATGATTTCTGATGAGAAATCCTATCATTTGCATCTTTGTTCTTTTGTAGGTAACATATTGTTTTTCTCTGACTGCTTTCAAGATTTTTTCTTTGTCTTTAATGTTTAGCAGATTGATTATGAGTCTAGGCATGGATTTCTTTGGGCTTATCCTTTGAGGTTTGTCAAATGTTTCAGGGGTCCTTGAGATCAACTCCACTCCTAGAATCTCTCTAGCTGAGCTTCACTGGAAGGACTCAAGCACTCAGTATCTGCTTGTGCTTACCACTAAGACTTGTCACAGAAGTGCAGTGAGGACAGACTGCCACTGAGCTGCTCCCCTCACTGCCACATCCTCATCCCAGCACTGATGTATCCTGCCTTTATTTAAGATTTGGATATTTTGCTCATCATGGATTTTTCTGCATTACTTTTGGGGGGAAACTCCTCTTTGTCTCTTCTTACATTCACAGAAAACTTCTCAGCAACCCAAAGGAAACTTTGCTGGCCAAAGCTGGACACATGCCCAGGCCTAAACTACCATTTCAACAAGGCTAGACAATCAAACACAACTGAGGCTGGAGGAGATACATAGGTGGATCAGGGGATAAATTCCAGATAAATTCCTTTCTGAGAAGAGCAGGCACCTGAGATGGAGGCTTCTGTTCCAGCAGCCTTCAGATACCAGGTAGGATGTCCAGCATATTTTTAAAGAAATTGAATTTCAAGCAAGCAAAACATTACTAATAAAAATAGGATTATCTTTAATCTACAGCACTTAACATTCTTGTATTTTCCCCCAGTTTTCCTGTGTTGCTAAATATATGAAAACTACTTCATGTACTATGTATGAGGTGTACTGTATACATTATACATATGCTATGTGTGTAGACTATGTGTACATATAGTGTACACATAGTGTATATAGTGTACTTCAATACTCATGTCAGTAAGACATTAAATAAGGAAGCTCTCTTAAAAACATATAGAAAAGAAATAATGGGACATAGGAAAAAAATTAAAAGAGGTATGTGTGAACCATATATTTTGGTAAAGAATAGTCAGATTTAGACTTGGCACTGTTGAAATGCAGAGTTTTTTGTCAATACATTTTTATTTAAGGAATTCACATGTTATGATTTCTTCCACTGTAAATCACTGTAGTTCCTCCAATGGTTGAATTCTAATCTTCAAGATAGCCCTTTTAAAAAGAATTTTTGCTCAGCCCATAGTTGTCATGTCAGTCAATGCTTCTTTGATCTCCACTTGAATATGGACATACTGTAAAAATTCCCCACCTGTAATCTTTGAATTCAATTTCTTCAAGTAATTTTCTTTAGGGCCATGCTTAGGGTCAGAGTTGATGGATCTGCCTCATTCTGAATTTTAGACACCCTCTTACCATGCATAAATTCAAATTATATTCACTCCTAAGCTATCACACCATAGTATAGATAGTTGGAGTATAACAATACCTAAGAATAAAAAAGTTTGACTGTTAGGTCTTTAATAGTTTAGTAGCTCTGTCTTGTAGTTCATTCCCACAAATCTAACACATGGTTCTTTGAGTAAAGGAACCACATAGTGACTCTATGAAGTGTCCAACTGAGGCAGGAGATAGATGGGCCTCAGTGTGAGCAGCTGGAGTTTGTCCCCTATGGACAGATACTCCAAAATTGCGGGAGTGAGAGAGGAGCTGAGTCCTGCCCAGATAAAAGAAAGAGACCACATATTTCTCATTCTCATGGTCAAGGAGACCTTCCCAACTGCACACGCACAGAAAGGCTCCTTGGAGGTCAAAAAGGGAGTGATGTCAACCTACCCATAAGCGTCTTTGCTAGAATCCAATCTTGGCTAAGAGGTGCACATGCACACATGGGAGGACCCTGAGATAAACCAAATATGGACTCAGAACCAGGCAAAACAAGATGTTTGGCCAAAGGAAACCTGGAAGAAATAAATATCCCATGTAAGTGATTCAAACTACCACAAGGGCGGGACTCTCTCTCTGAGTCTGCCCGTATGTCTATCCACACGTACCCTTTTTCCTCCTAATAAACACTTTACTTGTTTCACTACTTTCTGTTTCTTTGTGGAAATTCATTTTCTGCAAAGCCATATGGGCCAGGGCCTTGTCACTGGCCACTGTCTAGTGGCTAGGATTCAGCGCTCTCACTGCCTTGGCCTGACTTCAATCTCTGGCCAGGAACCAGAAATCCTGCTTCAAGCCGCTGCAGGCTGAGGCCACCCGAGATCACAATGATGTGGGTCTACAGAAAAAGCTCCATCAGGATAGCACAGAGATTCTTAACTCATGAATATCTGAGTTGATAAACTGAGGTTTAAAACAAAGTTTTCAACTAAAAAAAAAAATCAACTCATAAAATTTTTTAGTTTAATTTACAATAAACCTAAATATTTTATTTCTTAAATTTATTTTAGTTTTTGCTTTTACTTTTCAAATGGGCCACATAAACATGCTCCTTAGTGTCTTCTAATCACAAGCAGATACAGAAAAAGCCTGTAGACCTTTGTTTCCCATTGTTGACTAAAAAAATATTCACAACCTAAAAGTTGAGAGTTATGTTTTACTCAGTGGAAAGTTTTAAGACTTCAAGCCCGGGAGGCAGCATCTCATGTAACCCTGAGAGAACTGCTCCAAGGAGGCGAGGAGGGAGCCAGGATATACAGGAATTTTGCAACAAAGGGCAGGTAGTCTGACCATCAAAAGATTATTATTAATGAAAGAAAACCAGATATCTCAAGTTAAGGAATTTAGTGCTTTTCTATGTATAGGAAGATGCAAGAGTCTGGGCTCACTGAAACAGTTCCTTTGATATGCACCTCAGCTATCTGGGGCCAGCATCCTATGTTTTCATATCCTGAGTTTCCTCAGGGCTCACCACAGGGAGTGGCTGCAGTCTGATGGCTGCTAGATGGCAGGTGTTCTTTTCCTTCCTGAGTTCCCTCAGGGCTCACTGCTCACCTTCCGCAGTGGCTGCAATCGCTGAGGACTGTGACATTCTTTGTTTACTGATACAGCAGGCAATATTCCATTTCTCATCATCATCAATAGACGCAAGTTGCTGTTTCCCTACATCTCTGCCAACATGGAGTATTGGTCTTTTTAAGTTTTGCCAATCTGATGTGAAAATAGTATTTTGTTGTTTTGATTTGCAATTCCCAGACCATAGGAGGAATGCATCCTGAAACACTGAAAGGTTTAATTCTGAGAGAATCAGGTCACAATTGTGTGTAGAAATAGCTGACTGTCGTAAATCTCTTCAGGAGGTACTATATTGGATTCATCCAATATATTGACCTCCATTAGCATAGATCAGTTTGACTTAAATAGAATTAGACAGGAGGGACCTGGTCTAATTACTTACCAACTGCATTTATCAACCAACTGTTAATAAGCACCTTTTACTTGCTGACCTTCCAAGCTGAGCCAACCACAGCCCAGAGCCATTCCCTCGAGTATGTCTGGAATGTCAGAGATGACTGAAAATGACTGTCTGCAGACCTGAGGGCTTGACGACTCCAGGTTGGTATGAGTTATTTCTTAGATTCAGAATCTATCTTGGCATGTTTTCCTCCCTCTCTCCCCACACTCACAGGTATAAACACGTGTCAGTCTTAAATGCTCTCCTAAACTGTTCCATGTGGCACTCTTTCCCTCAGCCGCTCCCGGGTAAAAGGGACTAGTCACAAAATTTTGGGAGCAGCTACTTGGTGATTCTCCTTCTTGGAGACATTTGCATAGTAAAGGCCTGACAAGCCTTGCAAAACCCAGTTCTCCCAAGCTTTTGCATATGGTGTGGGGTATGGGGCTTATTTATACTTGGCAGAAGGAATCACTTTGAAAGACACTATTTTGATGTATTAATATTAGAAGTGTTTCAGGTTTCTAATGCTGAGGACCTGACCAGGGAGAAAGGTTAGGTATTAAATGCTGCCAGGATCTCAGGCTTATTACTAAGGCTGACCTTGTCACTCAGCTGTAATTAACACTTCAGTTCTGGGCTGATGTCTAGCTAACGTCCTCTGCTCACAGGGCCCATCTCAGGAACTCATCTTGTGGTTAATACTATAACCCTAGAAGTCACAAACAGTATTTCTTAGCTGCGTGACCTAGGGAAGTTGTTTAAGCTCTTTAATCCTCAGTTTCTCCAACTCAAATGGGTTAATATTGGAACCCATCTCAAAGAGCAGGGTTGTGGGGTTCCAATGAGACAGTGCAGGTGGAGAGCTCAGTACCCCTTAACCATGACCACTCCCATCCTTTGACCACACAACTTCGCTGCAAGAGTTGGAACTTCCCCACTTTGAAGAGAGGATGTTTGCTTTCTCCCTTCCAGGAGGCATCACAGCTGAGTGATTGAGGCACAGAGGGGAGGCCAGCTGCCTTGGTACTCTGCTTCCTGGCTGTGTGACCTGGGTGCTCTGCTTCACCTTTCTGAGCCTCTACAACCCTGAGAACAGGTGCCTCCCTGGCTTTGGGGAAGGCGCCCAAGTTTCGGTTTTAAAGCACCAAGTGCAAGGCGGGTGCAGCTTGAGTGTTATCTAGGTGTGAGCCAGCTTTAACATTTGCTCTTACCTGTTGGGAAAAGCACTAAGCAGAGAGTATTTTGATTCACTGGAGAAGGAGGTGGCCACAGTCTGGCCTGACAGCTTTTTGGTATTTGGAAGTGACTGTGTGCTCCCTAGCCTCCTCAGCTGGGCTTTATGTGGCTTGCATTTCAGAGGGGCTGGACACAGAGGCATGTGGGCACTCGCTGTAGCCTGGAGTCTGGGGGTGGGGAGCAGGAGACCCTGTGCTGAGAACACTAACCAGGACATGGGCCTGGGTCCGGGGAAGCGGCTGGCTGTCCCTGTCCCGGCTCAGGGCCTTGAGCAGGGTTTGTTCCCAAGCATGAACACCGGGCCAGCAGTGTGGAGCAATGCTGGGGCCTGAAGACCCCATTTAGGCTCTGGTAAGGTATAAATGATCATCTTCACATTACAGATGAGGAAAATGAGACCCTTGACCAAGGCTCTGTGTTTGGAAAGTACAGGCAGTGCTGGATTCGCTGGGCAGGTGCAGCCCCGCAAGTGAGGTAGCAAACATAAGGCAGGTGTCCGGGACCCAGCCGGTGGACTTGGAAGTGTATGTGGGTTTCTCAGCAGGACATCCACATCAGAACCATGGTCATGTCCGCCTTCGCTTGCAAAACACAAGGTTAAAGGTGAATGTATTAAGATCACAGATGGTGACAGCAGAGCATTGTCAACTTAAAAAAGTGCACAATGTGCAAAATGAGGGCTATATCCCAGGAGACAGCATTTCAGATAGTTCTGAGAAACTGCTCCAAAGAGGTAGGGGGGAAGGTCAGTATCTATGTGATTTTGGTGAAGGGGGAGTACATGCAATCCAGCACACATTTTTTGCAGAAGGTTTCTGCCAGTATCGTGAAGGTTACTGCTAGTCACGAGGAGCAGACATCACCATGAAGGATTTTAGTGCTTTTCTAGATATAAGGAGACACAAGAACTGGGTTAATAAAATCAGCTCCTGAAAATATCTAACTATCTGAAGACCTGTTCTGCTAGTTTTTCCCAGAGCACAGAGTGCCTCATTTCTGCTCTCCACCCTGAACTCCTTTCAGGGGGTGTTGAAAATCAGCAGCTGCAGCAGCACATGATTTAATCCTTGTAGAGGTAGATGGCAAGTGCCAATTTGTAGTTGACAGGGCCCCTTCATGCTCATAAATTCGACCATGCTTTGGGAGGCATTTCATGACCATTTAGTCCCATGGTGCTAAGAAGGCTCATTCCCAGGTTTGGCGAAGATTTTGCTGATAGGCCACTCAGTGTGCTATTACTGGGCTCGGTCTTACAAACAATAGTCAAAGATCTCTGGACCACTTGTCTTACTAGCCTGTTATGGTCCAGGAAAGATTTCCCTCCTGTTGCATCTTCCCATATCTAGAGTTACACTATTACAATCATTGATTGTATACAGAACTATATATTTCATCAACTGCTTCAAGTCGTCTAGTCATCATTATTTTTGTTGGAAGCTCAGTCACACATTTGGTAATACAAGAAATGAAAATCATGTAAAACAGGCAAAATACAAATAACATAGCTACCAGTATATTAAAGTCATAAGTAAGAATTAAGCCAAGAACTTTCATTAGGTGCAGCCCAGTATATCCTCAGGTCATCTGACTTAGTCTGTTCTATACCAATCCTTATCTTTCAGGGAAATGACATATTGGCACTGTCATAAGGCTCCCAGCCAATTTCCTAGTGTTACTAGGCTGGTTATCCTTAGTATCATTTAATTGTTCCCAAGATAAATGGGGGCCTTAAAACTTAAATGACCATAACCTGGTGTTAACCACATAAATCCATCCCATAATTGTGGGAGGTTTTATTCCTTGGCTGAAATTTCGCTTCTTGCTCTGATTGAGCTTGAGTAACTTAAGAGGAAAATTCATTTTTATGGTCAGTGTCAGAGCAGGTATTATTAATTGGCCAGGTGAGGGGATCCCATTGAGTAATATCAAGAGTAGCCTGAACAGGACTGAACTTTCTTTCTTCTAAAATAAATTTCCTAAGGGCCATCCAATTAGAGCCTTGGAATGGAGAAATCCACCAAGGTAATCCAGGAGTACTAGACATGGGTAATTGGCCACAAACCCAACAATTGGATTGATTTTTAAAACTAGCATAGGATCGTGTCCATGATAGAAAAACATTTGATTTATATGCAAAGGTCCAAGAAGTCAAGAAAACATTATAAATGATCATACAAATAAGGTCAGCATCTTGGGTAAGCAGTCTACTTCTGATGTCGTCTTCTTCACATCCTGGTGTGAGTGTAGTTTCCTCTGTTTGAGCATCGTTTTAAGGTGAGTTTGAGACCAGTAGTCCTCGCTATAGACCAGTCTGGTGCAGGGACCCTTTGTAATTGGAAATTAATCCAAGAGTCAATTCCCTTCAGTTTCACTGTGCATAAGCTAGTTAAGAATACCTGATAAGGGTCCTTTCATTTAGGTTGGAGATAGTCCTTTAAATTATGTCTTTTCTAGCATGCATAATCCCCTGGTTGCAGGTCGTGGGGCATCTGATCTTCATCCAAAGACATATTACTGAGATAAGCTTCAGAAATAAACTTAGAGTGTCCTTTTACTGATTCAATTAAACTTTACATTAATATAACGTAACAGCAAGGGACTATCCGGGAAGTGAGTCTTAGTGAATACAGACCTCCATTAACAAGACTGGGATTTAACATTCATTGAAACATCTTTTTCTTTCTAAAATTACCCTCATTTCTGCCAAATATAACCAAACTAAGACTAATTTGTTTGCAAAATAAGTCTGGTCTCAAAAACTTGGCCTGGTAATTTATATAATTATAATTGAGCATACAGGCTTTTTGCTTTGCTGAAACTTTTATAAGGAGTTTCAGATTGAACTTTTTTTTTTTTTTGGCTGCGTTGGGTATTCACTGCTGCGTGCGGGCTTTCTCTAGTTGCGACGAACGGGAATTACTCTTCATTGAGGTGCATGGGCTTCTCATGACAGTGGCTTCTCTTGTTGCGGAGCACGGGCTCTAGGCATGAGGGCTTCAATAGTTGCAGCACGTGGGCTCAGTAGTTGCAGTACGCAAGCCCTAGAGTGTGTGTGGGCTTCAGTAATTGTGGCATGCAGGCTCAGTAGTGTGGTGCATGGGCTCTAGAGTGCAGGCTCAGTAGTTGTGGCTCACGGGCTTTGTTGCTCTGCGGCATGTGGGATCTTCCCAGACCAGAGATTGAACCCGTGTCCCCTGCACTGGCAGGCGGATTCTTAACTACTGCACTGCCAGGGAAGTCCCTCAGATTGAACTTTTAAAAGACTTCTTAGGGCTAGGAAAGTCACGCCAAGGGCTTATCACAGATTTCACCTAACAGATCTATCTAGGTGAATTCCTCCGTTTTTAAGGTCCCCAAAATACCTTGAGCTTTCTGTACCTGTTAGTGAGTGGCCTTCCTAATTTATCTGATAAAGCTGCTGGGAACCTAAGAGTTTACAATCTCTGGAGGGAGCAGATAGAGAAAAAAGATAAATGTTTCAATTCTGCTTACAAAGGTATAATTTACCAAATTACTGTAAGTCATAATTAGTTTGAGGGAAAGGTTTCCTTATACCTAGAAAACACAGATTTAAACCAGTAATTTTTCAGATAGAAACCATAAAAATTATAACCATATTCACCAGTTCACTCAGTCTTATGTAACTAACTCTTTTTGTTAACAGTTTATGAAGCCATCAGATTTCTCTTTAGGATTCTTTAATTTCTTACCCAGTTCAGCATGATGGTCTGAAAGCCAGAAATTTGTATTTATCCAAAAGTCCTTTCTATAAATCTTCTTGAAGAGGAAGCATTTTTTTACAAAGGCATCAGAATAAAACCATAACTGTCTATAATGACAAAAGACTTAAGAAGACACTTAAGTTTAAAATCAGTTTAACTGTAATCAGTTTAAAATCTGATTACAATGCAATTGACAAAGAAACTTGGTTACTGCTGTGACATACAACACTTTAAGATAATAACTAGAATTATGACTGATAACATTTTACCAGGACATATCAGAATTTTAGGAACTCCATATAATTTCTAGGATATCTATATTAGTAACATTTACCATACAATATGACCTAAGAAGATTTATTACTCATTTGACAATACTTCCCACGTAATTTAACACACCAATTGAACCTAATTAGTTCAATATCTCCTTTTGGGATATTTCAGGGGCCCTTTGAAGCATCCCAAAGTTAGCTAGAGGTCAAAAGGACTTCATTAGAATTTGATTTAGAAAGTTTTGACAAAAAATATCAAAAAGGTTTTAGAACACTCAATCAGATAGGATCACAGGTCACTGTGAAACAAAAGTTATTCACTTAGCCAAAGTAACAATAAAGATTTCACAGGCAAATACAGAACAGATCACATGAGTTAAAGAAACTTAAAATCTGATATCAAAGGCAGTTTAACATTTTAAGAAAACTTGTCCTCTTAACAGAAAGAAAAGCCAAATTCAAGTTTTGCACCCACTTACTTTTAAAATTCATTTACTCAATTAAATTTATTTTAACCTTAGTCAATCCTGACCATGCACAAAACTCTTTTCTCAGGGTCCACTTTCCACAAAGCTTTTTATCACTTTCTGTATGCATCACTTTATTTTCCCATTCAGAAAGAGCCACCTGTAAGTCAGACTTACTTTCTTTTCCCTTAATAAAATGTAATTCCATTCCTCATACCTTCTTTACTGAAAACACACATCCTACTTTCCTACTGTATACTAAAATGTTTCCTTTATTATTTCTATTAGCTTTAATCACATGTTTAAATTAGAATCCTCCGCTCTTAAAACCTTAATTTCTTATAAAAATGAAGAGATAAGCAATTAAGAACTGTTTTTTACATTAGCATTCTGTATATGGGTGAACATAAATACCAGTGATATTTTCTAAAAGCATTTGTTTTCTTTAGAGAACGTGGCACCAAACATATTCATTAATAGTCTTAAATACCTTTTGTTTCTCTGTAAAAGGAAGCCAATGTTCAGTAATTAATGCTTCAGTATCTTATTTTATTTAGGAATGACCTAGCTATTCAATAAGCTTCCATCACTTAACTTATTTTAGCACAACTCTAGAATGTCAAGTTACCAGAATCTGGAGAGACTATTTTAGATAGACATTCCTACAGCATAATTATTCTTAATAGAGTTTATCTAAAAGCTCTTATCTCATTTACATTTTCTTTCCTTAAAAGTTTCTTCGCATCAAGTTACTTTCCTTGCTGACAGATTTGTAACAGATATAACAAGATCTTATTTAGCTTATATTAAATCTAGGCACAGTAAAAGTATTATACTTAATGTTGATGACTCTAAAGACACTATATTAATTAGATCAACAAACAAACATTAATATCAGGTATTAATTTAATACTGAATATTTCCCAGTTCACATGAAACTGAAATTCATTTAGCTTAATTTCGTTTGTATTTAGAATTGTTTGATTTGTAAGCATTTACTTTTCTTTAAGCCAGTTAAATAGAGCTCATTTACAAATTAACATCAGCAATATTATCCAAAGACAAAGACACATACTGAGACATACATATATACAAATAGACACAATGAGAGATCTCATAGCTTCATTTTCTAAACTTAGTCATGAATCAGATATTACAGTATAAAACTCACTAGTTGTAAACGACAGTTGGAATAAGTTAAATTTTAAAAAGAATTTTTTCCATCCCCCCCCTTTTTTTTCTCAGTCTCAGGAATTTAGAGATGCTCTAGATAAGATAAGTGATCCTGAGAGCTCTGGTCTCAAGGCACAGGGAGAGAAAATCAGGTTCTCCTAGTAGGACTTATTCCCTCAGGGTCAGAATTCTGAAGAGATAGGATTTTTGGATGTTTGTTTCCTTCAAGTTAGCTTTCTCTACTTTTTGGGAATTAAACAGTGGTCGGTTAACTTTCCACTGGCATTGTGTATTTAACTGGCACAATTGAAGGTTCATAATTTTCATAGATACCCCCTTTTCTTTCTTTTTAATGGTTTTGAAAATTTGGTCAGCCAGTGTAACAAGGGTTTTCGTGTGTAACTCGGACCAACCTAGATTGTGTCTTTTGACTAAAGTAGCCAAATCCTCATCTAAGCCTTCTAAAAAGGTAGAGTTAAGCAAAGGATCATTTTGGTGGTTAGAGAATGATTCAGGTGTCGAGCCAGAATGTTGCTTAAAAGTTTTTTTTTTTTAATCTTTCATAATAGTCCAGAATTGATTCATCTGATCTTTGTTTGCACTGTTGAATCTCTGTTCAGTCTACGGTTTTTGGAAAAGGCTCTGGGGTAAGTCTGAGTAATTTCTGAACTAATTTCTTGCATTCAGTGCGAGCCTGTTGTTCAAAATCTATTAAGGGATGTTTCCATCCTGCTTTCTTTATTCATTCCCTTGCTTTGCTTTCAGAAACTAACAACTGTATTAATTGAAATAGATCTGAAAACCCTGGCTTGTAGATCTGGATGGTTAATTCAAATTCCTTAGCAAATCCCAATGGATCCTGACTTGGATCAGGAAATTCCTTAGTCAAGGCTCTAAGTTCTGCTTGGGTCCAGGGTGTGTACATAAGCACCGAGGATGGTTCATCTCTCCCTGTAATAGGTTTCTCCTTAAAGGGAGCTATAATCACTTCTGATTGATTGATTTATTTTTCCTTTACTGGGGAAGAGGGAGAAGCAGGAGGCAGAAGAGTAGGAAGAGAAAAAGAGGCATCATCTGGGCCAGGCAATTCAGATAGAAGAGGATACATGGAAGGAGCACAGGGAGAGACAGAGTCAGAGACAGAGTGCTAGCAGCCTTTTTTAGTTCTGATATAGTTTCAAGAAGTTACTCTATCACTCCTCTTTTAGAAGCTTCTAGATACCAATCAAAGTAAGCATCCCATTCTTAGTAAGACCATTCAAAGTAAGTCTGTTTGATCTTACGTCTGGCTTTTTCTAACTGTGCATGCAAAAATATCAATTTTGGAATATCAAAAGAACCCCAGTTTGGCCATTTTAGTTTGAGATCTCCTTTAGTATAAGTTCCCCAATAAAGTAGGTACTTGCAAGTATGTGTTTTGTGTGTACATAAAGCTGGCTGGAGTGTTAGTCAGAGGCTGGCTTTCTGATGCCCCTTGCTTCTGTGTTTGAGAGGCACTATTTCCCATTTTAAAGTTGAATTTGTAAGTGATAAAATTTACTGGTGAATTTGTGCGGTGGGCCTGTTTCCTGCTTGTGAGCTTAACTCCTCTAGGTATCACCTCAGAGTCGTTTCAGCCCTCTTATGTGTCTCAGTTTCTCCCTTTGGTGTTCTAAGACCACTGCGGGCGCTTGGATCACTGAATGGCCAATTCTTATCCGCGACCCCTGGATGAGCAAGTGTTTTAATTAACGAGTGGGGTTTCCCTATGGGACCACTGCACGGTATGAGGACTCTGCCTCCACCACTCCCGTAAATTTCTCAGTCACCTGAGAAAGCCGTAACCGGCTGGGAGGAGCCTTCTCCCTTTTCTTCGGAGCAAAGCTCATGTAATATCTTCACTTTTATCCCGAGGAATTCTATTCAGGCAGCCAAATTGAGGAAAAACATCAGATCATCCTCTTACCTGACCACTCAGCACAGACCACTCAGTCTCCAGCAACTGAGCAAACCCAGGTATCTTTCAACCAGCCCTGCCCCCCTCAGTATCTTTCACCTATGTGGGTATTCCCTGGTATCTTTCAACTGGGCCCACCCCCCAGTATCTTTCAATTGGGAGGGGGCAAGTACCTGCTATACACTACCAAATAAAACTCAGGATCATCAACCAATACGGGAGATCTGAGAATCAGGAGAGACTTACCCAAATTCATCTGGACTCTCCGAGGAGGTGGACAGGTGCAAGGGGACTCTGCTGGTAACAAGGCTCCAGTTCCTTGTAGAGTTCAGGCAAATTAGAGAAGTCCACTCTGGGTCCCTTCGTGGTCGCCATAAAACTGTCGACTTAAAAAAATGCACAGCGTGAGAGTTGTGAGTCAAGTTTTATCTGGGGCAAAATGAGGACTATAGCCTGGGAGACAGCATTTCAGATAGTTCTGAGAAACTGCTCCAAAGAGGTAGGGGGGGAAGGTCAGTATCTATGTGATTTTGGTGAAGGGGGAGTACATGCAATCCAGCACATATTTTTTGTAGAAGGTTTCTGCCAGTATCGTGAAGGTTACTGCTAGTCACGAGGAGCAGACATCACCATGAAGGATTTTAGTGCTTTTCTAGATATGAGGAGATACAAGAATTGGGCTCATAAAATCAGCTCCTGAAAATATCTAACTATCTGAAGACCTGTTCTGCCAGTTTTTCCCAGAGCACAGAGTGCCTCATTTCTGCTCTCCACCCTGAACTCCTTTCAGGGGTTGTTGAAAATCAGCAGCTGCAGCAGCACATGATTTAATCCTTGTAGATGTAGATGGCAGGTGCCAATGGCAAGTGCCAATTTGTAGTTGACAGCATTCAGTCAGGTGCAGGGACCTCCTGAGTAGCACAGAGGCCTGATGACTATGCAAGTTGCAGCCACCCTAAGCATTGAAGAGAGGGGATGGGGTCCCGACCCCCAGTACTCGCCAACAGAGCAGGTAATAATACAACCGGATGGTTGTAAAACAGTGGGAATCATGGTGCATCAGGGGGGTGATGGGTGCCATGCCAGCCCAGCAAGGCAGCAAGGCTTCCCAGAGAGAGGCTCCTGAGTCTTGACTGATGAGTGATAATCAGCCAGAGGAAGGGTGGAACAACCACTCTGGGGTGGGAACAGAATGTGCAAAGACAGAAGACAGGTGAATGCAGTCTTGAACTGGCTGACAGGTGGGGGTCATTTTGAGGGCAACCTTGACCAGTACTGGCTGCCTTGATAGCTGTGTGAGGGATTGCAGTTCTCTCTCAAGCCTATGCAGGGATCAATTAGCCATTTCTGCCTTGGACTCTGCAGTTTTCTATGCAGCTTGTGTCATGATCAGCTAGTAATATCTGCCATGAGAACAGGAGCAAGCAGTGGTGACAAGAGCTCTTTCTAAGTGTGATTCTGAGGAGCAGCTGCTCAGGGAACAGTGGGATGTGAGGCAGGAGATGGGTAGGTTATGGATCCTGATGGGCTGGCAGAACCCATTGTTTCACAACCATCCAGTTGTATTATTACCTGCTCTGTTAGACGAGTACTGGGGCCTGGGACCCCATCCCCTCTCATTGCTTAGTCAGGGTGGATACAATCTGTGTAGTCATCAGGCCTCTGTGCTTACTCAGGAGGTCCCTGCACCTGACTGAATGCTCTGCTGTCACCATCTGTGATCTTAATACATTCACCTTTGATCTTGTGTTTTGTAAGTGGCGGCAGACATGACAATGGAGCATGCGTGGTGTCTCTAGTGGTCCTACCACTGACTGTTCTCCTGCTTCCTTGGGACAGGTTCTTCCTGGTGCCCAGGCCTTGCCCAGCCTCCCCTGTCACCTTCTGCCTGGCATAGCGACAGGTCCTGTTGGTGGGGAAAGCTAGGTATGGGCGTGGGTGGATTGGGGTCAGGTGTACATACCCTGGGGCGTGGGGGCAGGAGGATGGATGGTGCTGCAGCAGTTCAGGCTCTGAGCGTGACTGAGGTTTAAAAACACCTTGGGTGACAGCCATGGGGAATGGAGAGGCCCCGATTTCCTCAGAGGCCCCCCAAGCAGGCAGGAGGGCGGCCCGGGTACCCATGAAGGTCTGTACCCCTGCAAATACCTTGAGCCCAGGAGCGTTCACTCAGCTGGCTCTGAGCTCGGGACCCTCTCTTCCTCTTTCCAACCTTCCTTGGTCCAGCTTGCAGCGCCATCCCTCAGGAATGAGCTACAAAATACAGATTGTGTGAATTTGTATAACTTTGGGGAGTTAAATGCTCTTATATTTGTATTTAAAACTGGCATTCCATACTATAAAGATTAACAGTAAAAGTCATGCTAATAATTTAAATTTTGAGTTTTTCTTTATTATAAATGAAATTATATAGCAAATATAAGACATCATGATAAGTTAAGAGAGAGACCATGGAAGAAAAGAAGAAGTTTTGTACAGTCCTCTTCTGCTTTTTAAACAATAGGCCCACATTTTCATTTTGCACTGGGCCCTACAAATCATATAGTGCATCCTATTCTTGCCCATGGTACCTAGCAAAAAGGAGGCTCCAGGGAATATTTGCTGAATTAAGTTGAACTTGGAATGAAAGTCTCATCTAGTCACACTTGAGCCAGCCCTGCCCTCGGCCCAGGGAACTGGATTCCTTCCTGACCTGGGCAGGGTGAGACTGTCCTGGCCCAGGGCTCTACAAGCACTCATAAGGGGCGGGTTTAAGTGGACTGCCTCTGGGAACTCAGTGAGGTACCATTTGCAAGGATGCAGGAAGGTGGCTTTTCCCTGGGACTGACTTGGCAGAAGTGAGAGTCCAGGTGGGTGGTGTCACCTCCAAAGCCACCTTGGCAAAGCCAGAAAGCCGGGACTGCAGGCCTAGATCCGGTGTACCAGCACGGAGTCAGTGCCCTGCAGCTCTGTCAAGAGGGACCAAGCCCAAGAGAACTGCCTTTATTAGCCAGGGAGAACCTTAAAATAAAAAACAAACAACCAATCAGTTTCTATAACAGTTAGAAGTCTTCAGGGGAAAAAGAAAATCTGTAGGAACATAAAACTGCCCCAAATGGAAAACTGTGGGCTTAAGTGAGAATCATTTGTTCCTGTAAAATATTTTCCACTACATTTTGTGCCACCCCTCTCTCACTGCATCATATTTACTTCAGGTTTTCTTTTGAGAACCAAGTCATTCCAAGGCTGCAGTCCCCATGCTCCACTCCCAGTCCACACCCCTCCATCCCCAGAAACAACATCATCATGAATTTGCTTTCCTGCAGCCCATGCTTTCTTAGTTTTTCAATGTAAGTGCAAGTGTTCATTTCTAAATTCACACGAATGACTTCATACAGTATATAAAGCCTGGAACTCGCTTTGTTCATCCAACTGTGTTTATTAATTCATCCATGTTGATATGTGTAGATTTAGTTCATTCCTTTTTATTGTTGTACTGCATTCCATTGTATTAACATACCACAATGCATTAATTTCCTCTCCAAGTTATGGACATCTGATTTTTGACAATTAAAAGCAAGGCTTCAGTAAATATCCCTGCACCAGTGGCCCTGTTAGCAAGTGCCAGCTCTTCCTGCTATTTTACTTCTATTAACAAGAGATAATAATACCACAAACAGTTAAAAAAATTAAAATTAGCCAGAGGTTATTAAAAATATCTTTATGCCAGTAAATTTGCAAACCTAGATGAAATAAAAATCTAGAAAAATATGATAGCTAAGCTGACTCAATATGAAATATTCCTGGATAATCTTATAGCCACTAAGAAATAAAATCAGTAATTAAAAATCTTCCCACACAGAAATAAATCCCAGGATGGTTTTACCAAAAAGTGCTACCAGACTGGGAAGGAACCCATAATTCTAATATTTCACAAACTTTCCAACATATATACATATACAAAAGGAAGAAACACTCGCCATTCATTTCATGATGCTAACATAAGCTTAATGCTAAACTCTGACAAATCCCACATAATTTGCCTTATGTGGGAAAAGCAAATTACAGGCCAATATTCTCATGAACAAAGTTGCAACACTTCTGAACAAGCATTAATAAGCCAAATCCAGCTATGCATAAGAAAGATAACACCTCACGATTGAGTTGAGTTTGTCTCCCCAGGTTTACAGAGCCATATCTGTGTGATAAGCGCTTTTCATTCCACACAGGTATATGCCAAGGCGTTCTGGTCTGTTCTGTTTGTCATTTGTCTCTGTGATAATGCGTCATTACTATGTATAACACATCTTGGAATTTTATAGCACATGTTCCCCTACTGTATTCGTTTCTGGTGGCTGCTGCAACAAATTTCCACAAACTTGGTGAGATAAACAGAAATTTATACTCTCACAGTCTGGAGGCCAGAAGCCTGAGATCAAGTTGTCGGCAGAGCTGTGCTCCCTCCAGAAACTCTAGGGGAGGCTCCTTCCTGCCTCTTCCCACCTTTTGGTGGCTCCAGGCATCCCATGGTTTGTGGCCGCATCACTCCCTACTCTGCCTCCATACTCACACAGCCTTCTCTCTATGTGTCTCTCTACACTTTCTCTTGAAAGGGAAACTGGTCATTGGACTTAGAGCCCATCCTAATCCAGGATGATCCCATCTTGAGATCCTTCACCTAGTTATATCTAGTTATTTGGTTGTGACCTGAGCAGGAGGCTGAGGCCGTCCTGGAGTCCTTGTCAGCCTAGAAGAGTCTGGGTTCTGTTCTAAGAGCTGTGGAAAGCCCCTGTAGGGAGGACAGATGACTTACAGGTTGAAAGGCTTCTGGCTGCTGGGTGGGGATGCACTGCAGGGAGCCTTGAAGGATGAGGGTATAACCAGCAGAGCATAGGAAAAGGTAGCATGAGTCAAGGGGGCCAGCGCAGAGGCTGCGGGAGTGGCCTGGAGTGAGAGCTGGGGACCACCAAAAGTTCCCAACTGGAACACAGGCAAGGATAAAATTCATCCTGACCATGATGGGAAGCAGGAAAGGGGCTGAGCAGCGTGAGGCTTTGCCCATCTCCTGAGGTTGACCCAGATGGCAGAGGAGGAGAGAGGAGAGGGCAGGGATGGTGGGGCAAGACAGAGAGGGACAAAAGGAAAGGGGAGAAAGGGAAGTCGTGACAAAGAGCTCCTGGCTGGAGTGCGGTGTTAAAAAGCATTCTGAGTCCAGGTTCTGGACCCACAGGGAGGTGTCCTGAGACCTGTGCTGTCAGTGTTGATAGGGGACTGTGTGGCCATGGCTGTGGGCCCTGCCTGCCTCTCTCATAGGGGGTCCCAGCTCTGTGCACAGAGCTGCCACAACACTCACTGTTGAAGCTGTCAAAAGGCCCCTGAGCCTGAGCCCCAGCCCTTTATCAATGAGCTCAGTGGCCTTAGGAAAGCCTCAGTTTCCCTGTCTGTAAAATGGGTATCACCCTAACCTTGAGCACTTGGGAAGAAGCCACGTGGGTCCAGTGAGATTGGCAGCACCCTGGGGATACAGGTGCATTTCTTCACACCAAGGGAGGGATGGAGACCTGCTCCCCCTGCCTGACCCTGCAGACATACACCTTTGTGAAGACAGAACTGACACCCCCAGTTTCGTGACTCTGGGTCAGAAGAAAAGTAATAAGCCAATCCCAAGGCTGGGTGGGGGTCCTTGGTGTTCCCACCCTGGCTCTGCCCCTTGTTTTGTGGCCTGGGCAGATGAGAGACTCATATGAATTGGCACCTGGAAGGCCCAGAGCCTGCTGCAGTGAGCACCCCATACCACCCCTTCATTCACTGTCCCACCTGTCCATACTCCCCACGCAGCCCCTGCCTCTAACTCCTCTCCCTTAAGTGGAGACCACATGTCTCCTGGACCCTGTCCCTATCACTGTGGAGGAGTTGATGGGCAATGCCTCTTAAAGCACCTGGTATACCGTAAGTGCTCAATGAATACTTCCCTTCATCTCCTTAGATTCATTCACAGACTGTCCTTTTACCAAGAGGAGAGGCTCCCATCCCAGGGGGCACATATGTTCACCACATACACACTGAGTCGCCCAGTGCTGGGCCTGGGAAGTTCAACAGGCGACCGGGGCTAATCCTGTCACACGCACCACCACACCACAGTGCCAAGAGCAGAGTCCTCAGCCTGTGCCAACCCCAAGCTGGAGGTGTTGAGGCCCTGCAGGCAGCTCCCAATGAACTGGTTTTACTCCTAAAATTACATCTAACACATGGTTTTGACAAGACCCTTTAGAATCAAAGCTCCCTTCAACATTTATAGTTATGGCATCTCAGGCCAACTCTCATGAAATGAGTTAAAAGACAGCAGAGCCTTGTGACTCAAAGACGGTGAATGAACACACAGGGTGAACCAAAGATGAGCAAAGTGACAGTGTGCACTGCCCCCCGCCCCGTCCCCGCTGACCCCTGAGTCATTTTCACTCAGGTGAAACAATTATTCACTGTTTAAATCTTCCCAATTAAATCTTCCCATTATGTCACTGATTTAGGTCACCCTACGTATTTGAAACCCCAAAAGAAATGGTCTTAGGAACTGCTCAATAGCTGAAACACATCCAACCTTATTACCAAGTTGGAAAAGTTGCAAGAGGCAAAACAGTTGATGGATTTTCAAAAAACCCTTCGCCAAGTTCTTACCCAATAGAATGACAGTCCTGGAGCTTCGGCAGAGGCAGGGCCTCTGGGGAGGAAACTGGTTCAGAAATGCCACTTGTTGTGGCTTAATATATATCCACAGTTCTTTGACTCTCTCCTCTCCAAAAGGTGGAGCCTAGCTCCCCTACCCTTGAGTGTGGGCTGGGCTTAGTGATTCACTTTTAACCAAAAGAACGTGGTGGAAGTGAGGTGATGTGTCTTCTAAAGTTAGGTCATAGGAAAACCTTCTGCCTTTCTCTCCTGGATTATTCATTCTGGGGGAGCCAGATGCCATGTCATAAGGACTCCCAAGCAACACTGAAGAGAGCCCTGAGTGGGGAGGAGCTGAAGCCCCCAGCCAACAGCTGGCCATGAGGGCGTGGATCACCTTGGAAGTGGATCCCCAGGCCCAGTCAGGCCTTCAAGTGAGACTGCAGCCCTGACCAACATCTGCACCTCACAAGAGACACTGAGCCAGAACTACCCTGCCAAGCTGCTTCTGAATTTTTGACCCATAAAAACTGAGGGGATGATAAATGTTTTAACTACTAAATTTTGGGATAATTTGTTACACATCACTAGATTTGTTATACACCATTGAACGGTGACCACTTCTCTGGCTAGAGAAATACAAACTAGGAGGTTCTTAGAACTTGGAGTTGAGATCCTTTAACTTGGGGCCCTACCCAGATTCCCTTCACCTGCTAGTGGCCCTCACCCCCAGCTTCCCACTACTGAGAGTGCTGGTTGCTCTCAGCTTGCACTGCCCATTACACTTCACCCCTCATCAGACCTTGGCCAATGATTGATGGGGTATCTGTGTTGTGTCATTCATTCTACCATACCCTGTGGATCGGTCTGAGGCTTGGCCCTGGCAGAGACCCTAACCTGGCACAACTCCCTCTCCTATGCCACCCTGTACTACTTCCTCCAGAGATCCCTCCTCAATAAGCCACTGGCATAAAATCCCCCTGCCCGTCCCAGTAGGACGTGTGTCATCTTAGAGAGAAGAACGCAGTTGCTATCATGTGATAAAGCCTAGATGAGAGTACAACTCTAGCTCTTTCCACTCCATCACATTGCTTCCCTAGAACGTGGCATGTGGCAGACAGTGTGTTTATTGAATGAGAAGGTGCTAACAGCCTCTGGGCTTTAAAAAACTTCATGGGGCCTGCCTGCCAGAGACAGGGTAGGAGTTCAGCTTTAGAGTACCGGCCCTTGAGAGCTAGAGGGCCACGTGGGGAAGTGGCAGTACATGACCTGTGTTCCGCTCGGGGTCCTGCCGCTGACCACTGCATGGCCTCAGACACGTCCCTGTGCTCTGAGCCTCCAGCTTTGTATCTACAGAGTGGGGGTCATGTGGTAATCTTGCTCTAGCAAAGCTGCTGTGAGAAGGAGGCCATCACCCTGCTTCCAGCATAGCAAGTACACCCTGACCACAGAGACGTCTTATAAATTCATCCCAAGAACTAGATGGTGCTTGCCACAGAGCAGGGATCCATAGTGTGTGTGAAACAAAAGAATGAATGAATTAATGAATGAGTGAACACAAGGGGTGGCCTCTGCAAGCTCAGATTACCATCTCACAGGAATGGATCTCTGTGAGGGGAGGGGTGGCTGCAGAGCAGGACTCTCCCACCCAGAGCCCAAGGGTAGCGTTAACTCCTCCTCCCACCAGCTGTGATCCTCTGTCCTCTCCTCCAGGACATCTTCATACTGCAGGGAAAGATCCAGTTCTCTCCACTCCCTTCCCACTGCTTGGATATTCATCAGCAGATACAGATGTCTAATGATGCTGGTCACAAAACGCTGAGGGTGAGGGAGACAGAGGGACAGAAAGGAGGAGTGAGGATGGTAGGGACAAGAGCAGAGGCGGCTTCTGTGGTTTCTGAGGCCACCAAGTCCTTCGAGATTCTGTTCTCTCTCAGTTGTGAAAAACAACACTTTCTACAGCAGGAAACAGCTTTGCTGCTTCTATTTCCACACTTCAAAAGTGGCTTCAGCAATGAAAGGTAGCTTAGCTGATGTCCGCATCAGCACTAAGGCAGGACACAGGTGCAGAAATGGCTTTGCATTTAGGATTTCTCTTTGGGACCTAATGACTTTGCTGAGAGTCTTTCACAGGATGGTGCTGACAAGCCAGGGCTGCTCCCACCTGACAGGTACAAACTCAGGCTTAATTTCCTGCAATTCTGGGAGACTTTTCTCTTTTCACATCAAATTTAGCTTTGGAGTTTAGCTGGATACTATGATGATCTACAATGAGAGATTTAAATGAAAGGGTCAGAGAGATGTGACAACTGATAAGGAGGCAGGTGAGATGCAAAGACTTGAGAGACTCCACGCACCATTGCTGCCTCTTAATATGGGAAGGGGTTACCAGACAAGGAAAGCAGCATCCTCGAGGAGCCAGGAGGGATCCTCAGCTGACAGCAAGCAAAGAAATGGAAATCTCAGTCCCACCACCTCAAGGAACTGAATTCTGCCAACAACCCAAATGAACAAAGAAACAGATTCTCCCCTGGAGTCTTTGGAGGGAGCACAGCCCTGCTGACACCTTGATGTTAGCCCCATGAGACCTAAACCCGACCTCTGACTTAAAGAACTGTATGAGATTTAAGTTTGTCTTGTTTTAAGCCACTAAGTGTGTAGAAATTTATTACAGCAGCAATAGAAAACTAATACAGGATTTTTCTTGGAACTAGAGAATTTATTGAAAATTTTATCTAAAATACTAAAAGCCCCAAAACTAAGACAAATTTGAAAAAGAAGACCAAGTGGTGAAAAAGTGACCAAGTGAGTGTAGTGGGTTGAATCATGTCCCTCAGAAATGTATGTCCAAAGACATATCCCTGTGAGTGTGACCTTTATGGAAATAACTAGGTGACCTCCTGCTCAGGTCACAACCATCTCTGTTCCTGCCTCGGGGCCTTTGTGCCTGCTGTTCCCTTAGCCTTTCCCATCCTCTGCAGGTCAGAGCCTCCCTCTCTCCCACATTGCCATCACCTTCCCTTACTTTGCTTTCTTCATTGAGCTTTCAGTCTCCAGAACCGTTCTGATATGAGAATTGCTACTCCAGCTTTCTTTTGATTTCCATTTGCATGGAATATCTTTTTCCATCCCCTCACTTTCAGTCTGTATGTGTCCCTAGGTCTGAAGTGGGTCTCTGGTAGACAGCATATATACGGGCCTTGTTTTCGTATCCATTCAGCCAGTCTATGTCTTTTGGTTGGAGCATTTAATCCATTTACATTTATTGATATGTATGTTCCTATTACCATTTTCTCAATTGTTTTGGGTTTGTTATTGTAGATCTTTTCCTTCTCTTGTGTTCCTGCCTAGAGAAGTTCCTTTAACATTTGTTGTAAAGCTGATTTGGTGGTGCTGAATTCTCTCAGCTTTTGCTTGTCTGTAAAAGTTTTAATTTCTCCATCAAATCTGAATGAGATCCTTGCTGGGTAGAGTAATCTTGGTTGTAGGTTTTTCTCCTTCATCACTTTAAATATGTCCTGTCACTCCCTTCTGGCTTGCAGAGTTTCTGCTGAAAGATCAGCTGTTAACCTTATGGGGATTCCCTTGTGTGTTATTTGTTGTTTTTCCCTTGCTGCTTTTAATATCTTTTCTTTGTATTTAATTTTTGATAGTTTGATTAATATGTATCTTGGCATGTTTCTGCTTGGATTTATCCTGTATGGGACTCTCTGTGCTTCCTGGACTTGATTAACTATTTCCTTTCCCATATTAGGGAAGTTTTCAACCATTATCTCTTCAAATATTTTCTCAGTCCCTTTCTTTTTCTCTTCTTCTTCTGGGACCCCCATAATTCGAAAGTTGGTGCATTTAATGTTGTCCCAGAGGTCTCTGAGACTGTCCTCAATTCTTTTCATTCTTTTTCCTTTATTCTGCTCTGCAGTAGTTATTTCCACTATTTTATCTTCCAGGTCACTTATCCGTTCTTCTGCCTCAGTTATTCTGGTATTGATCCCTTGTAGAGAATTTTTAATTTCATTTATTGTGTTGTTCATCACTGTTTGTTTGCTCTTTAGTTCTTCTAGGTCCTTGTTAAACGTTTCTTGTATTTTCTCTATTCTATTCCCAAGATTTTGGATCATCTTTACTATCATTATTCTGAATTCTTTTTCAGGTAGACTGCCTATGTCCTCTTCATTTGTTAGGTCTGGTTGGTTTTTGCCTTGCTCCTTCATCTGCTGTGTGTTTTTCTGTCTTCTCATTTTGCTTAACTTACTGTGTTTGGGGTCTCTTTTTCGCAGGCTGCTGGTTCGTAGTTCCCATTGTTTTTGGTGTCTGCCCCCAGTGGCTAAGGTTGGTTCAGTGGGTTGTGTAGGCTTCCTGGTGGAGGGGACTAGTGCCTGTGTCCAGAACCGTTCTGGTTCATTTGTTTATTCTGTCTCCCTCGCAGAACGTGTGCCCCATGCTCGAGGACAGGAACCTCATCTGTCTGGTTCCTCATTCTTCTGTGGCCCCATTTCCTGGCACAGGCTGGCTGAGATGGGGGATGAGTGTGGGAGTAATGATTTCTGAAAGCCTCCCTGACCTCCTTTGCCAGCCCCCTTCCAGGGTGCTGTGATGACCTCTGACCTTGAAGCTGCCCATGGTCATGATGGCCTCTGCTGACCCTGGAACATCATTCTAGAAGCAGAGGCTCTTGCTGTGTGGAGTTTTTGGTGGTGTGTACAGCCTGGAGCTCTGAGCTCACTGGTGCAGTGGCTAGTTTTACATATATCTGCCTGCATGCTTGCAGGGCACATCACTACTAGGGTATGGGCTCTGGAAAGCAAAACACCAAGTGACAAGAAACCCCACCCTGCCAAGGGCAGGGGCGCTGATAAGTGTATGGCCTGCTCTCGGCCCAGCCCGCACATTTCAGTCCTCCCTGCATTGCACATCCCATGCACCATCCTCCTGGGGGCACCTCCTTTCTCCCCACACTCTCCCTCCTCTCCTGAGAGCTCAGCAAAGTCACACCCCTCACCCTGGCCTGGCATTGGTGATGGTGATGATGATGGTGGTGGTGGTGGTGGTGATGGTGGAGGGAAGGGTTGATGGTTGATGGTAATGGTGGTGATGACAAGGGTAGGAGTCCCTCTCAGGACAGGCTTGTGCTCAGCGTGCTCCTTTAGTCCCATAATGCCCTGTGCTGGCTGCTGATGTGATCTGTCCACAGGAGTGGGGAGATGAGAGAAGGCGGGACAGGGGAGGGCAGCCCAGGCAGGAGATGGGGCTCTGTGGGGGGAATGGGGGAGGGTCTGGCAGGAGTTTCCTCCCAAGGCCCTTCTCACCCTCTCCTCCCCTCCTCCAACCTTCTTCCCCCTCCCCCACAGCAAGAGGGCTGAGGAGGAGGGCTGAGTCCCTGTGAAGTTGAGGGGGGGAGAGGCCCAGAGAAACTGAGAAAGGAGAGGGGTCAGAGTAGGTCTGCAAAGCCCCCACCACCACCTAAGAACCCTAGAACCTGGCTGGAGGTGGTGGAGGGAGTTGGATTTGGACCCCAGTGGGCCACCCATCTTGGACTCAGTGACCTGGCACAATCTGTGACTTGTCTGAGAGCCATTCAGACTCTGCAGGTGGTGAGGGTCCCCAAGTGGGGACATGTGGGAGGTCACATCATCAATGACCCTGCCACCACTGAGGAGAGCATCCCTGGTGGATCACCTCTGGCTCTGGGGCTGGGAAGGCCTCTAAGGTCAGGGAACCCTCACACATCCACACTGGCTGTCCAGCTGGACACAATCAGAATCACTGGGTCTTCTAGGCTGGCGGGGAGCAGCAGTGGCCATACCTGATCACTGAACACTCAGCCTGCTGCTCAGGCCCTGGGATGCCACAGAGCTTACATTTTGGAAGAGGTGGGAAACAAGTAGACAAGATAAGGCTGGCTTTGAAGAGCTTGTGCAGAAATGAAACAAGGCCCTGGATGGGAGGAATGGCTAGGGGAGACGAACGGTCAGAAGGATCTCCCAGCTCAGTGGCAGGGAAGAGCTGGTTGGTTTTGGTAAGATTAAGGGCAGTGGAAGCAGACAGTGACAAGGACAATTGGGTGTGACGGGGGCCCTGTGGAGGATCCAGCTTAGCTGCCCACATGGCGGGGTATAGGTTGTAAAGGAAGCAAATAAACAAGATTAGATCAGATGGTGATGAGTGCTGGGAATAAAAGAGGTGATGGGGTGGGGAGTTCTGGATGGGTAGAAACCAGAGTGGCCCCAGGAGGCATCTGTGAGGGGTTGCCCGTAAGTTGATACATGTGACATGCCTCCTTGCAGGGCATTTACACTCTGAGGTAGGAACACATGTGCCTCATCGGAGGGATTACAAGAGGAGTAACATCCCTGCAGCAGAATGGGTTGAAGGGAGTCCCAGGAGAAAAGGTAGGGGAGGTGTCTACGGCCAACTCACTGGGGTTCTTCTGGGCCACAGTGAAGAGGGAGCATGTTATTCCAAGTGGCATGGGAGCCATGGCAGGGTTTTGAGGAAGGGAGGGACCTGTTCTGGATTTTAGAAACATCCCATTTAAGAAACTTAAGAAACAAAGCAAGCAGAAGGAAGGAAATAATAAAGGTTAGAGCAGAAATATAAGAAATAGAAAATAAAATAGAGAAAATCATTGAAACAAGAAGTTGGTTCTTTTAAATGACCAGCAAAATAGATGAACGCTTAGACTAAGAAAAAAAAGAAAGCAAAATCATATTACTAAAATCAGAAATGAAAGAGAGGATATTACTGCCAATCTTAGAGAAGTAAAAAAGATTATAAAGGCATACTATGAACAACTGTACACCAACACATTGGATAACCTGGATGAGATGGACCAATTCCTAGAAAGACACCAAACTGACTCAAGGAGAAATAGGAAATCTGAATAGACCCCTGACAAGTAGAGAGATTGAATCAGTAATCAAAACTATCCACGTAGAAAAGCCCTGGACATAATGGTTTCACTGGTGACTTCTACCAAAAATTTAAAGAATTAACACTAATCCCTCACAAACCCTTCAAAAAATAGAGCATGAGGGAACAATTCCCATTTCATTCTGTGAGGCCAGAATTACTCTGATACCAAAACCAGAAAAAACTATCACAAGAAAACAGAACTACAGACCAACATCTCTTATGAATATACAGTCATCCTTCAGTATCCATGGGGTATTAGCTCTAGGACACACTCCCTCCAGCACCCCCACCCCCGTGGATACTGAAATCTGAGGATGCTTCAGTCCTGTATATAAAACGGTATAGTATTTGTATATAACTTACACACATCCTTCTGTACACTTTAAATCATCTCTAGATTACTTATAATACCTTATACAGTGTAAAGGCTATGTAAATAGTTGCTGGTGCTGCAAATTCAAGTTTTGCTTTTTGGAATTTTCTGGAATTTTTTTCAAATATTTCCCATCCTCGTTTGTTTGAATCCACTGATTCAGACCCTAAGATATGGTGGGCCAACTATAGATTCAAAAAATCCTCAATAAAAAACCTCATAAACAGAATCCAGCAGCACATTTAAAGGATTATACACCATGACCAAGTTAGACCTATCACAGGAATGCAGGTTGGTTTAACATACAAAAATCAATCAATGTACAGTCAATCCTCATTATTCATGGATGTCATATTGCATATCCACTTGCTTGTTAAAATTTATTTGTAACTCCATAATCAACACTTGCAGTTCTTTCGTGGTCATTCATAGAAAGGTGCCGAGCAGATGAAATCTGAGTGGGCAACGCACATGTTCCCAGCTGAGGTCAAACAAGGGAACACTTTTCCTTCTTGTTTCAGCTCTCATACTGTAAACTCCTTTTCGATGTCTATTTAATGCCACATTTTAAGCATTTTTGTGCTTTTTGTTGGTGATTTTGCTGTTTAAAATGGCCCCCAGAGTAGTGCTGAAGTGCTGACTGGTGTTTCTAAGTGCAAAAACACTACTATGTGTCTTGGGGAGAAAATATGTGTGTTATACGAACTTCATTCGGGCATGAGCTATGTTCTGGTGACTGAGAATTCATGAACGAATCAACAGTATATATTAAATCAGGTGTCTTTAAACAAAAACACATATAAAAAGACTATGTATTGATTGGTTGGTGGAAAAGTGGCATATGAGACTAGTGGGATCCTAACCCTGTATTTCTCTTAGGCACAGCAGTTCCGTATTTGCTAATTCACTGTTTGAGTTGACTTTGTAGAACATAACCAACTGTAAGTAAGCAGAATTTTATGTCTTAGGTTATTCAGGCTGGTATGTAAAATGCCATAGACCGGGTGGCTTATAAAGAACAGATATTTGGAAATTTCTTATAGTTCTGGAGGCTGGGAAGTCCAAGATGAAGGCACTAGCAGATATGGTGTCTGGTGAAGGCCCATTTCCTGCTTCAGAGACAGCTATCTTTCACTGTAACCTCACCTGGAGGAAGGGATGAGGAGGTTCTCTAGGGTATCTTTTATAAGAGCACTAATCCCACGAGGACACAGCCCTCATGACCTAATCACCTTCCAAAGGTCTCACCTCCAAGTACCGTCACACTGGTTTCAACATATGAATTTCAGTCTATGGCATTATAGTATATGATATTGATAGAATAAAGGACAGAAACCACATGATCATCTCAATTGTTGCAGAATAGCATTTGACAAAACCCAACACCCTTTTAGGATAAAAACCACTCAGTAAACTAGGAATAGAGGAAACTTCCTCAACCTGATAAAGGGATCTATGAACAGCCCACCAGGAACATCATACTTCATGGTGACAGACAGATTCTTTCCCCCTTCATCACAGTCAAGCAAGGATGTCCACTCTACTTCTATTCAGCATCAAACAGGAGAGTCTAGCCAGTCTTCCCATCTAAATGAGGCATTTAGATGGGAAAGGAAGAAGTGAAACCATCTCTATTTGCAGATGATGTGGTTTTGTATGTAGAAAATCCTGAGAAGTCTACAAAAAATCTTTTAGAACCAATACACACCATGTTTTTTTGGTTTTGTTTTTTTTATTGGAGTATAATTGCTTTACAATGTTGTGTTAGTTTCTACTGTACAATGAAGTGAATCAGCTATAAGTATACCTATATCCCCTCCGTCTTCAACCCCCCTCCCACCCACCCCCCCCATCCCACCCATCTAGGTTGTCATAGAGCACCGAGCTGAGCTCCCTGTGCTATACAGCATGTTCCCACTAGCTATCTATTTTACACATGGTAGTATATTTATGTCAAACCTAATCTCCCAATTCGTCCCACCCTCCCCTTCCACCCCTGTGTCCACATGTCCGTTCTCTACATCTACGTCTCTATTCCTGCCTTGCAAATATGTTCATCTGTACCATTTTTCTAGATTCCACATATATGCATTAATATACAATATTTGCTTTTCTCTTTCTGGCTTACTTCACTCTGTATGACAGACTCTAGGTCCATACACATCTCTACAAATGACCCAATTTTGTTCCTTTTTATGACTGAGTAATATTCCATTGTATATATGTACCACATCTTCTTTATCCATTCATCTGTCATTGGACATGTAGGTTGTTTCCAGAATTAGAACTAAAGATTTTACAATTTGTATGGAAACACAAAAGACCATGAATAGCCAAAACAATCTTGAGAAAGAAAAACAGAGCTGGAGGAATCAGGCTCCCTGACTTCAAACTATACTACAAAGCTACAGTAATCAAGACAGTATGTTACTGGCACAGAAATAGAAATATAGATCAATGGAACAGGATAGAAAGCCCAGAGATAAACCCACACATATGGTCACCTAATTTATGACAAAGGAGGCAAGAACATACAATGGGGAAAGGACAGCCTCTTCAATAAGTGGTACTGCGAAAATTGGACAGCTACATGTAAAAGAATGAAATTAGAACACTCCTTAACACCATACATAAAAATAAACTCAAAATGGATTAAAGACCTAAATATAAGACCGGACGCTATAAAACTCTTAGAGGAAAACATAGGAAAAACACTCTTTGACATAAACCACAGCAAGATCTTTTTTGACCCACCTCCTAGAGTAATGAAAATAAAAACAAAAATAAACAAATGGGACCTAATGAAACTTAAAAGCTTTTGCACAGCAAAGGAAACCATAAACAAGATGAAAAGACAACCCTCAGAATGGGAGAAAATATTTGCAAGTGAAACAACGGATAAAGGATTAATCTCCAAAATATACAAACAGCTCATGCAGCTCAATATCAAAAAAACAAACAACCCAATTTAAAAATGGGCAGAAAACCTAAACAGACATTTCACCAAAGAAGACATACAGATGGCCAAGAGACACATGAAAAGATGCTCAACATCACTAATTATTAGAGAAATGCAAATCAAAACACCATGGTTTTTACAATAAATTTATTTATTTTATTTATTTATTTTTGGCTTCATTGGGTCTTCGTTGCTGCATGCAGGCTTTCTCTAGTTTCGGTGAGTGGGGGCTACTTTTCGTTGTGGTGTGCGGGCTTCTCATTGCGGTGGCTGCTCTTGTTGCAGAGCATGGGCTCTAGGCACACGGGCTTCAGTAGTTGTTGCACGCGGGCTCTAGAGTGCAGGCTCAGCAGTTGTGGTGCATGGGCTTAGTTGCTCTGCGGCATGTGGGATCTTCCTGGACCAGGGCTCGAATCCATGTCCCCTGCATTGGCAGGCGGATTCTTAACCACTGCGCAACCAGGGAAGCCCTCACCATGGTTTTTTTTTTTTTTTTTTTTTTTTTTAATTTATTGGCTGCATTGGGTCTTCGTTGCTGTGCGTGGGCTTTCTCTAGTTGCGGTGAGTGGGGGCTACTCTTCGTTGCGGTGTGCAGGCCTCTCATTGCGATGGCTTCTCCTGTTGCAGAACACGGGCTCTAGGCACATGGGCTCAGTAGCTGTGGCACACGGGCTTAGCTGCTCCGCAGCATGTGGGATCCTCCCTGACCAGGGCCCGAACCCGTGTTCCCTGCACTGGCAGGCAGATTCTTAGCCACTGCGCCACCAGGGAAGTCCATCACCATGGGTTTTTATACGTCCTTTTCAGAAAACAAGCTTGGTAAGATCCAGTCTTCAGACTGTCCAATGCCCTTACTCTTCCAGACTTTCCAGATATTTCTACAACTTAGAACTTATAGGTGTTCTAAAGGGAAGTTGACTGGGGGTCCCTAGGCCTTTAAGCTTGGGGTTAGGACCTGCGGTGCTAAGGCCTTGGTTCTGTGATCCTACAGGGGATTGTGAGAGCATAATCCCATTTGGGGTGAACAGTCCCAACCAGGTGGAGTTAAATGCTAGGTCTGGGCACTTCATTAAAACCTGTGTTCAGAGAATTTTCACTTTTTGAAAAGGTAACATGACTCACACAGATATGAAGTGAGCACATGCCAAAGATCTGATCTGAGAATCACAAAAACACTCCAGCCCTCTAGCTCAGGCACCACCCCACCCTCCACTCCTCTGAAATTTCCCAATGGAAATGGTTCAGCAGCAAATGTTTAGGCAGTAAGGGGAGCCGAAGTGAATGTATAGATAAGTGCAAAGCCATCTGTCCATGGGGCAAAAATCCATTGCCTTCCACCTGCAAGGTTCATTTGTATTTCTATGGGAAAGGATCGTTTGAATTATTATTAGTTGTCTCTTACTTTCACAGTTTTCTACAGTCTTTCCACAGATTTTCCTCACAGTTGGTCAAAAAGATGAAACAGCATAGATTCTGAAGAAAAATTGTTTGGGGGCAGGGGGGATATTCATTATCCCAGCCCTTTTTGGCCATATTTGTGAGATTTTCAACATAAACGTGGTGTTGAACTGTGGTTTTGCATTTGGATTTTCCCCCTATTCTATGTTAAATCTAAAAACTTTATACAGACTTTGCCATGATTTAGATTATTTATAACGTTGCATCACAATTATGTATACCCTGATCAGCTGATGCTAAGACATTTTATTCAGATGTTTTTACTATTGAAGAGGTGCTGCAGGGGTGGAGCTTTGCTGCTGTTGATTTTCACTGAGAAATCTCAGGGGTGCAGTGTTGGGGGTGCCTGGGTTGGAGGGCAGGGATGTCCTGCCCTTGGCACATGTTGGCAGGCTAGACCAGTGGCTGCCTGCTGTGGTTCCAAATGGTCCTAGTTCGTCTGTTTCACCAATCTTTCCTGCCTTGGCTATTGTTAAAAACAAACAAACAAACAACAACAATAACATTTAAAATAATTCAACAGGTATGAAATGGAGAGGAGGTATGTATGAATTAGATGACTCTGGAGACCTCTTAAGAGTTCTGAGATCATTCATTCCACAAATTTTTTTTTCTAGACATATTCATGCTTAGTTTGCTAAGCATTAATAAACATATAGCTTAGTATATACAATGAATGAGTCTGCGGGTGTACCTTGTATCTGTCATCGTAAGATTTGGTTTTTGAGACAAGTACAAAGCACTTAAGAATAGATAACATCTATCTGATTCCTCCAAAGGAATTGGGTTAAGGAATTGGATTAATATTGATTTTTTATATTAATAGACTTTACAAATTTTTGAGTGGCTGCTCTGAGCCCAGTGCTGTTCAGGACCCACTCTCCCCCAGAAAGCCTGTGGAAGCTTTGTAAACAGGCTCCAGGGTCACTTAGAAAAGCAGCCTAACCTCCTTGGGAGTGGGTTTTGTGCAGTTTCTAAGTTTCTGACAACTGAAAATTGGAGTGTTTTCACTTTGGGTTTACTCCTAGATGTATCTGAATGTGAGCTTAGTAATGTTAGGAGTGATGTGGGGCCACATATTTGCTCCAGGGTGCCTAGGATGTGCTGTGGTCTATTTAAATTCAGTTCCAGGTTCAAAGGGGTTGTGATGGTGGCCTGGGGAGATGCTGTGTTAGGTGCCGTCCAGACAGTCCCAAAGACACCAGCTCCAAGGAGAGATGATATCATTGTGGCACCAATAAGAGGCGCTGTACTAAACCTTTGCCTGTGCTGCCTCTTTTAATCCTTCCAGTAACCAAAAGGGGTTGGTTCTTTTATTGTTCTTATGATATAGATGAGGAAATGGAGGTTCAGAGAGGGTAAGTAACTTGCCCAAGGACACACAGTCCCTAAGCGCTCCATCTTCCTGCCTCTCTAGGTGAGATGTGGGCACAAAGAACAGTCGAGAGATAGTCACTGCTGTTGGGCATCCACCAGGGTGCCCCAGGGCTCAGACAACAAGGAGTCTTATCCAGCGTGTGGGTGGTGGGGGCAGGAGGGTGTCCCTGAGGACAGGCCTCTGAGCTGGGTGGGTGTGAAGGGTCGAGGAGACAAGGTGTGGCCCTCGACCTTACTTTAACTAGAACAGCTTTCCTCTTAAAGGCCGAACTAAATGCTCTGTTGCTAGAAAAAAGAAAATGTGTTTCTGGTCCCAGAAAAGGCTGGAGCCATACTGAGGAGCCTTGAATGCCAGGACTTAAAGAAAAGTTGAAACACTACTACTGAGTTCCCAAGTACGTTTCACCCATCTCCCCCTAATATAAACTCTAAATGACCATAGTACAATGATCAAAACAAGAAAATTTACCTTAGTATGATATTATCAACTAAATGCCAGAACTTTTCTGAATTTTGCCAAACTGCTCACTGACATTTTTTCTTATTTTGGGATCCCACACTACATTCGTTATTTCTCCTGAATCTCCCCCAGGTTGTTGTTGTTCCCCAAGGAAACCTGGGGCTTTCCTTGCCTTTCTGATCTGGATTAAAGATTAAACTGATCTCTGTTTTTACAGAATGCCCCTCAATTTGAGCTTGTCCTCCATTTTCTCATGGTTGGAGTGAGATTATGCATTTTGGCAAAATATCACAGTCATGATGTTGTGTCCTTCTCCGTGCATCCTATTAGGCTGTGTTCACACAGCCAACTCCAGTCCTCTCCCTGGGATCTGACCTCTGAAGCCCGAGCCTCAGCTCCCAACCCTCACCCAACCCGGGTGGGTGAGCAGACAAGCCTCTCGGGCTGGTGAGTGCTGGTCGGCACCGATCCTCTGTGCGGGAATCTCTCCGCTTTGCCCTCTGCACCCCTGTTGCTGTGCTCTCCTCCGTGACTCCGAAGCTTCCCCACCCACACCCCCATCCCCACCAGTGAAGGGGCTTCCTGGTGTGTGGAAACTTTTCCTCCTTCACAGCTGTCTCTCAGAGGTGCTGGTCCCGACCCTATTCTTTTGTCTCTGTTTTTTCTTTTTTCTTTTTCCCTACCCAGGTACGTGGGGATTTTCTTGCCTTTTGGGAAGTCTGAGGTCTTCTCCCAGCATTCAGTAGGTGTTCTGTAGGAACTGTTCCACATGTAGATGTATTTTTGATGTATTTATGGGGAGGAAGGTGATCTCCATGTCTTACTCCTCCGCCATCTTTTTTTTTTTTTTTTAATTTATTTATTTATTTATTTTTGGCCGTGTTGGGTCTTCGTTTCTGAGGGAGGGCTTTCTCTAGTTGTGGCAAACAGGGGCCACTCTTCATCGCGGTGCGCGGGCCTCTCACTGTCGCGGCCTGTCTTGTTGCGGAGCACAGGCTCCAGACACGCAGGCTCAGTAGTTGTGGCTCACGGGCCCAGTTGCTCCGCGGCATGTGGGATCTTCCCAGAGCAGGGCTCGAACCCGTGTCCCCTACATTAGCAGGCAGATTCTCAACCACTGCGCCACCAGGGAAGCCCCCTTCCGCCATCTTGAAGGTCCCTTAGTGCATCCTATTAGGGCATCTGTGACTCAGCATATCCCTGGTTACGTTAGCTTGATCACTTGGTTAAGTTGGTTAAATTTCTCTGCTGTAATGTTCCTCCCTTGCCTTCGTAGTTGATGAGTATATTGGGGGGGACGGTGCAAATCCTGTTTCTCTTCACATTTTCCCCATTGCCTTTTGCCTCCACCGGGACATTCTGTCTACAGCATTTGTTCCTAGTGTTTGCCTGATGGGGATTCTCATTTCCCTCTTCCCATCTGCATTTGTTGCTTGAAATTCTAGAAGGAAGATCTGTCTCTTCTCCCGCATTTGTTTATCGACTTCCTCAGTTTTTAATATCAGTACAGATTCATGGATATTTATTTTATTCTGGGGGTTAAAATCTGACACCGTCATGAATTTTGTTGCTCGAATTATTCCAGCTTTGGCAAGTAGGAGCTCCTCCAGGTCAAGTCCTGAATTCTATTGACAAGCCCCCTCCTGTTTGTTTGTTTGAGCTCAGGTGGTCTGTACTGGGCTGAGCTGCACTGGGCTGCAGGGTGAAAGGCTGGCACCTGGAGGCCAGGTGGGATTGGCTGCCCTCAGGTTCAAGCCCCCAGCCCCCCTGCAGGTACAGATGGAATCTGAAGCTTGGGGACATCAGGGCAGGGTCTAAATGGGCTTCTTTGTCCACTGGTGCTCTTCTTGGCTAAGTGAAGGAAATGTCCAAAATCGAGATTTGGAATACGCTGTTTTTTCCAAGGAAGAGTTGGTCCGGGTTTTAAACACCATATTCTTAGAGCATTAAACTTCAGTGGCTGAAGTTGCACTTGCCATCGTTTAAGTTCATGGTGAAAACATGTCAGCGGTGGTGGCAGAGGACCCCCAGCCCAGAGCAAACTCTGTGTGCTCTGTGTGTTTCGGCGGCACAGACAGTAATGAGAGGATCAGAGATCTGGGACGCATCACCCAAGAGCTCGCAGCTGAGGCCAGAGCTGGGAAGGGAGCAGGAGGGCCTGGGGCAGCGAAGCACAGATCTGAACTTCAAAGCTCCTGTGAAGTTGTGCATGTCGTTCCCACTGAGGCACCGTCTGGAGCAACGCAGAGTGTCCTTCTTTCCCATGTTATGGATGAGGCCTTAGCAAACATAGCAGGCTTCCCTCATCTGGGCTGTGGTGGCTGCCTCCATCCATCCATCCATTCTCAGGCCTCAGCACCATGCTCCAGGGGCCACTGTCACCAGATGGAATGGAAGGGCATCAAGGGGAGGGGGTCCAGGCTACCAGGTGTGGGGGCACTCCTGAAGTCACCTGGGGAAGGGCTTCTTACTTAGAGACCCTGGTGTCCCCAGGCTGATGGGTTAAGCAGCTGGGCCTGGGCCTCCCTGGGAGAGAGGGGCTCACCAGGTCCTGCCCACTGGGGACTGGCCAGCCTTAAGTTATGTGGCCCAGGGCAGGAGGGGAGCCAGGCGCTGGCCTCCAGCAGCCGTGCTGGGAGACTGGCTTCACATCAGGGCTGTTAGCATCAGACGGCACAGGACGTGTCTGTCCTGCTGCTTCTAGGTTTTCTGTGTCAGTTTGGCTCACCGCTTCCTTCCGAGCCTAAAACAGGCCATGCGCAGTTTGTCTCCTATTTTCTTAGTTACCATCCTTTAGAGAATTCTGGGTTTGTTGTGGTGGAACGGAGAGATTGAGGAGGGTGCTATGGCACGTGGAGTGGGAGCACACATGTGCATGTGTGTGCGTGTGTACATGTGTGTGGGTGTGCATGTGGCTCCTGCTCACCTGCTGTCAGGATAGGACCCAGGTGGGCCAGCCTTGGTGCCCCCGCCGAGGTTGGTGAGACCAGGAACTCAGGAAGGAGGGCTGAACTGTTGAGTCAGGAGGCACTTACCGCTATCTCACCCAGAACTGCTCTTCCTGAGGCATTTTACACACTTTGCCATGTCTTCATCTATGAATGGAATTAATGACGCCCACCTCCCTGGGGGCAAATGATGATATCCTCATGTGAGGGCCTGACACGCACCAAGTGTTCAAAACAACTTATTCATTACGTATTCAGTATGTAAATATTTAGTAAACAGTTCTTATTAAATTTATATTTGATATATAGTAATAGTTTATTCAGAATTCCTGTGTGTCTGGGTGGTTGATTCAGCGTGTCCAAGGGAGGCTGATTTCTGGGCTGTCGGCCCGGCAGGTCTGACACACACCCGATGCTGAAGGTGTGCGTTGTGCTAGCTCATCCCGCTAGCACAGGAGTTTGGAATGCACTGATGCCACCACCTGTTCCTTCTCCTCCAGGATCAGACCCATGGGGTGGGGGCTGGAAGAGTGGGTACGAGACTGAGTCTGCTGAGTGATAGGAAGCTTTGATTTGTGCTTCTGTGAAATGTCAAAAGCTTACAGGCAAATGCTGCAAAGAAAAGAAAGCATGTCAAGGGAAAATGCTTTCTGGGGACAAAGCATTTCTGCCCTTTATTCTCCTGGTTAGCAAAGGAGAAACATCCCATTGATGGGACAGCTGCTTGGATATTTTTAAACCCAGCAGATAAATGCTTGGAATTATGGTATTTCTGCCATTTTTTCTACATGCCACAGGAAAATCACACTGCTCCAACCTTACATAAAGACACCTTTTTTTGCTTAAGTTTTTTTTAACAAAAGAGTCAACCATGTGTCCAGGCCCCTTGGGACTGAGTTATCGGATGACACCTGGACGAGCTTGCATGAGGTCGGCCCTTCTTGGTGGGGTGGTGGATTCCTTCCAGGGAAAGACTTGGGGTTGTACCCCAGAAATGTTTCAGGGCTGGCCCCCTTTGATATTTTAGATTGCAAAGAAGCCTTTCTCTGAGAGACATCTGGGTGCTAGCTTTGGGTGAAAAGACCTGGATTTGGATGATTAAATGAAGCCACCTGTGGAAAACACCTCAAACATAATTCTTGCTCAGGAAACAGAGGAAATTCCCCTCTTTCCTGGTTTTTGTTTATTACGTAGTTTTCATCACAACAGCATGAGAAAAAAGAACATTTTTGTACAATCCACTGTTGCTTCGTCCCCTCCTCATTGGCAAAAGTCGGTTTTACAAAGGGGTAATTCAGTTTCTATGACTCCGCCTTTTTTCCCATATTGCTACACAACCCTCCTAATTATTTTAATGGCTACACAATTGTGCATCAGCATTTCAGGAGCAAATGAGCATTTAGCGAGACAATGGCATCTTTCCTAGATCACAAGCCTGTGTTTTTATTTGTGGATATTCTGGGCACAGTAAAGGCCACATTGGGACATTTGGAGTTGTCTCCAGGGGATGAGACAAGAAGAGCAGTGTTACCGCCTGTCCCTGACACTGCATGCATATCACTCACATGTGAGCACACGTGTGTGTGCATGTCCCTCACTGACAGTGACAGTGGCCCCAGGAGGCTGGCATTCTGGGTCATAGACATCATGGAATTGGAGTGAAGAATGCCTGCCATGTTGCCTGTCCTTTTCCAACACGAGAACTGAGAACACACCAGAAATGTGGGACTGCAGGGGGGCCCGACCTGACAGACTTAGACTGTGGGCGTGTGATGAACCATGAGATCCAGAGGGTTTTAGGTCTACATAGTCTGGACAGCAAGTGTTATCCTGGCTTCAGAGCAATTTCTACATCCATGTGAGCATGTAAAATGGGTCATTGTCTGTGGTGTTATGAAAGCAATTAAGGCTGGGTGCGTTCTGTGGTTCAGGGCTAGAGGAGAGAGAGGTGCCCATCAGAGAAGGAGAAATCACTTGATTGCTGGTTTCCGCCCATTTCCACCCTGTGTCGGGCTGAAGGGGCAGAGGGTGGAGAAGCAGCAGGAGAGATGCTCTCCGTCACTCTCCACCAGCTCAGCCCAGGGGAAGCAGCACTGGCTGGGGCAGAAAGAATCACATGGCTATAGGAGAGTATTTACGAATAAGGGTAAGTTTGCAATATACTGTGGGGTGAGGGAACCACTTTCTAGAACAGATATTGTAGATTCTGGTTGGAAAATAAAAAAACACATGTAAACACTGGCATGCTGGCATTAACTGGGTAATTGCTGTGAGCTGGGCCCTGCACTGAAGTGTGTATGCATCAGCACGACATGGAATCCTCCGGCAACTCGGGAGTGCGCCCCACTAGCAAGATCTCCACTTTACAGATGAGGAGATGGGGTCACTGGTCAGACAAGGGGCGAGCTGAGACTTGAACCTGGGTTTCATCTGCACTCAGGGCATCTTTTTCCTTTAAAAGGTTTTCTCTTTATTGCACTTATTTATAATTTCGTAAGTAACGTATTAGCACATTCTCTTTGCAAGGTGTTGTAATGCTACTGCACGAGTATATGTATAGATAAATTCACAGGATGAGAAGTGAGGACTTTGAGGTTTCAGACCCTCTGTGTCCTGCCAGGTCCCTCACCAAGGGGACCTCAGTGGGCATTTGAAGGCCTTCGGACATTGAATTACGAAGATGTTTAGTGAGATCGCGGGCATGGGGGGTGAAGGACACTCAGACCTGGTGGGAAGCTGAGGCACTGCTGCTCAAGGCTTCAGGGTACCAGGCCAGGAACGATGGCTGACCGGGGCTGGGCTGCCTGCTTCACACCCGTGCCCTATGTCTGCTCAGTGCTCGCTGGTCGTGGTTTCGGCACTTACAACAGTGTGCGACATGGCCATTCAGTCCAGGCTTGTCACTTACAGAGGGAATGACCTCAGAGGGGCACTTATCTCCTTGGCTTCCTTGGCAGAAAACTCCGTGATAACAGTACTCACCTTACAGGTTTGCGACAGGAAATAAACAAGTAAGTCTGTGTCACATTCACAGACAGGGCTCAGGGTAGCTGACATACCCTAAGGATCCAAGTTTCAGTTAGCATTCGCCAAACTGAGGGGTGCAGGCAAGTGTGAGGGTAAAATGTGAGTGTGGAGGTAAGCCTGAGTGTGAGGGACACACACACGCACACACACACACACACACACACACACACACGCACACCCATAGTCTCCAAAGAACTCTTTAAGCAGATGCATATTCCCTGTATGCTTCCCTAGGCATGTATTAAGTGTCCACACACTACCAAAGGGGGTTCATTGTGGTGATGAAGCATTTTAAATGCCCTGTTGCCTCAGAACTTTCTAAAAAGTCTGCAAGAGGGAGGATGGGTGGCAGAGGTGTTCAGAACAAGAACAAGGCCCCTCCCAGCCTGCCGGGGCCCCCTCCTTAGCCCATGACTGTAGGGACTCCCTGGCCCTACACGTCCCACTAGCCTGTCACCCACCCCCCCACCCTTCCTTGTTGCCATGGTGACAGTCGGCATCCCAGGCTGTGGGCTGCGGGCTGCACTCCCCTCACCCCTCCTGCTGGCTCTGGAGGAGCAGGCGGGCTTTGTCAGGGCTCAGCGTCTCCCTGCAGCTGCAAGACGGAGAAGAAAAGAGGCTGCCGTGGGTGCCACTGAGGCCCCTTGAGGGCCGGAACCGGCAGGCAGGGCCACTCCAGACCACCAGCCCCGAGCTTGTGGGGTCCCTGCCAGCCTCACCCTGGACTGACTGCCCACAGCACAGCGTGCCCAGAGGGAGGAGGCCAGCCCCGCCCCAGTGTGGGAACCTGGGGCGGTGTCCTTCTCCTTGGTGATCTGCCTGGGGTCCCCTCCTGCAAGCTGTCCCGGGCAGGAGTGGCTGATGGCGCTGCACAGGCCTGTGGAGAAACCCTGGCTCTGCTTGTTTCCGTGTTTCTTGGTTTTCCTCCTCAAGGGAAGGCGGTGAGTAGACGGGTGTCTGAAAAAGGGAGACTTTTTCTCGTTTCAGGTGGTGAAGTCCTAGGTGCGTCACTTCTCTGGGTTCCTTATTCTCCAGGGTTGTAGGGCTGGGGGATGGAACACTGCTGCTGCGTGACTTGAGGAGGGGTCCCCCTGCATCTCAGCACACTGGGTCTAGGCTGACGACCTGAGCTGGCTTTGCTGAGGGGTCCCTGGCTCTTGAATGGAATTGTCCAGAATATTTTTTAAACAAATGCAGGATGTTGGATTCTGTAATGGGACCTGGTCTAATTCTGGATTTCCCTCACCCTCACCTCAGTCTTCTCCTTTCTTTTTAAATGGATGGGAAAGGAATAGAGTGTGTGCTTTAGAAATACCACTCCCTGAGGTTGCCATGATAACAGGGACCACGTTTCAGATGTCAGGATTGTCTTTTAAAAAAAAATAGATTTTATTTTTTTTAGAGTAGTTTTATGTTCACAGCAAAATTGAGGGGAAGGTACAGAGATTTCTCATATACTCCCCTGCCCCTGCTCCCTGCCTCCCCCATTATCATCATCCCCCACCAGAGTGGTGTATTTGTTACAACTGATGAACCTACACTGACACATCATAATCACTCAGAGTCCACGGTTTACATTAGGGTTCACTCTTGGTGTGTACGTTCTATGGGTTTGGACAAATGTATCATAGCAGGTATCCACCTTTATAATATTGTACAGAGTAGTTTCACTGCTCTAAAAATCCTTTGTACTCCACTTATTCATCCCTCCTGCCTTAACCCCTGGCAAGTCTTGAACTCCAGTAGTTTTTCTGAAATGTCACACAGTTGGAATCATACAGTATGTAGCCTTTTTAGATTGGCTTCTGTCACCTAGTAGTATGCATTTTAGGTTCCAGGGTTGTCTTCTTTTTATTTCTTTTACTTACTTTCTTTCTTTTACATTAGGAAAACCAGCCCTTCAGATAAATGTGGGCAAGGGGACTTTTTCTTTAAAGAGGCTGTAAGGTGCTCATTCCCAGGTCCTTGGTGACCCCAGGCTGTCCCTGGCTCTTTGGTGATGTGTTTCCTGCTCTACATCTATGAATCAGGACAGTGAGAACATCTTAGCTGTTGTTGTGGATTTCTAGGGTGACTGGGTTGAATCAGCTTGCTTGAATCAGCTTGAAGTGAAAAGAATGATTATGTGTGTTGTGTCTGTGCACATATGTACACAGACTCAATTCAAATGACAGCACACCCCAGCTCCAGATAGGTTGTTTACGAGAGGTTATATTGTGCAGAAAAGTTAAACATGTCTTGGCAGGCGTGGCTTTTCCTTCCAGGCCCCTATGTCTAGCCAGTTGGTCAGCTGAAGGCCAGCTGGCTTTGGACGCAGGGTCTGCTCTGTGTAGGCGAGGGTCCCAGCCTAGCCGGGTTGGGCTGGATCCCGACAGAGACCCCATCAAGCAGAGCTTGGGCTGGGCCTCAGTTTCCTCATCTGCACTTCAGGGGGTCTTGACAGCTCGTCCTCAGGCCCTTAGTGGCTCACTTGGTGACCTCAGCCGGGCTGTGGGGGGCCTGGCTCTGCTCTAGGCACTGGGAACAGACCAGCTCACACAGGTCTTGGGGCCTCAGAGCAGGACACGTCTGCCTGCCAAGCGAGTTGGTGGGGGGGCACACACCCAGGTGACGGTGGCCCCTCCCACCGCGTGACCTTAGGCCAGTGCTTCAGTTCCCCCAGCTGTCCAGTGGGGCTCACTGTGCGTAAAAGGAGCTGAGGGGTACAATCTGTGGCAGGTGGAGGCTGTCTGAAGTACCTGCCAGGGCTGAGCGGACACCCAACCCAAGTTCCTGGGCTCCAGTTCTGCTTCAGTGCTTCAGTGCTTCGGGCCAGCTTTGGGGGTATCCACTTTCTCCAGGACACCCAGAGGAGAGGTTCCCCAGAACCAGGTTTGTAGTACAGCCATAGCTCAGCACTCCCAGCCCACCCAGGGCCGCCAGATGTCTGCGTGGGCCAACTGTGTCCAGTGAGCGGCGAGACACCAGTGTTTGCAGCAATCTTCCCGGGAAGAACTGAGAAGCTATCCCTTCGAGCCAGCACCCTCCCCGCGTGCACTGCTGTGCCCTTGCCCTCTGTGTGCTGCCAAGGGGTATGGTCCCCCCTGCCCTCCCTCTACTTTCCCTGAGAGGCTCTCAGCCATCCTCTGTCCCAGAGCCACAGGCAAGATCCCTGTTAGGGTTTTACTAACTGACCAGCCAGTCACTACCCAACCACTAACCAGCTAGCTGACCTCCCTGCTTCTCATTTCTTTCCCTTTTCCTCCCTTCTTTCCCTCCCTCTCCCCCTCTTCCTCCCTCTCTCTCTTCCTCCCTTTCTCCCTTCCTTCCTTCCCATCTTGTTCCAGAAAGGATTTGGTTTAGCCTAAAGTATTAAGGATAAAGAGAAGCAGGTGAATATAATGTAAGAGCTGGTTGTATTTACAGACAGAACTTGTGTTGCGGGGGGCATGAAGCCCCATGACCGAGTTCTGTGGGAGTTCTGGGCTTGAGCCTACCCATCTGAGAGCCCGGGTGTTGGAAGAAGGCAGGGGAGAGAGAAGGCTCTGTACCTGTGAGTTCAAGGTTGGCCAGTTTAGTCCGAGCCTCCTCCCCACTTCCAGGTCAGGCCCTTGTGAGCTATCAGAGCTCATGAACATTCTTCAGTCTAAAGAATGGAACCCAGAAACAGACCCAAGGAGCCCACTCAGAGGGGGTCTGAGGAGTGGGAGCCCCTAAATGACCATCCTTCTGGCTGTCCCTCCCAGCACTCTGTCTCCTGTCCCCTGCAGGAACAAGGGAGAGGGGACACCATGGAGGTGGACGACTCGCTCCCCCTTGGCCTGGCTGGGAGATAAAGGCTAAGTCGAGCGTGTTTAGAGGGAATTCCAACTGGCTTTCTAGAGATCCACCTGGGGCTTTTAAAATGAAAAGTTACTAGTGATATATGCTTGAACGGATAAGTGAGGAAGGCCTGTGTTCTCGTAGTACATAATTTTGCGTCTCAGAATATTTAACGTGGACTAAGCTGGATGAGGCTAGAATTTTTTGCTGAATGCATCTTACATTGAACTTATAGCATCCTAAAAGAAACTGCTGTCCCATGCAGATGTGAGGTTACATCTGTGGACTCCCATGTTCTTAACATCGTGTCTAAAGGATCCCTCATAGCTAGTGCTCAGGCTGCAAATTGGATAAAACTGCTGACCTCTGAGATGTAAGCCTCCTGGTCAACAGGCTGTGACTTTTCAGCAGCCTGTGCTGTTTCTCCAAAATGGGTCCAGGAGAGTGTGGCTGTTGCTTTTTTGTCCTAGATGATTGGTCAGGGAACCCTGGTGTAGGTGGGAGCCTGGCCTGTGTCCACCTGTGCGTGTGCATCATGTGCAGGGAATGTCTGCAGGAAACCATTGAAATGGTAACCTTGCTAAGGTCAGGAGCTGCTGCAGAGAAGGTCCTTCTTCCCTTCCCCATTCCCCACACGTATGGGGAGTCTAAGATCTTCTGTGGCAAAGGGGGCATCTGTTCTCTATTCTCTCCATGATCCTTTGTCTTAAACCAAGTTCCAAAAAATTTTGTCTGCAAAATAAACTATGCTGCTTAAGAAATAATCAATTGCAGGGGTAGACAGATGCTTCCAGCCTGCTATTGCTTCCTGACACTATCCCTCAGCTTTAGACCTCTGTTAAGGGACACTCAGGTCCTCTCCCCTTCCCCTCCTTTTCCCTCTCCCCATTCTTCCCTCCCTTACCTCCTTTCTCACTAGGACAGTGGTGCTGTGAGTAAATTCCAGTTCTCTCTAGTTACCTTCTCCCAGAGTCTCCAGCACAGCAGTGCCCTGAAACAAAGCCCTCTAAATAAGCAGAGCTGTTGATTTCTGAATTGCCTTTTGTTAATCAGGAGCAGAGACTAAGGAGCTGAATAAGAAAGGAGGGATCCAAGTGCCTGTGCAAATGCCACCTGGCTAACTCTAATGTGGGTGGATCTTGAGCATGCAGGGGAGACCCTGTACCTCTCTGGGCTCTGCCATGCTCTGGTTGAGGCTGTGCAGTTGCCAGAACAATGTTGGAATCACCCTGTATCCAGACACCTGGACCTGAAGAGTGGGTCAAGGCCACTCTTATTGTCTTACTCCTTCATATAGCTCTCTATTTACACAGTGATATTTTCTTCTTACAGGATTAAAACAAAAAATGTACCCTGGACACAGCACTTTCCTTTCAGTGTAGATCATCAGAGCTCTTTGTTAAAGATAAGAGGTTGCTTCCACTTCAGGCTTGAATGTCATTGCAGCCCACATGAGGGCCTCTCTGTAATTATCCTGTCCTGTCTGGAAAGCTCTTAAATGCCACTTCATCCAAGGGTTTGAGGCTGAGATTGCTTCTCCAGTGCAATGCCAAAGGCTTCTCTTGGCTGAGATGACTAAACTGTCAAATATTTTTAGAGCAGTTCTTTTTTTTTTTAATAAGAAAGTAAAGCGAATGATGCTTAATCAGCTCCTCACTGCCCACCCCGTAGCCCTGTGTTGGTGTGAAGGGGCTTTCTCACTGTCACCTGCCCAGGATGTGGCCTCACAGACTCCAGGTGCTGGCCTGTTCACCCTCCTAGCTGCCTGACTGCTGGTGAAGATGGGTGACGTTCAAGGCAGTGCCCAATTTAGGAAATATTTTAGGTCTTTGAACAAAACTCACTTTCAGTTTAGAGCAACCTAGAAAACTTTTTGCAAAAACATGTTTTCAGAAAGCAGAATTACACTCAGAGTCCCTTCTTTTGGGGTTTCTTGACCACATTTTTCCTAAAAGAGATTTAGGACAGCTAAGTAGAAATTAAAATTTCCATACGTAAACAGACGTGGAGACAGCTGGCTCTGACTGTGTAATAGCCGGAGGTTTGGAATATCAAAAGAGCAATGGAGAAGGCTTTATTCTCTTATTTTTAAATAGGTTGGCTTTTCTCCCAATTGCAAATACAATAAACGTTCTTCGTAGAAATTTAGATATTACCGAGAAACATTGAGAGGAGAATGAAAATTCCCAGAAGCTCACCACCCAAAGATGGCGAGGTTTTTGTGGGTCTGGAAAGATTTCCCTTTTCCTTTCCTGGGTCTTGTCTATTGATAAGTAGAATATTCATTAAGATTTGTCTTGGGGCCTGAAAGCTAAGTTGCACCCCCATCCAAAGCCTGTTGGATTCTCATCCCAGACTCCCGCTCGGCGAGTTTAGCATTTCTGTGGCTCTCGCCTGCCTTGTGGAAAGGAAAATGACAGTGCTGGACAATTTGTCCTATCCTTGGAGTCTGACAGGTGCCCCCAGTGCCTGCTGCATGTGTGCCCCATGTGACCAGTGAGTGGAAGGGGTATGGGCACAGGGCTCACTTGTGCAAGTGTTTGTCTTTCTCTGTCCAAATGATTTCACATAGCATAATACCCTCAAAGTCCAACCATGTTATTGAAAATGGCAAGATTTCATCTTTTTTTTTATGGCTGAGTAACATTCCATTGTGTGTGTGTGTGTGTGTGTGTGTATGAAACATCTTCTTTATCCATTCATCTATCAATAGACACTTAGGTTGCTTCCATATCTTGGCTATTGTAGATAACACTGCAATAAACATAAGGGTGTTCAAATTAGTGTTTTTGTTTTCCTCAGAAAAATACCCAGAAGTAGAATTGATGTATCATATGGTAGTTCTATATTTAATTTTTTGAGGAACCTCCATACTGTTTTCCACAGTGGCTGCACCAATTTACATTCTCACCAGCAGAGCATGAGGGTTCCCTTTTCTCCACATCCTCGCCAACACTTGTTATTTGTTGTCTCTTTGATAACAGCCATTCTAACAGATGTGAGGTAATATCTCTTTGTGGTTTTGACTTGCATTTCCCTGATGATTAGTAATGTTGAGCATCTTTTCATGTGTCTGTTGACCATCTGTATGTCTTCTTTGGAAAAAATGTCTATTCGGGTCTTGTGCCCATTTTTTTTTTTTAAACATCTTTATTAGAGTATAATTGCTTTACAGTGTTGTGTTAGTTTCTGCTGCACAACAAAGTGAATCAGCTATATGCATACGTATATCCCCATATCCCCTCCCTCTTGTGTATCCCTCCCACCCTCCTTATCCCACCCCTCTAGGTGGTCGCAAAGCACAGAGCTGATCTCCCTGTGCCATGCAGTTGCTTCCCACTAGCTATCTATTTTACATTTGGTAGTGTATATATATCAATGCTACTCTCTTACTTCGTCCCAGCTTACCCTTCCCCCTCCCCGTGTCCTCAAGTGCATTCTCTACGTCTGTGTCTTTATTCCTGTCCTGCCCCTAGGTTCATCAGAACCATCTTTTTTTTTTAATTTTAGATTCCATATATATGTGTTAGCATACAGTATTTGTTGTCAGAATGGCCATCATCAAAAAATCTACAAACAATAAATGCTGGAGAGGGTGTGGAGAAAAGGGAACCCTCTTGCACTGTTGCTGGGAATGTAAATTGGTACAGCCACTATGGAGAACAGTATGGAGGTTCCTTAAAAAACTAAAAATAGAACTACCATATGACCCAGCAATCCCACTACTGGGCATATACCCTGAGAAAACCATAATTCAAAAAGACACATGCACCCCAATGTTCATTGCAGCACTATTTACAATAACCAGGACATGCAAGCAACCTCAGTGTCGGCCCATTTTTTAATTGGGTCGATGTTGAGTTGTATGAGTTTTTTGTATATTTTGGATATTAACCCCTTATCAGATATATTGTTTGCAAATATCTTCTCCCATTCAGTAGGAGGCCTTTTCATTTTATTGATAGTTTCCTTCACTGTGCAAAAGTTTTTAATTTTAATTTTTTACTTATTTTTGCTTTTGTTTCTCTTGCTTGAGGAGACATATCCAATAAATATTGCTAAGACTGATGTCAAAGAGGGTACTGTCTATGTTTTCTTCTAGGAATATTATGGTTTCAGGTCTTACATTTAAGTCTTTAAACCATTTTGAGTTTATTTTAGTATATGGTGTGACATAGTTCAGTTTGATTCTTTTGCATGTATCTGTCCAGTTTTCCCAACACCATTTATTGAAGACACTATCTTTTCCTCATTGTATATTCTTACCTCCTTTGTCATAGATTAATTGATCATTTAATTGTGGGTTCATTTCTGGGCTCTCTATTCTGTTTCATTGATCTATGTGTCTGTTTTTGTGCCTGTACCATACTGTTTTGATTACTGTAGCTTGGTAGTGTAGTCTGAAGTCAGGGAGCTTGATAAATCCAGCTCTGTTCTTCTTTCTCAAGGTTGTTTTGGCTATTCGGGGTCTTTTGTGTTTCCATACAAACTTTAGAATTATTTGTTCTCGTTCTGTGAAAAATGCCATTGGTATTTCGATAGGAATTGCAGTGAAAGTGTAGATTGCCTTGGGTTGAATGGTTATTTTAACAATATTAATTCTTCCAATCCATGAGCACAGTATATCTTTCCATTTGTTTGTGTTGTATTCAATTTCTTTCATCAATGTCTAGAGTTTTTTGAGTACAGGTCTTTTACCTCCTTGTTTAGATTTATTCTTAGGTATTGTTATTCTTTTTAATGCAATTGTAAATGGGATTGTTTTCTTAATTTCTTTTTCTGATAGTTCATTGTGAGTGTATAGAAATGCAATAGATTTCCGTATATTAATTTTGTATCCAGCAAATTTACTGAATTCATTTATTAGTTCCCATAGCTTTTTGGTTGCATCTTTAGGATTTTTTATACAGTAAGTCCCCAACATGCAAACAACTTCCATTCCAAGAATGCATTCGTAAGTCCAACAAAGTTAGCCTAGGTAACCAACTAACACAATCGGCTATATAGTACTGTACTTTGATAGGTTTATAATACTTTTCACACAAATAATACATAAAAAGCAAACACAAAAAAAAAGAAAACATTTTTTAATCATACAGTAACTGAAAAGTACAGTACAACAGCTGGCATACAGGGGCTGGCATCAAGTAAACAGGCAAGAAGAGTTACTGACTGGAGGAGGGAGAGGAGGTGGGAGACGGTAGAGCTGAAGGATCATCAGCAATAGGAGACAAAGAGCAAGCTGCAATTTCACTCACACCTGACAGTGATGGAATGCACATTCTCATCTTTGAAAGTTCTCATCTTGAAGGTTCATATGTAGGGGACTTACTGTATATATCATGTCATCTGCAAACAGTGACATTTTTATGTCTTCCTTTCCAATTTGGATTCCTTTTGTTTCTTTTTCTTGTCTGATTGCTGTGGCTAGGACTTCCAATACTATGTTGAATAAAAGTGGTGAGAGTGGGCATCCTTGTCTTGTTCCTGATCTTAGAGTAAATGGTTTCAGCTTTTCACCATTGAGTATGATGTAGATTCTTGGAATTTTCTTTGTAGACAATCATGTCATCTGTAAATATGGATGTTTTTATTCCTTCCATCCTGTTCTGTATGCATTTTAGTTCCTTGCCTTGCACTGGCTAGAGAATCCACCACTCTGATGAATAAGAATAGTGAAAGCAGACATCCTTGCCTTGTTCTCATTCTTAAGGGAGCTTATGGGCTGTATTGTGTCCTGCAAAATTTATATGTTGAAATCCTAATCCTCAGCACCTCAGAAAGTGACTATATTAGGAGATTGAGCCTTTAAAGAGGTAATTAAATTAAAATGAGGTCTTGCAGGTAGACCTTAATCCAATATGACTGGTGTCTTTATAAGAAGAGGAGATTAAGATATAGACACACACAGACAGAGGGAAGACCATGTAAGGGCACAGAGAGAAGACTGTCATCTCCAAGCCATGGAGAAAAGCTTCAGGAGAAACCAGCCCTGCTGACACATGAATCTCAGACTTTAGTCTCCAGAACTATGAGATAATACATTTTGTTGTTGTTTCTATGGTATTTTGTTATGGCAGTTCAAGCAAACTAATACCCACACTCTCACCACAGAGCCCCAGAGAATACCACACTTCAACTTCATAGACGAGTTCTGCCTGTTCTTGAACTTCATCTAAATTAGTCTTTTGTGCTTGGCTTCTTTTGAGAAGCATCCGTATCACTGGTATATCAGTAATTCATTCCTTTTAATTCCATATTATGGCTATACCACACTTCGCTTATTCATTCTCCAGTTGGTGGCCATTTGGGTTTTTTCCAGTTATGAATTATTATGAATAGGGCTGCTATAGACATTTGTGACCAGGTCTTTGTGTGGACAGATGTTTTCTTTTCTCTTGGGTAGACTCCCTAGGAGTGGAATTGTTGGGTCATAGGGCAAATGTATGTTTAACTTCATAAGAAAATGCCAAGCAGTTTTCCAAAGCAGTTGTACAATTTTATGCTTCCACCAGCACTGTGTGAGTTTTGTTTGCTCAGCATTCTTGTCAACACTTAGTATTGTCAGTCTTTTTCATGGTAGCCATTCTGGTGGGGCATGGTGATATCTCATTGTAAATTTAATTTGCATTTCCCTGATGACAGGTGATGCTGAGCACCTTCCCATGTGCTTTTTGCCCATTTAGATAACTTTTCTTAGTCAAGTGCTTCGTTTAGTCTTTTCCTCAAAAATTTTTTTTTTGTTAGACCATTTGTCTTTTTTCTTATTGATTTGTAGGGATTCTCTATATATTCTGGACACAGTCCTTTGTCAGATAGATGTATTACAAATATTTGCTTTCAGTCTGTGGCATGCGTTTTCATTTTCTTAATGGGCACAGGTTTTTGATGAGCACAGGTTTTCATGTTGATGAAGTTCAGTTAGTCAAGTTTTTCTTACATGGCTAGTGCCTTTTATAGCTTAAGAAATCTTTGCTTACCTTGAATGCATGAATGTTTTCACCTATTTATTCTTAGAACCTTTTTAGTTTTATTGTTCACAGTTAAGACTGTGATTCATTTCCAGTTATTTTCATGTGTGTGGTGTGAGTGGAGGGTCAAGGTTCATTTTTCCATGTAGATAACCACTTATTCCAGCTTGTTGAGAGGGTTTTCCTTTCCCATTGACAAGTGTTGGCACTTTCACTGAAAATCAACTTGATCATGTGAATGTGAGTCCATTTCTGGACTCTATTCTGTTCCATTGATCTATTTCTCTATCCCTATGCTAATATCACACTGTCTTGATTTTTTATTTAATTTAATCTTATTATTATAGTAATGATTTTACTTAATAAATTAAATCATTTTATATTTTATAGTAAGACCTGTGCTGTGGTAATCTATTGAACTAGTTCTCTATTGTTGGACATCCAGAACACCTCCAATTTTCCCCTATTACAAATATGACTGTACTGCATGTCCTTACTCATCTGTGTGAACATGAAGGATTGACACCTGGAGGGGGCAGAGCTGTGTGGGAGGGGGTGACCTGTGTATTGTCATCCTTGTTTTGGTCGAGGCTCCAGACTGCCTCCCACAAGGTGGTTGGGGGTGGGGGAGTGGTGCACCCCAGGCACTACTCTGACCCTTTCCAAGCCAACCTCCAGTGTTTGGTGCCTCTGGAGTGCTATCTCATGTCTTGGTTCTGTGCTTTGTCATGGAGACAGCCATGAGAGGAAGTAGAATTTTTTTGTTTGTTTTAATTATCTTAGTCTTACAAAATGATTAAATTAAAATTAGATAATATGGTTACATGGCTAAAAATACAAAAAGCTACAAGAGAAATCTCACTCCCACCCCTATCTTCATTCACCCCTTTCCTCTTGTTCTCTATAGATAACCATTTTAAACTGTTTTTAAACATTTTCAAACTTACAGAAAAATTGTAAGAATTGATTCACCAAGTGTCAATATTTTCCCATATTTGCTGTCTCTCTCTGTATATATAGGCAGATTTTTTTTTGTCAGAACCATTTGAAAAAAAACCTTTCAGAGCTCACGGATGGAACGTTTTGTGGCTAGGTACTTCCCATTGTGTCACTCAGGCTCTGGTCATCTCATTTTAGTGACTAGCTGCATCATCCTTTGAGGTGGCTTTGCCAGATCCCCCCATTGTGTAAATTTCCCTGTGCAGTTAGCAGGTGGCCATGTGATTTATCAGCAAGTCCCCCCTAGGTGGGTCTTTGTTGTTTCCAGACTTGCTCTTATCAGCCCTGATGCAGGGAACCACCTGGCACACTGTTGTTGTGTACCTGGGCAGGTGTGCCTGAAGAACTGATTTCTGGAGAGTTGAATTCAGGGCATATGTGCCCTTTCACCCTCCCATCCACCATGTGGAAGGAGCCTCTTCCCACAGCCTCACCTCCCCCCTCCCCCAGTCATTGCCAATCTGACGGGGAGAAAATGTATCTCAGTGTGGCTGTAATCTGTAGTTCTCTCATTATGTGTGAGGTGTTTAAAAACCACTCACATTTCCTTTTCTATGATTATCGGTTCCTGCCCTTTGCCCAGAGTTACTGGCTTCTGGATCATTCCACAGTTCTACTCACCACCCCCCACCCCCAACACCCTTATTTGGACTAAATGATGGAGAGTGACTCATCTGATGGCAGGTCAGCCACCTGAATCTTAAAAAATAAAATGAACCATTTTGGAATAAAACCAAAATGGTTTTAGGTTGAGTCAGATTAACTCATCTAACTCCACATGTATAAATCTGATAAACAGCAAACAAATTACTTTACATCTGGTAGCTGTTTTTATCATCCTTTTGTCCCTCATGCTGCCTCACTGATTGACACATGAACCAGGAAGTTATTTAGAATGTGAAATGCCATAAGAGACAAGATTTTGAGAGAAAGCCTAACTTGCTCATGACCTCGCAACAGGACTGTTCCATCTCATTAAAATATTCAGTACTGAATTTATAATCCCTTTATTATGGAGTAATTTTAGATATACAGACAAGCTGCAAAGATAATACAAGTTCCTATACCCTTCACCCAGCTTGCCCCAGCATGGGCATCTACAAAACCAGGTTCCCTTTGTCAAGAAATTGGCATTGGTAGAATACCATAAACTGCAGTCTGTAGTCAGATTTCACCAGCATCCAATCTGGGGTACCATATTATATTTAGAGTATTGGATTTAAAAAAATTTTTTTTTAAGCTTTTATTTTTTAAGAGTAGTTTTACTTTCACAGCAATGTTAAGAGGGAAAAGGGATGTTCCTATATACCCCTTGCCCCTACACATACATAGCCTTCTCATTAACAACCCCCGCACCTCCCCCAGAGTGGTACATTTGTTGCAATTGACTAACCTACATTGACAGATCATAATCATGCAAAGTCCATAGTTCACATTAGGTTTCACTCTTGGAGTATATTGGATTTTAATGTTATATGTGCCCAGAGTTCTACTAAAAGATAGAAGAGAGAATTAGGTTCTCTTTGTATAAGTTTTTATACAAGGAAATAAAACACCTTAAGTCTTAATGTTTCTAATGTCTTGTCACAGCATATTGAATAAATGTTGGTTTTACCATTTTTCATCTTTCTATATTTATAGCAACAGTGAGAGATTTTCAATGTTCTGAAAAACATTTCTAAAGCTCCTGGAACAATGGTAGTTTTCCCCTTCGGTCAGGACCATTTTCTTGCAGGCCATTTTCTTGGTTCCACACTGCTGTGCAGTGGGGACTCCCTGCTGCCTGGCCGGTGAGAAGGGATTTGTTGATGCCAGCTCTGGGTCATTGTGTTGGCACGGGATACCCCATCAGGGACACTGAAGTGGTGTTGGGGTGTGGTTTTGGCCTGATCCCCAAGGACACAGAGAGGACTGTGGGGCAGGGAGCACACGCAGGGGCCAGCAGCAGCGCTGAGGGGCTCTGATGGGAGACCATTGGGCTGACAGCTCTTGGAAGATCCAGAAGAGTGGCTGCTCCGTGTGTCTCCCAAGTTGCCCAGTACTGAAGCAGCGATTGCCCAACACCCTTGGTCCAGAGTGTCCACCTGATGGCTCACAAGAGTGTCCTGGGAGAGGTCGCTGGCACCTACAGTACTGAAGGACAGCAAGCGCTAGGTCATCTCAGATCAACACAGGCAAGAAGACAGGGCTACCCCCAGGCCTGCCACTTCCTGGTGACAAGGAAACTGGAGGCTCTGTTCTCTGCCCTGCTTAGAGCCAGAGGATTTGATGGGATCTCTGAGCGTCCACTCAGAATGTACGCAGGTGGGTTAGGCACCCCCTTTTCTAACAGGGGCTTTTCCATTGCTGGCGGCTGTGAGTAAACTCTGAATTTGTCCCCACGGGAAAGTCTCTTAAACATCAGAGTCTCATACGGGGCTTAGAAATGATCACAAAGCTCAATGACACATACAGTATAGGTGAGAGGTGACTTTTGCCCAGAGCTAGTGCTTTTGCTGTCCCTTGGCCTCTGTGTCTGCAGGAAAACCTCAGTGAGGCCTGGCCACACATTTGATTCTGCACATTCTGGGGCCATCAGATGTCCACAGCCAGGGACACCCTTGCATGACCGGAGGATGTACCCTGGTGGTTGATCTTATTCTGAGCAGCATTTGGGGTGGGCCTGTTGGTGCCAAGTTACCCCACAAATCCAGCCCAGGCAGAGTCTGGCTCAGGCATGTGCTTACTAAATACCAGCTGGGAAAGAAGGGTCCTACCAGCAGACCAGAACCATGAAGGGGGACTGGTGGAGATACTCGAGGAAGGCTGTGACCCTGCTTCTGGGGCTGGGTTGATGGTGGTTGTTGGGAGATGCGGAGTGGGACAGAGAGCAGAGAGGAATGGGGATGAGCTGGAACCTGCTAGCGCTCCTGTTTGGGTCTCTCTCATCTAATCACAATGACTTTCAGAAAGGGAGGAACCGCTTCACTTTCATCTCCCAGATCATGGGCAAATTTCCCTTGTGACCAGCCCTAACTCAGGTCCCCAGGGAGAATGGGTTCTGGGGGACAAAGGTTCTGCTTAGCTCGTCGACAGTCTGGGGTCCAGTGCTCTCCATCTGGTGGCTCCTGGCCTGACTTCCATGCATTTGCCTGGCAGATGGGGAAGAGGGAGCTGGAAGATTGTGTGGGCATTTTTTGAGAGGCCAGGTCTGAAGGGGGTATGTCGCTCCCATTGTCCAGTGCTGGCAACATGGCCCACCATCAGCAGGGGAGGTCGGGAGTGATAAGATGTGGTCACTTCACTCTCCAGAAGAAAGTGGAGACGGTACTGTCCTGTACTCCTCACACTCAAGGAAGTGTAAATAAGAAACAACCATATGTGGCCATTTTATGTTCAATATTTTATACTATAAAAATACTCGTTTTGGATGACCTCTGTTCCTCAAGCTGGGACACAGCACTCTCGGAGTGAACGGAGAACCAGGGAGTTCAGGGTTGGGCAGGAAATTAATGTACAGATGTACAGAGAGACAAACAAATTTATAGAGAGACTCCGTAAACCCTGGACTTAACCCCCAAGGCCTCTTTCTTCACGCTTTCCACTGTTCTTCGTGCAGACCTGTTTGTTGAAGGGCACAACAGTAAAGTCAGGTAAGAATCACGGGATTGGAGATACACGAAACGTAGCTAACATTCAATTCGCGAATCACTCGGTTTATTGCACACAATCGGCACACAACAGAGCTTAGTCAAAGTAGGGAGAAAATAGGAAAGAGGGTAATGAATCACTCCAGGGACAAGTCCTGGAAGGAGGCATCTCAGCACCAGCCGCAGTCTCTGGTCCAGCAACGGGTGTCTTGACAAGTGTGAGTGGCAAGTCGCTTCTGCTCCAGCAGAGCCTCCGGCAGGTCCGTCTGGAACAGCCCTCAGCAGCGTGGAGCCGGGTCCTCCAGCAAAGAGCCTTTAGGTCATTTGGCTCAGTGGTCTCAACTTTTAAGAAGTCAGTAAGGTGTAATGGTTACACCTCAGGGGGTTTTGTCTCTATTAGTCACCCCTTCTGTTCCCGAAATCTTTCCAAGGATGTTGCCAAACAAGTTCCTTATCTATATTGACACTCAGTGTATTACACTCACAGTCGTGTATTGGACATTTCAAAACAACCAGTATGGAAGTTCACATTCACCACTGTGACTCCATCTTGAATTACTTAATGTGGCTTAAATCTCATGTGTTTCACACAAGATGAGTAGGAATCATAACACAAAAGAAATCATATCACAAGACCTTCCTGGGTTCCGCGCCGGCCTGTCCCTTATTCCAAGAGACTGCCCCATACTCTCCTCTGTGAGGGCTGAGAGCTAGGCAGCAGCCCCACCTCGGGATGTGGGCTCTGCCCCATTCAATGTCCTCAAGACCAGTTTCTTATGGCTGGCCTGGGGCTCTCTCCCTTTGGATCACCTCCTGAGTGAAATGAGTGAACATTCCCCCTGGTAGAAAGGTCTCTGCTCACCCATTCTCTCCAGCCTTTGGTTCCACACAAGTCCCTTTTGGTGACTGCTTTCAGGGTTCTTCTGCCTTCCTCAGATGGGCTGCCCCTAGGTCCTTGCCAGCTGTCCTGGTAGGTGGGGCTGGGGTTTTCTGGGGCAGAGCAGGGGCCATGGGGGGAGCCCTCCTGATCAGTGTTGTCCCCTGTGCAGTGAGCTGCTTGGGGGAGGAGTGAGCATCCCCTTTGGAGGATGGATGGGCAGAGGGATGACGGTTTGGGGCACTTGGCCTTCCCCTGAAGAGCCTCTGATTCGTGAAGCTATTCAGGGCCATCAAGAGTGAATGACAGAATCTTCAACATTGTACCAGGGAACGCTTCAGGGTTGAGGAAACAATTTGGACCATTGGGTCACTAATGAAATAATTGGATAGAGAAATAGGAATGTGTACCATTAATACCCTGTAGTCACCTCTTCATTTTGGGCTGATGCCCCCTGACCTTAAGGTGATGCCCATTTCCTGATGACCATATTATATCATTGCATAACAGATCTATCTATTATTGTATAACGAAATGCCCAAAACTTAAGTGGCTTAAAAAGACAGGAAACACTTACCAACTCAGCTTTGGTGGGTCAGCAATTTGGGTACAGTTTACCTCTGGCTTGGGGTCTCTTGTGAGTCTGCAGTCTTACCCAGAGGCTTGACTCTGGGTAATTCACTCCCTCATGGCAAGTTGGTGCTGGCTGTTGGCTGGGGGCCCAGCTCCTCCACACATGGGGCTCTCCTCAGAGATGTTTGAGCAATATCATGACATGGCAGCTGGCTCCCCCAGAGCAAGTGACCCAGGAGAGAAAGGCAGAAGCTGCAATGTGATGGGTGACCTGGCCTCAGAAGTCACCCTAGATATTTCTTCAGTGTCCTATTGGCTGCATTACTGGGTCAACCCTATTCAAAGGGGGCATGGCTGCAGAAGAGTGGGATCACCAGGAACCATCTTGGGAGCTGACTGCCACAAGCACTCTTCTTGCTGGATGGTGTCACCTCCCAGTGGAGACCCCCGTCTCAGGATGAGAGGGCACTTCACCCCAGTTCTGCTTTCTGGCCATGCCCCACCACCACATGACCTTTGGGTCATTATACCTGGTCTGCTGCTGTGCTGCCAGGGTTCATCTCTGCTTTCTTAGGTCAGTTCTGTACAGCAGAGGTCTGGGCTTGGGTCTCCATGTCCTGATGGAGCCCCCCTGCCACTCTCTTGTCTGAGCGATGTCAACAAGGGGAAGGATTGTGCTGGAGGATGGTGGCAGGCACTGTCCTTCCCAACCTGGGCTAGAAGCATTCCGATGGTCAATCTGCCACAGGCCAGGCTCTCGTTCCTCACAAAAACTCCAACCACGCATCCTGTATTATCTCCATTTTATGAGAAGAATTGGAGCTCCGAGTGGCTCAGTGATGTGTGGAGGTCACACAACCTGTGAGCCAGGATGTGAAGCCAGGTGCCCCTGAAACACAGGCCACCCTGTCTTCTGTCACCTGCTGGCCGGGCTACTCTGAGTCCTCAGTGATGGCTAGGGGCCAGATGGATCTCATCCTCACCTTGGTCTTCAGATTCCTGGAGGGAGATGCACCTGTGTATCCTAGAGCTGGGCCTGGGTCCAGGGTGGCCATACTCCTAGGGTCTGGCGCATGGTGGCTTTCACTGAAATTAGTCATGGAGGTGAGTGAGAGCTCATCAGTGTCCTAGTTGTACAATTCTTCAAATCTTTGGTCGAAAGGAAGAATATCTGGAGGTGGAAGTGGGTAGCATGTCTCAGCCTACCCCCTCCCAAACAACTGGTAAATATTTAGTAGAACTGAGGGCGGAAGGAAGTCCCTTCTCCAGCTGGTGTGGGCATCACTTAGAAACTCGTGGAGAAACATGGCTGTGTGCTCTGCCAAGGGAGGTCAGGGTGGGCTGGAGAAATTATCTCATTAACTGGCCCTTTTGATTATTTCATTCGTTACACTCATATGATCCCTGTGTGTTAGGTACTGCCTCTGAGGGGGGCTCTATGGTGACACCCCTGCAACAACAAGGAAACCAAGGCCCAGAGAAATTGCTTTGTTTTTTAAAAAGCATGTAAGCCTGGATGAAGAATCCATCATTTAAATTAGGTCAGAATTCGTGGTCTAAGCCTTGTAGGAATCCTGTATCTTTATATATTTACTTTCACCCTAGAAGTCATGGAGCCCTCCCTGTGGGTGCTGGGGGTGCTGGATTGGGCTGGAGCATCCATTGTGGAACAGGTCTCCTCAGGAAGTGGCGGGGGACTGGTTTCACCCCTGGGAGCATCTTGAAATAATCTGTTTTCAGTGGGACCTCTCAATTTTCCAACCATCTGTGGCCATTTTCACCGTTCCCACCAAAGAAGACCTGAAGAAGCCTCTGGGGGCCCATTGGGCCCTTTCTTTGATCTAGGGGCCACTGCCTGTATGGTCTGGGGCCAGTCCCACTGCTCAGGCACTGAAGACACTGACGACCCCTCTCTGAGGGTCTGAGCGACAGGCGCCTGGAGGTCTGCTTAGAAAAACCCACAGAGGCAGAGGCAGAATGGCTGCAGCCTCCACGCCCAGAACAACTCAGGGACACCCAAGCAACCTGTTAAACTTTAAACCAACACAGGCCAGGATGGCCTGGGCCTTGGACAGCGTTCCAGCCGGTTTGGGCTGTATTTTTGCAAATAAGGCAGGGGGAGAACCAGTGAGCTTGGATGTGTGATAGTGCGGAAATGCAAATGCACTGTCGTTTAGTGACCCATATTGCGAAAACCAGCAAAAGGAAGTTGTGTTTTGCTACTGCCTGAAGTCAGTCCTGGAGAGAAGTGTGTGTGCCGCAGAAGACAGGTGAGTGGTGCTGGCTTCGGGGTCTTTGCCAGCCCTGAGAGCCTGTGCTGGTCCTGTAAAGGGCACTTTCGGGGTTAGGGGAAGTTCAGAGCAGGAGCCATTTGGGGTCGGATGTTTTCAAGGCAGGAAGCTGCCGTGGTGGCGCTGAGTGGTGTCTTGTGTCCCTTTGTCTTCCTGTGGTGCCTCTGGCATGATTTGTAACAAGTCAGGTTATTGTGGGCATTATCGAACAGCAAATGAGCACACCTGCCAGGACAATGTTGGGTGTCATCTGTGGTGGCTTAGACTCTAGCAAAGATGAACCTGAGGCCAGGGTCCCTGAGTAGGCTGGGCCTACAGAGGAGGGATGAATGGTCCCAAACACAGTCCCTAGGGGGTTAGGCCTTTCCACATGGTGGGGCTCCAGAAGATTCCTCTGCAATCTGCATTTTAGGTACTGACGGACAGGGCCTATCCATGATAGTGCTACTAGGAAGGAAGGCCGAGCCCATCAGGGCCTCCTCAGAATTCCACACTGTGCCCAGACAGTGCAGGGTGGTGGGCAGACCACCTGTGAGAGGCTCGCAGACTGGGGGAGGCTCATGGGCAGCCATGGGGTACCAGAGGCAGCTGTGTTTGTGCCCGTCGTACAGAGTGGACATGTTCTAGGGCACGACTGCACCCAGAGCACTTGGCTCCCAGGACCCTCTGGGGTTTGTAGTGTGGGAGTCCCTGTGATTGCTGACAATCAGCCCCTTTACACCTTCTTGCGGTCAGTGAGGTGCTGTGGAGTCCCCTTTGGAGGTGGAAAGTTGGGCTTGGGGTTCTCTGAGACCCCACTGGAGAGGGGAAACTGAGCATGGGGCAGCAGGTGGCTGGTGCCCTGCTGATGTTAGTGGCCAACTGGGACGTTTGGCTTGCAGCCCCTCCCCCAGCTTGTGACTTTGGGCAGATGCTTTGACCACCTAGCTTTCCTGTATGTGAACTGAGGTCTGAGTGTTGCCAGGCTCCGGAGGTGAGCACAGCCTCCTGGAGGCTGGGTGTGCTTGGGGCAGCTCTGCTATTATTCGGATTAGTCCTCAGACAAAACCCAGGGTGACCTCGCTCCGCCGTTCTTTCAGGAGAGGAAACTGAAGGCCACAGAGAAACTGAGACCCACCACTTGCCCTAGACCATGGACTGCAAGATGCCAAGCCGGGCAAACTCAAACCTTTGGAGCCTGACAGCTTGACTGGCAAGTGGCCCTGGGGCTGAGTGGGGCCGGGTGCAGAGGGGGAGGAAGTGGTTTGTCTCCAGCTGGTTGGTTGCAGGAGGCCAGAGGCCCTGGTTCCGCTCCTTGGGCTGATGTCTGTCTCCCCACTAAAACCAGCACCTCCAAATATGCAGTGCCTCGCAAAGCTGGACAAGACTGTGTGCTCTGCACACACAGAAGCCTGGACTGTGGTAGGTCTGTTGGGGTTAAAGCTGAGATGAGGTGCTGAGTGAGGCCCCAGAGGAAGGGTGAAGCTTTGCTGCCCAGAGCCCCTTGAGAACCTAGGGTGGTGGGTGTCCCTGGACCCAGAACAGTGACCATGGAAGAGTCGCTGATCCAGTGCCAGGAGCACCTGCCTTGCTGCATCCTTGCCACCTTCTCCAGGTGGGCTCTGACGACCCCACTGACAGATGAGGAAACAGGTCCATGGAAAAGTGGGTGAACATAGGAGTAAAAATGTAACCTTGGGGCAGTATTAACCATAGCCGAGATGTGAAATCCAAACCTGGATGGGGTGTCACTCACTTGCATGACCCCCTGGCTACCCACAGCTATGAGATCCATCCTGGCTCCAACAACCAGGTCCCATCCCCTCCCTTTCTGGGCTCACCCACCTAGGCACACTGTCAGCTCTTCAGATGGCCTGGCTCACTCTTGTTTGCTTTGTGCCCTTCCCTCTGTCTGATGCTATCTGATGCTGTTCCCTCTGTCTGGGACACTGGTCTCTCTGCCTCAGATGCTGTTCTCTCTGTCTGAGATAATGTTCCCTCTGCCTGGGATATTGTTTCCTCTGTCTGGGACACTTCCCTCTGCCTGAGATGCTGTTGCCTCTTCCTGGGACACTGTTCCCTCTGTCTGAGACTCTATTCCCTCCGTCTGGGATGCTGTTTCCCCTGTTGGGACATTGTTTCCTCTGTCTGAGATGCTGTTCCCTCTGTCTGCAATGCTGTTCCCTCTGTCTGAGGCTCTATTCCCTCTGCCTGAGAGGCTGTTTCCTCTGCCTGGGATGCTGTTTCCTCTGTCTGCAATGCTGTTCCATCTGTCTGGGATACTGTCCCCTCTGTCTGAGCCCCCATGTGTGATGACTGGTCACCTAGGTCCCCAGTGAAGTGGATGGTGGCTGACCTTACACATCAGCTCTGGGGGTTTTGGTGGGGCCCACTTGGAGCCCCTCGGTGCCCAGGGCACAGACCTCTTGCTGGTGCAGGTGTGTGGCTTTAGGAAGGTGAATCCATTGTCTGGGTGTCCCTTTTGCTGTAATTACCTGACAGGGTCCCTGTGAAGTTAGATGAGACGACGTGGGGCTGTCGAGTGATGGACTGTAGGAGGTGGGATTTGACCTTCTGTAATATAGATTTGCATTTTATATTTTCAAAATTTGGACTCAGCCAGAGGACATTTTTGTATGGTTATGTAAAAGTACATATTAGAAGGGAAATAAGACCGCTTGAGATGCTGATTCAAATTCATCTATTCACTTTCTCACCGAACATGCTTACTGAGTCCTGCTGTTTGCCAGGTGGGGGACCATGTGAAGGAGGTGAGATTTCCACCTGTGTGGCCTGCAGCCAGTGGGGAGTGGAGGTGGGAGGTGTGGGTGAGCCTGGAGGGGTAGGGGGGATGGAGGAGGGGCGGCCTCATCTGGGAAAGGCCTGTCACAGAGCAGGGAGTGAGTTCAGGGAGCTGTGCCAGGCTGTTCCTCTAGAAGGAGCACCTTGCAAAGGCCCTTGAGGTGACTCAGTGTGGAGGGAACGGCAGAGTTACATCTGTGTTCAAGGATTTCAGTGTCAATCGGAAGCTGTTGGAAAGTTCTTAACTGTTTTGTTTCATTACTTTTTTAAATAAAAATTTCAAACATAATCAAAAGTAGAGAGAAATATGTAGTGAGCCCAGGGTGCACAATGGAGGAGGTTAGAATGGAACAAGGAGCCCCCCTTGCCCCACCCCAAGTGTGGGCCTGGAGGTCTTGGGTACTGCAGAGATCAACTTTTTTCCCAAAATACTTTATTACAAAACATTTCAAACATACAGCAAAGCTCCAAATATTTTACAGTGTCCCCTCCTGAGATCCTACTTGCTTTATCACACATCTACCTGCCTATGCAAGGAAGGATTTATTTTTTATTTCAAAGGTTGTGATTTTATTTTTATAGTTGCTTTTAATGTATGGTAATGCACAGTGTCTGTAGTATTTATATTTATACTCCTTCTAGATGAAAGTAAAATAAAAACAGAAACAAAATATGAAACAGAAATAAGTATAGAAAATTCAAAAATATGAAATAAAGAAAAATATTAAGTAAATACATAAGTAAAAAGATTAAGTAGAAACAGTGCAGGGACTTCCCTGGTAGTCCAGGGGTTAAGACTCCATGCTGCCAATGCAGGCGGCATGGGTTGGATCCCTGGTCAGGGAACTAAGATTCCACATGCTACGCAGCGCAGCCAAAAAAAAAAAAAGAAAGAAACAGTGCAGTGGTCTGTTTCCCAGGCACAGCCACCCTGCGCCCAGTGCAGCCCTGCATGTAACCCTTCTTGTCATAGCTCCTTACACTGTACCCAGTGCGTTCCCTGAGTTTCTGTCAGTCCAGCTCTGGGCACACGTCATCACTACTGGGCTCATTGTGTGATTTCACCAACTCCTACTGTAGCTGAGCAGGCCCTGTGACAGGGGACCTGGGAGCTTCAGGCGATGCTAATGGCTGAAGGCCATCACCCTGGTGAGGTGTCCTGACCATGTTTGTCTGTTTAGGGCCACTAAAAATGTACAACATGGCCAGTTGAGGGTAGAGTGTTGTGCACTGCCTCAAGCTTTAAGAACCTTTGCAGGACTGTTGTTGGGTCCAATTTTACAGACAAGGAAACTGAGGTTTGGGGAAGTTGAGCTTATCTCTGGTTACCGGGTGAATAAGTGGTAGAAACTGATCACTCTGGATGCAGGGCCTCAGGCCCACTGTGCTGCTGCCTTCCTGGATCCACGCAGGAGGGCCAAAGACGCATCGTGCAATCCATGGGGGCTGTCATGCCCCCACAGGCCCAAGAAGACGGCCTGGGGTCCGAGCAGGGAGGAGTCCAGGCAGGGCCTCTACATAGCTGGAGTTGGCTGACCCTCCCTGGTGGGCAGGGGGCTCTAGCCTTCCCACCTCCCTCCCAGTGAGGCACCTGTGGTCTCAGGAATGTAATCAACCAGGAAATCATCCTGCATTTTCCCCACAATCATTTATTGAGCCTCTAGTAATGATACCCATGTTCTGTGCTGGGCCATGAGCTGTCTCTGAGCCTCACGTCGTCAGGTGGGGGACCAAAAGACAGTCTGGAGGCCGAGGCCAGAGCCAGAGCCACACAGAGTGTGGGCCACAGTCCAACCATCCAACCACCCCCCAGGTCTGTTCGGGGCCCGCCCTGGGGGCCATGTCTCCTGAGGAGTAGGGTGGGCAGTGCAGGGTGACGACGCATCAGCAGCGGGCTGAGAGGTTTACAGGCAGCTCTTGCTCGGGGCCAGGCCTCTCCACAACCACACGTCACCGTGGGCCTCGAGGCTTCCGGGTGGGTTAGTGGAGAAAAAGCCTGGGTTTGAGGACCAGGGTGACAGGAATGCAGGGCAGGGAGTATGTTTTCAGTGCTTTTGAATCACTGTCACTTTGACCCTAATTTACGGAACTTACTATGCAAACCTTTCTGAAATGCATTCCTTTTTTTAAAAGCTTTTTTTATTTTTTACTGTGGTAAAATACACATAACATAAAATTTACCATTTTAACCACTTTTAGGTGTACAGCCCAGTGGCATTAAGTACATTCACATTGTTATGCACCATCGCCACCATGCATCTCCAGAACTCTTTTATCATTCCAAAATGAAAATCTATTCCATTCAATGCTAACTCCCCATTCCCCAGTCTCAGCTCCACCATTCTACTGTCTATCTCTATGATTTGCCCCCTCCAGGTACCTCAGACAAGCATAATCTTAATATTTATCCTTTTGTGTCTGGGTTGTTTCACTCAGCACGTCCTCGAGGTTCATTCATGTTGAAGTAGGCTTCCACCTTTTGGCCATTGTGAATAATGCTGCTCTGAACCTTTGTTCACATGTGAACAGGGGGCAAACATCTGTTCGAGTCTCTGCTTTCAATTCTTCTGGGAGAAATGCGTTCTTGAGCACATAAGGGATTCATGTTGGAATTTGGTGTTGAAACAAATGCAGCTTCTCTAAGAAAAGCTGCAGCACACCTAGGAGCGTTCGGACCCCCACCTACCTCACAGCCCCGCCGTCCAGCCTGCAGGCCCCTGCCCACTCACCAGTATCCCAGTACTAGAACGGACAGGTAATTTTTGCTTCTTTTTTGTTTTTCCATAATATCTAAGTTTTCTTAAAAAAAATGACATCACTCATGCGGTTTAAAAAAATAACAGTAACTTTTTAAAGTGATGGTGTGAACTGTTTGGGGAGCATCTGATCAGGGCGTCCCAGCAATCTGGGATGGTGCTGTGCTCATCCGTCTCCTTTCCTCCCCACTCTGCTGGCCCCGTCCCGTCCCGAGGTCCCATTGACCCCAGTGAATTTTGAAGCATGTGGCACCCCACAGTACCTGCGTCCATCTCTGTGTTCTCAGCACACAGGATGGAGAACGCCGACTGTACCAGCTGCAGCCAGAGCACTTCCCGGGCTGAGGCCCCAAGGCAAGTATTGCGCTTCTGGATCCTGACACTGGAGTTCAGGCACCCCTGGGTCACGGGGCAGTTTTGCTGACATGTCATTGATTGTTGCATCTGGCATGGCCAGTGCAGCCAGACCTTTGTCACTGCTGATACAGCCTTGTGGGTTTCTGCAGCCTTGTCTCCCAGCCTGCAACCTGCATGCAGGTGTGTGCAGCACAGCAGATTCTGGTATTGCCCTATGGTGCTTTCAGTATTGTTTGGATTACCTCCTTCACGTAACCAACCACCTGGACATGGTAGGGTAAAGAGCAGCCCCACCGAGGATTGTCATCTCTCATGATTCTGGGGCTCGTGGGGTGCATTCCCATGGCTCTCACTCAGGGTTTCTCTGGGACTGTCGCCAGTGAGGGCTGGAACTGTTTCAAAGTCTTCTTCTCAGGCTCACACATCTGATGGCTGCTGCCAGCTGGGGCCCCATGTGCCGGGGCCACTAAGCCATGTCAGTGACAAGACAGCCGAGATCTCTGCTCACTTGGGGGCTCCAGGGTACCAGGTGACAGGCAGCAAGTGAGATGGGCATAATGGTGGTTTTAGTGGGGGCTCCTACACTGTTTCCAAGGTGGGGACGTCCAGCGGCAGGTGGAGCGGACTTGTGGCCCATCTGTAAGACTATCCCTGCCCAACTCAGGCAGCTACCAAGTGGTTCAGAGACTCCAGGGCAGGCACCACAGCATTCATGCTACCCCATCCACTGGCTGCTGTGGATGGAGCCACTTAACGGTCCACAATGCACTGGATAGTGGGGCACATTTAATTTCTCTGTACTTCTCCAGTCCCCACACCTCCCCCAGTCCCAGGTTTGGGGCCTTTGATGCTGGGTGGTGGCAGCCTTGGGTGTCAGGGGCCCTGGGTCCTGAGTTCAGCAGCAGGCTCAGCTCACCTAGGGTGGACTCTCTCAGCTCAGGGCTTCTAAAAGGAGAGTTGAGTGGCTGGGAAGACAGAAATGACAAATGCTCCTTGGCTCCTCCGTGATTACACGTCCCTGGCCATGGGCATGTCAGAATGAGCCCGGAGCCCAGTCCAGGGGGTTCAGAGCAGCATGTCTGGTGGACCCAGCTCCTGGGTGCTGATTACCCCAGGCCAGCATGGCCAGGGTCAGCCTTGGCGTCCTTGTCTGAAACACGGAATGTCACCCACCTTGGTGATTGTGACTGAGCAAGAGTACAAAAGCACTCAGCACATCTCCTGGCACATGGGTTGTGGGTGTGTGTGTGTGTATATAATTGGATATATGTTTATATGTATTTGTGTATGTGTGCATGTGCATATGTGTATACACGTGTGGAGGCATGTGTGTTTATATGTGTGTATGTTGGGCACCCTTGAACATGTGTTTCCTCTCCCCCAACCCTACCCTAGCCCCCGGCTCCTCTGAGCAGTGTGGAGGGGAGGCTGGAACTGGACTGCCCTGCCCTGCACTCACTTTGGCCTTGGACAGGCAGCAGGGAGACCAGTCCTGAGGTAAGCGAGGCTGGTGGCTGTATCCTGTGGCTTCCCAAATCAGATCAGAGGGTCATCTGATCTTTAGGAAGGTTGCTCTGCAACCAGGACCTCCCTCCACCATGTACTCTGCTCCCTGGAGGATGTCTTTATGCTGAGCCCTGGGCTTCCCAGTCTGGCCAAGCATGGTTCAGCTGCCCTTGCACTAAAACCCCTGGAAGATGAGATGGTCATGGCTAAAGGGCCGCCAGAGGAAAGGCACACTTCCTCCCTTTGAAGGGCCTCCAGGCAGGCCAGCCTCCCCAGGCTCTGGGCCTGCCACACCCCTCACCACCCTCCTCTACATGATTCATTGTCCCTTCTGTAACAAGGAAAATGACACTTGATGAGTGTCAGCAACTCACCAAGTTTGCACAGTTCGGAGGTATCACCTTCCACAGGGTATAATCAACATACAATTAGCTGCATATGTTTAAAATGTACAATTTGACGTTTCAACATACACATATACACCTGTGAAAGTGTCGCCACTGCCAAGATGATGAGCACAGCTGTCAGCCCTTGAAGGCTTCGTTGTGTTCCGTTGTAACCCCCACACCACACCCACCCCTCCTTCCAGGCAACATCCTGGTCTGCTTTCTGGCACCACATGTTAGTGTACATTTCCTAGAATTCTATGTAAATGAGAAAAAAGTAGGTGCCTTTTCTTTTGTCTGTCTTCTTTCACTTGGCATGATTATTTCTAGATTCATCCATGTTGTTCAGAAGTATTCTCTTTTCCCCTCAGTGGTTGAAAGATTTGTGTAGAATTGGTATCAATTTTGGTCATCATTTTTCTCAAATATTTTTCAAGCTCACTCCTTTTTTGAGACTCCACATACATATTCTGGTTACACAGATATTATGCTGCTTAAAGTTTTTCCACATCTCACAATTCATTCTTGCTCTTTCGTTTTAGATAGCTTCTATTGTCTCTCTAAACTCACTAATTTTTATTCTACAATATCTAATCTGCCATCAATCCCTTCCAGTGGGTCTTGATCACACACTTTGTGGTTTTCATCTCTGGAAGTTGGATTTGCATCTTTTTTTTATTCTTCATGTTTCTACTGACCTTTTAAATATAATGTGGGTAACTGCTGCTGCCTTAATGACCTTATCTGGTAATTCTAACATCTGTATCATATGTGGGTCAGTTTCAACTCACTGACTTTTTCTCCTCACTATGGGTTGTGTATTCCTGCCCTCCATGTCTGGTAAGTTTTGGTTGGATGCCAGACACTATAAATCTCACCTTACTGGATGCTGAATATGTTTGTGCTCTTATAATTGTCCTTAGGCATTGTTTAGGGATGCAGTTAAGTTGTTTGTAAACAGATGGACTTTCCTGTTAAAATTCATCAGTATTTGTTAGGTGGGACCTGAGCAGAGCTCACCGTGGGGCTAATTATGCCCCACACTGAGGCAAGACCCTTCCAAGTTCTCTAACTCCCTGTGGATCTTGGGGTTTCCAGTCTAGCTGGTGGAAACAGGCATATTCCCTGCCCTGTGTGAGCACCAGCTGATGTTCCCTCTGACCCTCTCAAGTAGATCTTTCTCCAGCATTGCAGTTTCCTCACACATGCACTGAGCCATCTCCGAGGGCCCTTGTCAGCTCTCTGCGCTCTCTCTAGTGCTCTATCCTGTGACCTCCAGCTGCCTTCATGTTCCTGGACTCCCAGCTCTGTTTCCTTACTCAGGGGTCTACCTGGGATCCCCTTCGCTGGGCAGGAAGCTGGGGTGAGAGAGGGATCACTGCACTTGTACCCACCTCTCAGGAGCACCGCACTTTGCTGCCTGGTGTAAGGTGTCTCTCAAGTGTTGTTTCGTATGTTTTATCCATGATTTGGTTGTTTCCAGTGAGAGAGTATCTCCAGTTTCTGTTGTTCCATCTTGACCAGAAGCAGGAATCCCTGAGGTGTGATTGCAGCAGGCTCCACCTGGCACCAGATGGCTGCGTTGGACACACCAGAGCTGAGTGCGTGGCCTGCATTCCATCTGGCATATTTTGACTGCTGTGTCATGTCTGATTTCCGGAAACTGGAATTTATCACCTGTGCTATGAGAAAAATGCAGCAAAGCATGCATTTTCTGTTTAGAAATCTTGATATTTCTCCCCATTAAGCTCTTTAAGAGTGTGGCAGTAGCCAATACTAAATGTGCACCCTGCACTGGTTTTGGTGTCACTTAAAGAAAGGTCCACTCAGAAGAAATCTGACTGCACTGGAAGGCAAGAGCGCAGGAGACTATCACAGGGGCTGGAGTTGGCGCTTGACTCCTGGGGCCTCACCAGCCCTCAAGGCCACGCACGCACAGAGGTGGCTCATGCTTCTCTTCTGAACATGCTCTGACCGGAGGCCCTTCTGCTGCATGGGTGGCCGAGGGTCAGGCTTCAGGACACCTTTTTGGTTGTGTGTGTTGCGGGGAGGGGAAACTGCATCTCCACCGATGGTTCTTTATTTCGTTCAGCAAGGGAGGAAGGGAATGTGTGAAGAAGCCACTGGCAGCAGAGCTGAGTGAGTGCCTGTGTCTGGGAGGGTGCGTGGAGATGCCAGCCAGCTCTCCTCAGACACAGTGGGCACTGCACACTCAAGGGAACCCTTTCTCCCTGAGTCACTGCATGACTGGGAACAAGCTCAGTTCTGGCCACAGTTTTAAGCCAGGGCCTAGAAGCTACTGCACGGGGACCAGGGACTCAGCCATGCTCCATCCACGCGCAGACCTCTATGACCTGCCTGGAGGTCTCCTGCACTGGGTGGTGGCACGAAGATGCCCTTCCATGTTCTCCCTTGAGCACTGGGTCTGTCACCCACGCTGCTCCAAGTGCCAGTGGAGAAGGTGGTTTTCATTCTCCTTTCACGTTTTTTTTTAGAACCTCCTGAACTGCTCCACTTCAAAACTGCTGGGCAAGAAAAAGATTTTCAGCAAATCCTCCCAGCCCACCAACCCTGTGCAAGGCCTGGGCTGGCCAACTCAAACGACTTGGAACGCAGCCAGCAGGGAACCTGGCACCCACCCTTCCACCTCAGTGTCCTTGTGGAGTCTGACAGCCTCAGGTAACCCACCTCTTGCCCAGGAATAAGTGACTGCCACTCCTGGTCCCTGTCCTCCTCTGCAGCTCCACGGGGGGTTCAAGTGGAAGATTTTGGGGAATGTCAATCTCCTCCCAGTCTAGTCTCACCTTTGACCCTCTCTGTGCACCTAGACTGACATTTGAAGGTGCCTTTCCTCCACGAGGGTTTCCAGAAGAGGCACCATGTGAGGGCATGAAGTAGCTCCAGTGCTTAGCAGGAAGAGGAACTGGGGACCAAGATCCAGCTTCCTCAGCCTCCAGGTCTCTGGAAAATGATGGGTCACCTGTCAGACAGAATATCGACAGTGATATTGAGGGAGGGTCTCGATGGGCATCCTGCCTCACCTCAGAGCTACATGGTAGGATAGAGTGCCACGGATGCCAAAGCACAGTACAGACCAGATTCACTGTGCTCATGATGGTTATCACTATTCTTTTACACATATATTCTGAATTCATTGAGGGGCAGGTAGCTTCACGCTACAGAATTCATTCCTCCCTCTCCTTTTTTTTCTTTCACTCTCTCTTTTTTCTTTCTTTCTTTCCTTCCTTCTTTTCTCCCTTCTTTCCTTCCTTCCTTCCTTCTTTCTTTCTCTCTCTCTCTTTCTTTCCCACTCTCTCCCTCCCTCCTTCCCTCTCTCTCTTCCTTCTTTTTTTTAATGAAGAAATTTATTTTTAGAATAAAATGCTTTCCATTGGCCATTGCCCCAAAGCCTGCCTAGTTAGGACCCAGCTGAGGCTGACCAGGGTGTTCACTTCACACTCAGCCCCATTCCCCCTCCTCCATGTTGATTTTCTCCAGAGGGCCCCACCTGGGGGCTGGTCCATGGCCCAGCTGGCATTGACTACACTCATTTCTCCCTGACAGGAAGCCCCCGGCCAGCCCCTCAAAGAGCTCAGAGAACTCAACTCTGAGGATGGAGCCAGGAGGGGGGTCCTCAATGCCCCCAGCCCCCATTGCCACCAGGGGGGAGCCAGATGCTGGGCCTAGCAGCTCCTCCCTGGAGCATCCAAGCACAGACCCAGGGAAGCTCCGAGCGCTTCCTGTTGGGCCTGGAGCCCACTGCGGGGACCCTGCCTCCGGGAGCCCTGGCAGCCAGGCCTCTGCGGGGGACATGGGCTCTGTGGGTGAGCCCAGCAGCGGCACTAAGATCCCTAACCGGGACAGCGGGATAGACAGCCCTTCCTGCAGCGTGGTTGGCGAGCACTTCTCCTGCGAGGACGGCAGCGAGGCGGGCCCAGGCCCCACCATCAAAGGCCTGCACCTGGAGACAGCCCCAGGTGGCAAGGCCCCACAGGAGGAGGCCGATAGCGATATGGGCGAGGGCAGCAGTGAGGAGCCAGACCCCGAGAATAGCCCCTTGAGGGCTGACGCGGATCCAGCCAAGGTAGGCCACCTTCCCGTCCCAGGTGTCAGGGGCTGCAGAGCTCTCCTCCGAGGGTATTTGACGTTTACAGTGCCATCACCCAGGCCTGGTGCCAGTAGCAGGGTGTACACTCAGACACCATACTCAGAGAAGCCCCTGCTATGGGCTGGTGGGCAGGCCCTGGGGAAGGACCACTCAGGCAGGGGTCTCCCTGAGACATCAGACAATGATCTCACTCCCAAGCCTTAGTTCCATGGCCCCACAGTGGCACAGGGACCCCACCCCAGGGTGGCTGTGGAGGTTCATCTTAGAGGGAACAGTGCTGCCACCACTCTTTGCCAGTGCTTGCTGCCTGCCTTGCAGAGGCCCCATGAGGAAAACAGCATGCTTGTCACCTTATTTTATGAATGGAGAAACCCCAGGGTTTCCCATGGGGTGTGGCAGAGGCAGGAAGGGAGCCCAGGCATGCGAGGGGAGCCCCGTGTAGATGGCCCCGGGAAGCAGGTGTGCCCACCCGTGGGGGCTCGGCCTTGCAAGAAAGCTCATCTGTGTCCCTTTAGCGTTTTGGGCTCTGGGCTCTACACTGGGACTTGTGGGGACATGGAAGTAAAGCCGACAGCCCCGGCTTAGAGAGACCGCCTGTGCATGGGAGGAGAACAGCGTAGGTAAGCTACAAGTGACTGGGTCCCAAGACAAGCACAGGTGGCATTTGGCCAGGGTCAGACCTGCTGGCTCCTGGTAGAGATGGTATGGACTAACATGGCCGCATCAAGAGGCAGGCTTAGTGGGCAAAGGGTAGCCACAGGCCTGCACTGCTGAAAGCCAAATTCCCAGCGAGTGGGCTGGGGGCATGTTTTAATCTAAGTTTTATTATTATTCAGGAATGGTGAAGCCAACAAATCAGGAGATGACTGCCATTTAAAGACAGTTTATTACTCATAGTTCCCGAGAGGAGGGGGCACACCACACCATGGGGAACCAGAGGGAAAAGCACCAAGGTGGGGCAGGAGGCAGAGGGAGTGGAAATTGTGAGCAAGAGTCTTTTTTTAATCACGTAATGATTTTATTCTTTTAATTGAAGTATAGTTGATGTACAAATACTATATAAGTTACAGTAGAGTCTTTATTGTGGTTTCTGAGGAGAGGGATAGGTGAGACAGGGTAAACAGGCTTAAGATTGGCCAGTTTGAATAATTTCAGTGGGTTCTGTGCACAGGGGCTGTCCCTGGATAGCTAACACCTGGACCTGTGTAATTAGGGCGGGGAATAGGGGAAAAGCAAGTATAAAGAAGGTGGTTGGGTGTGGGCTCTGGATGGGTTGGTTTGCACTTGAAAGACATTCTTGCCAGCGAATCCTTTACATCTCTAGGAATCAGCGAACCCTGGGAGGGACAGTCCCTCCAGGATCAGCAAGGCCCCAAAGTTTTGGTATCAGGATAATGCTGGTCTCATGGAATGAGTTAGGAAGTGTTCCTTATTCTTTAATTTTTTTGGAAAAATTTGAGAACAATTGGTATTAATTTCCCAGTGAAGCTATCTGTTTCTGGGCTTTTCTTTGTTGAGAAGTTTTTTATTGCTTATTTAACCTCCTTACTTGTTATTGGTCTGTGCAAATTTTCTGTTTCTTCATGACTCAGTGTTGGTAGGTTGTGTGTTTCTAGGAATTTACCTATTTCTTTTAGCTTACCCAATTGTTGGCATTTAATTGTTCAGAGCCATCTCTTCTGATCCCTTGTATTCAACTGTGGTATCAGTTGTAATATTTCCTCTTTCATTTTATTTATTTGAGTTCTTTCTCATTTTTTGGGTAAGTCTAGCTAAAGGTTTGTTAATTTTGTTTATCTTTTCAAAAAACAACTCTTAGTTTTGTTGGTTTTTTCCCATTGTTTTTCTACTCTCTGTTTCATTTATCTCTGTTCTAATCTCCATTATTTCCTTCCTCCTGACTGCTTTGGGTTTAGTGTGTTCTTTTTCTAATCTTGAGGTGTAAAGTTAGGTTGTTGATTTGAGATCTTTCTTCCTTTTACATGTATGCACTTACAGCTATAAACATCCCTCTTAACACTGCTTTTGCCACATTCCATAAGTTTTGACATATTGTGTTTTCATTTTCATTTGTCTCAAGCTATTTTCTAATTTCCTTTGTGACTTCTTTGACTCTTCTTTAAGTGCGTATTTTCTAATTTCTACATATCTGTGGATTTTCCAGTTTTCCCTGTGCTGTTGATTTCTAGTTTCATTCTATTGTGATTGGAAAAGATATTTTATATGATTTCAATCTTCTTGAATTTGTTAATACTTGTTTTGTGGCCTAACAAGTGGTTTGACCTGAAGAACGTTCTGTGTGCACTTGAGAAGAATGTACGTTCTGCTGTTGTTATATGGAGTGTTCTGCATATGTTTGTTAGGTTCATTTGATCTACAGTATTATTCAAATCCCCTGCTTCCTTATTGATATTTTGCATGTCCTATCCAGTATTGAAAGTAGAGTACTGACATCTCCTACTATTCTTTTGTTGCTATCTGTTTCTTGCTTAAATTCTGCCAAAGTTTGCTTCATATGTTTAGGAACTCTGAGGTTTGATGAATAAATATTTATAATTGTTGTATCTTCTTGGTGAATTGATCCTTTTAACATTATATAATGTCTTTCCTTGTATTGTGTAATGGTTTTTTTATTTAAAGTCCATTCTGTCTGATGTAAATATGGCCACTCGTGATCTCTTTTGTTTACCATTTCCATGAAATATCTTTTTCCATCTTTCACTTTCAGCCTATGTACGTCCTTAAATCTAAAGTGAGTTTCTTGTGGGTAGCATATAATCGGATTTTTTAAAAAATCTGTTCAATCAATCCATGTCTTTTGATTGGGGAGTTTAATTCATTTGCATTTAAAGTAATTACTGGTAGGGAAGGACTTACTATTGCCTTTTTCATTGTTTTCTGTATGTTTTGTAGCTTTTTTGTCCCTCTCTTACTGCTTTCCTTTTTTAAGTTTAATTGATTTTTTGTAATAATATGCTTTGATTCCCTTCTCATTGCCTCTTGTGTATATTCTATGTATTTTTTCTATTGCAATTACATAAAATAATTAAAGTTATAGTATTTTTTTTAAAGATCTTCCATCTGCTTTTTATTTTTTTATTGGAGTATAATTGCTTTACAATGTTATGTTGGTTTCTGCTGTACAACAAAGTAAATTAGCTATATGTATACATATATCCCTTCCCTCTTGGACCTCTCTCCCACCCCCACCCCCCCCATCCCATGCATCTAGGTCATCACAGAGCACTGAGCTGAGCTCCCTGTGCTATACCACATGTTCCCACTAGCTATCTATTTTACACATGGTAGTGTATTTATGTCAAACCTAATCTCCCAATTCATCCCTCCCTCCCCTTCCCCTGCCGTGTCCACACGTCCATTCTCTACATCTGTGTCTCTATTCCTGCCCTGCAAATAGGTTCATCTGTACCATTTTTCTAGATTCCATGTATATGTGGTAATATTTGATATTAGTTTTTCTCTTTCTGACTTACTTCACTGTTTCACTATGTATGACAGACTCTAGGTCCATCCACATCTCTACAAATGACCCAATTTGTTCTTTTCTATGGCTAATATTCCATTGTATAAATATGCCACATCTTCTTTACCCATTCATCTGTTGAAGGACATTTAGGCTGTTTCCATGTCATGGCTATTGTAAATAGTGCTGCAATGAACATTGGGGTACATGTGTCTTTTTGAACTATGGTTTTCTCAAGGTATAAGCCCAGTAGTGGGATTGCTGGGTCATACGGTAATTCTATTTTTAGTTTTCTAAGGAAACTCCATTCTATTCTCCACAGTGGAGGTATCAATTTACATTCCCACCAACAGTGCAAGAGGGTTCCCTTTTCTCCACACCCTCTCCAGCATTTATTGTTTGTGACTTTTTGCTGATGGCCATTCTGACTGGTGTGAGGTAATGCCTCATTGTAGTTTTGATTTGCATTTTTCTAATAATTAGTGATGTTGAGCATCTTTTCATCTGTATAGCATTTTATTTTAAGCTGATAAAAACTTAACTTCAATGATATACAAAAACTCTACTCCTTTACAACTCCCCCTCCCAGACACTCTATGTTATTGATGTCACAAATTATGTATATATATATATAGTATGCACTTTCACATAGATTTATAGTTTTTAAATGTTTTTGTCCTTTTTGTGTTATTTTCTATCAAAATTATGATAGTACAGGTTACTATATTTGTTCATGCATTTACCTTTATTGAAGAACCTTATATTTTTGTACAGCTTCATGTTGCTATCTACCATCTTTTCACAACTTGAAGGACTTACTTTAGCATTTCTTGTATAGCAGGTCTAGTGGTAATGAACTCTTTATCTTCTGTTTATTTGGGAAAGTCTTAATTTCTTCTTCATTTTTAAAATTTTTATTATTTTATTTTGTTTTATTTTATAAATTGGAGTATAGTTGCTTTACAATATTGTGTTAGTTTATGCTGTACAGCAAAGTGAATCAGCTATATGTATACATATATCTCCTCTTTTTGGATTTCCTTCTCATTTCGGCCACCACAGAGCACTGAGTAGAGTTCCCTGAGCTATACAGTAGGTTCTCATTAGTTATCTATTTTATACATAGTATCAATAGTGTTTATATGTTAATCGCAATCTCCCAATTCATCCCATCCCCCCCTTCCCCCTTGGAATCCATACGTTTGTTCTCTACTTCTGTGTCTCTATTTCTGCTTTGTAAATAAGATCGTCTACACCAATTTTTTCAGATTCCACATACATGCATTAATATATGATATTTGTTTTTCTCTTTCTGACTTACTTCGCTCTGTATGACAGTCCCTAGGTCCATCCATGTCTCTACAAATGACCCAATTTTGCTTCTTTTTATGGCTGAGTAATATTCCATTGCATATATGTACCACATCTTCTATATCCATTCATCTGTTGATGGACATTTAGGTTGCTTCCGTGTCCTGGCTATTGTAAATAGTGCTGCAATGAACATTGGGGAGCATGTATCTTTTTGAATTATGGTTTTCTCCGGGTGTGTGCCCAGTAGTGGGATTGCTGGGTCATATGGTAGTTCTATTTTTTGCTTTTTAAGGAATCTCCATACTGTTCTCCATAGTGGCTGCATCAATTTACATTCCCACCAACAGTGTAAGAGGGTTCCCTTTTCTCCACACCCTCTCCAGCATTCATTGTCTGTAGTTTTTTTTTTTTTTTTTTTTTGGCTGCTTTGGATCTTTGTTGCTGTGCACAGGTTTCCTCTAGTTGTGGCAAGCGGGGGCTACTCTTCATTGAGGTGTGCGGGCTTCTCATTGTGGTGGCTTCTCTTGTTGTGGAGCATGGGCTGTAAGTGCGCAGTCTTCAGTAGTTGTGGCTCGCGGGCTCTAGAGCGCAGACTAAGTATTTGTGGTGCACGGGATTAGTTGCTCTGTGGCACATGGGATCTTACTGGACCAGGGCTCAAACCTATGTCCCCTGCCTTGGCAGGTGGATTCTTAACCACTGTGCCACCAGGGAAGCCCTATTGTTTGTAGATTTTTTGATGATAGCCATTCTGACCAGTGTGAGATGATACCTCATTGTAGTTTTGACTTGCATTTTTCTAATAATTAGTGATGTTGAGCATCTTTTCATGTGTTTGTTGGCCATCTGTATATCTTCTTTGGAGAAATGTCTATTTAGGTCTTCTGCCCATTTTTGGATTGGGTTGTTTGTTTTTTTGATATTGAGCTGCGTGAGCTGCTTGTATATTTTGGAGATTAATCCTTTGTCAGTTGCTTCATTTGCAAATATTTTCTCCCATTCTGAGGGTTGTCTTTTCGTCTTGTTTATGGTTTCCTTTGCTGTGCAAAAGGTTTAAGTTTCATTAGGTCCCATTTGTTTATTTTTGTTTTTATTCTCATTACTCTAGGACGTGGGTCAAAAAAGGTCTTGAAGCAATTTATGTCAAAGAGTGTTCTTATGTTTTCCTCCAAGAGTTTTATACTGTCTGGCCTTACATTTATGTCTTTAATCCATCTTGAGTTTATTTTTGTGTATGTTAGGGAGTGTTCTAATTTCATTCTTCTACATGTAGCTGTCCAGTTTTCCCAGCATCACTTATTGAAGAGGCTATCTTTGCTCCATTGTATATTCTGGCCCCCTTTGTCATAGATTAGGTGACCATAGGTGCGTGGGTTTATCTCTGAGCTTTTGATCCTGTTCCATTGATCTATATTTCTGTTTTTGTGCCAGTACCATCTGTTTTGATTACTGTAGCTTTGTAGTATAGTCTGACGTCAGGGAGCCTGATTCCTCCAGCTCCAGTTTTGTTTCTCAAGATTGCTTTTGCTATTTGAGGTCTTTTGGGTTTCCAAACAAATTGTAAAATTTTTGTTCTAGTTCTGTGAAAAATGCCCTTGGTAATTTGATAGGGATTGCATTGAATCTGTAGATTGCTTTGGGTAGTATACTCATTTTCACAATGTGGATTCTTCCAATCCAAGAACATGGTATATCTCTCCATCTTTTTGTGTCATCTTTGATTTCTTTCACCAGTATCTTATCGTCTTCTATGTACAGGTCTTTTGCCTCCTTCGGTAGGTTTTTTCCTGGGTATTTTATTCTTTTTGTTGCAATGGTAAATGGGATTGTTTCCTTAGTTTCTCTTTCTGATCTTTCATTGTCAGTGTATAGGAATGCAAGAGATTTCTGTGCATTAATTTTGTATTCTGCAACTTTATCAAATTCATTGATTAGGTCTAGTAATTTTCTGGTGGTATCTTTAAGATTTTCTATGTATAGTACCATGTCATCTGCAAACAGTGACAGTTTTACTTCTTCTTTACCAATTTGGATTCCTTTTATTTCTTTTTCTTCTCTGATTGCTGTGGCTAGGACTTCCAAAACTATGTTGAATAATGGTGGCGAGGGTGGGAACCCTTGTCTTGTTCCTGATTTTAGAGGAAAAGCTTTCAGTTTTTCACCATTAAGAATAATGTTTGCTGTGCATTTGTCATATATGGCCTTTATTATGTTGAGGTAGGTTCCCTCTATGCCCACTTTCTGGAGAGTTTTTATCATAAATTGGTGTTGAATTTTGTCAAAAGCTTTTTCTGCATCTATTGAGGTGATCATATGGTTTTTATTTTTCAATTTGTTAATATGTGTATCACATTAATTGATTTGTGTATATTGAAGAATACTTGCATCCCTGGGATAAATCCCACTTGATCATGGTGTATGATCTTTTTAATGTGTTGTTAGATTTGGTTTGCTAGTATTTAGTTGAGGATTTTTGCATGTATGTTCGTCAGTGATATTGGCCTGTAATTTTCTTTTTTTGTGATATGTTTGTCTGGTTTTTGTATCATCGTCTTCATTTTTGAAAGATGGCTTTGCTGGATACATATTCTTGGTTGACAGTTTTTTTTTTTCTTTCAGCACTTTAAATATATCATCCCACTCCTCCCACCTCCCCCTTTTTTTTTATTATAATGTGTCCCAGTGTGGTTCTTTGGATTTATCCTATTTGGAGTTCTGTAAGCTTCTTGAATTTGTATGTCCATTTCTTTCCTCATATTTGGGACATTTTCAGCCACTAATTCTTCAAGTATGCTGTACTTGACTCCCAAAATGCATATATTGGTCCCTTGGGTAGTATCCCATAAGTTTCTTAGGCTCTCTTTGCTTTCTTCATTGTTTTTTCTTTTTGTTTCTCTGATTTATGATTTCAAATTACCTAGCTTGAATGTTTCAGTCTAGTTATTGCAATTTTCAGTTCTAGAGTTTCTATTTGGCTCTTTTTTTTTAATAGTTTGTATCTCTTTATTGATATTCTCATTTTGTTCATGCATCACTTTCCTGATTTCACTTAGTTGTCTGTGTTCTTTTTTAGTTCATTGAGCATCTATATGACAGGTATTTAATATTTTTTACAGGCAGCTCATAGAGCTATGTTTCTTTAGGTTTGGTTTCTGGAATTTTATTTTGTTCCTTTAATCACACCATGTTTCCCTGTTTCTTTGTAATTTTTTGCTGGAATTTGGGCATCTGAAAAACAATCATCTCTCCAGTCTTTGCATGCTGGCTTTGTGCAGGGAAAACCTTAGCCATTCAGGCTGGAATTTCTAAGACCTATTAAACTTTTTCTGATCTCTTGCTCCCCTGGCATCTGCTTGCAGAACATCAGCTCTAACATGCTGCTTCCCTCTGTTTTCAAACTCTGGTGCTGGTCATGACAGCATTCCAAATCAGGCAAGACAGAAACCAGTCCCTCAGGCAGCTTCCAGATGAGCCAAAACTTTGGATGCACAGTTCACTCCTTTGTTTCCATCCTGAGGGAGGAGCCCTAGTGTGGGGGGAGGGGGTTCTTCCCAGTTGTGCTGTGCTATACTGTATGAGGGAGAAACACAAAAGGGTGTTCCAAACGTGCCAATTTTCATTCTCTATTTGATAGAATCTCTTCTTAGTTTTACAATGCCTTGGAAGCTGTAGCTTCTCAGCTGGTCTCCAGAGTTTTCACAGAGGTATTCTTATTTGTATACTGTTAACTCATGTGTGAGGGAAGGAGGACCTATAACTTCCTTTTTTTTTTTTAAAGAAATTCACGTTCTTTTTTATTTATTTATTTATTTATTTATTTATGACTGTGTTGAGTCTTCGTTTCTGTGCGAGGGCTTTCTCTAGTTGCGGCAAGTGGGGACCACTCTTCATCGCGGTGCACGGGCCTCTCACCATCGCGGCCTCTCTTGTTGCGGAGCACAGGCTCCAGACGCGCAGGCTCAGTAATTGTGGCTCACGGGCCCAGTTGCTCCGTGGCTTGTGGGATCTTCCCAGACCAGGGCTCGAACCCGTGTCCCCTGCATTGGCAGGCAGATTCTCAACCACTGCGCCACCAGGGAAGCCCTCTTTTTTTTTTTTTAATATGTTTTCTTGAAGTATAGTTTATTTATAATGCTGTGTTAATTTCTACTGCACAGCAAAGTGATTCAGTTATATATATATATATATTTAATATTCTTTTCCATTATGGTTTATCACAAGATATTGAATATAGTTCCCTGTGCTATACACTAGGACCTTGTTGTTTATCCATTCTATATATAGTAGTTTGCGTTTGCTAATCCCAAAATCCCAATTCATCCCTTCCCCCACTTGGCAACCACAAGTCTGTTCTCTATGTCTGTGAGCCTGTTTCTGTTTCATAGATAAGTTCATTTGTGCCATATTTTAGATTCTACATATAAGTGATATCATATGGTCTTTCTCTGTCTGGCTTACTTCACTTAATGTGATAATCTCTAGCCCATGTTGCTACAAATGGCATTATTTCATTCTTTTTAATGGCTAATATTCCATTGTATATATGTACCACATCTTCTTTATCCATTAATCTTTTGATGGACATTTAGGTTGTTTCCATGTTTTGGCTATTGTAAATAGTGCTGCAGTGAACATTGGGGTGCATGTATCTTTTTGAATTATAGTTTTGTCTGAACATATGCCCAGGAGTGGGATTGCAAAATCATATAGCAACTCTATTTTTAGTTTTTTGAGGAACGTCCATAGTGGCTGCACCAATTTACATTCCCAGTGTAGAAGGTTTCCCTTTTCTCCACACCCTCTCTAGCATTTCTTATTTGTAGACTTTCTAACGATGGCCATTCTGACCAGTGTGAGGTGGTACCTCATTATAGTTTCGATTTGCATTTCTCTTATAATTAGCAATGTGGAGCATCTTTTCATGTGCCTGTTGGGAGGGCCTGTAGCTTTCTAATCTGCCACCTTGCTGATGTCACTCCACAATATATTTTGATGTGGCTATTGCAGCTCCTCTGTAGTTAAAGCCCCGGGAAGATAGAGTTCTCTCTGGGCTGCAGAAGGTTTGGGGGGTGTTGGTAGAAACTATTATGTCTTCCCCAGAAACCTCCCTGGAAATTCCATCTGTGAGAACTGAGTCCCACATCCCAGTCCCAGCAGCCTCCTCTGGCCTTTTGGGGCCCCTGGTCATCCCTGGCATACAGCGGGTAGCCTTTGTCATATGCTGCCTCCCCAAAACTCATCTTCCCCAGGTGAGCTATGGCTCTTCTCTTCACAGTGCTCTGAGCCCCAGAAGCTGCTCCACATTGCCCAGGAGCTGCTGCACACTGAGGAGACCTATGTGAAGCGTCTGCACCTGCTAGACCAGGTAGCCCTCCTGGCTTGGGCCTGCCTTTGTCCACTTCCAGAGTTTCAGTGGGCAGTTTCAGAGGCAAACTTTCTATCTTAGCATTGGCTAGGGCTTGCTGTTGGAGTATGACTGACATGAATACTAAAACTTGGACAAATTTAAGTCTCCTCCAGAAAGTCTTAGTTTTTGCTTTCAGAACTTGTGGCTCTGGGGCAACGGTCTCATCCAGTCACCTTGGGGTTTTTTTCTTCTTGGCAGTTAAATTATCTGAGCATGTAAATGGTCTCTGGACATCTTTCTGCATAAATAGTTGGGACAGTGGGTGGCACTCTCCCTGTCCACCTGGCAACGTGGGGTTTATGAGCACAGGAAGTAAAACTCCAACAGAAACTGGGTTTTGACAGGTGCTTCTTCTGTTTGTAGCTCACAAAGCAAAGAAAGGAAATCAGGACCATCCATTTCCCTTGAAAGGCAGATGGAAGAAAGATGGCCTGTCCCTATCTAGAGGGGACTGTCCCTGCCTCACCCCCAATTCTTAGCCATAAGTAAGCTTGCTTTAAGACCATAAGGTTCTTTGAGCCAGTTTGATGAAGTGGAAGGTTCACTAAGAAAACATAAGGCAATGGCAGCCTCTCTTGAGCTCCCATACCTGCAGCAGAAGCATGATCGTAACCATCTGCAGTGACCCACACTCAGTGACCACTGCATGGGCTTCTCCGTGCCCAGGTTTTCTGCACCCGACTGATGGAAGCAGGGATCCCTTCGGAAGTCACCACAGGCATCTTCTCTAACATCTCCTCCATCTATTGCTTCCACGGGCAGTTCCTCCTGCCTGAGCTGCAGACACGGATCATGAATGAGTGGTAAGTGCAGCTCATGGTGTCAGGGAAGTGTAGGGTCTGGCATCTCCCAGGGAGTTTGGCTCCAATGCCCTTAGTCGTTGAGGGTCATGGTGACACTATTGCAGTGGTTTTGTTGAATACTCTCTGCCAAGCAGCCTCTAAATCTGGGGTTTGCATGCCCAAAAGCCAGGAGGCACCTAGGGAGCCTGTCTCATAGTGCCCTGGGCTCTCTTTCTGTAGGGTCCTGGGCCAACCCTGACCCCAAGCTCTCTCAGTGTCTTAGCTTCTTCATCTGCAAACTAAAGGGGCTTTAATACCTGCTCAGGGCTTTGTGGAATTTAAATGAGGTTTGCCATCTGCAAACACCAGTGAATAGACAGTGCTTATTGGTTTATTTTCCCTCCTAGTGTATATTGCACCTCTGCTTTAAAAAATGAGATGTTTTTCTTCCTCAGCAGTGTCCCCAGAGGGCTGTCCATCTGTCCCTCTGCCGCTTCTGTTCATTTGTAGCAGAGGGACTGCCCAGCTGTAAGAAATGATAATAAAACATTACAGGCATGGCCCCCAGCTTGCCATTCTCCACATTATGTGCTTCCCCCTCTGTTCTGGGTGCTGCTGCAGCTTTGCTTTGGGGTCTCTGCTGTCTCCCCTCTTCACTGGCCTGACTTGAGCCAGTGTGTGGTTCTCCTGTGGTAAGAGGGGAAGAGGCCATTCTCCAAGCTGCAGCCAGGCCAGGGAGAACACAGAGGCCAGGGGGCTTGACTGGGGGTTGTCCCTGCACCTGCAAGGCTCAGCGAGGGTCCAGGGCAATTTGTAAATGTTTAGAAAGACATGCTTCACCTGCAGAGCAGGTTATACTGTGTCCAAGGCCATGAGGTTAAAGCTCAGGGCTAGACTGGCTTTCTGTCTGATGCAGTGCACACCTGCTAGATATGAGTTTTCTCTTCAAGGCCCTGGAGAGACTGTCAGCACACAGACACTCCTTGTATAATAATGGTACGAGAGTCCAGCAGCTTGTCCATCTGTCTTCACAGGTGGTGGGCCTTTGAGTGCACGTTCCTAGTAATGCTGCAGAGGATGACTTTATGCATATGCCTTTTTTTCTTCTTTTTGATTATTTCTTTAGGATAAATCCCCCACAGTTCTAAGGTCAAAGGTTATTAATATATTTTCTGCTCCTTGAAATTTATTTCCAAATCCCTGTCCAAACCATTCATTATTACACAGTGCTGCTTTCCCATGACATTGCCAGAGTTAGATTGCCCCATTGTTCCTAATCTTTGCTCATACAGAAGAAGTATAATGGGGTTTTCTTGATTCTTTTTGATAACTGTGGCTCATCATTAAAGTGATTCCATTATTACTAGCAACTCCTGGTTTTGAGCAATCGTTCTATGACTGCACGGTTGAAGTACTTTACATGATCCTCTAGGTAACACACTATTTTCCATCCCATGTGATACAGGGGAGGAAAGTAAGGCTTAGGGAAGGTGACCAGTTTGCCCACCATCACACAGAGCTGGGAGTCAGGCCATTGTCCCATAGCTCCCTGGTGAAGTCCCTGGCCCACCGTGGCCCTTCACTGGAGCTGTTTGTCTGACGATCTCACTCCTCCACAAAGGGACACAAACCCCCGGCTTGGAGACATCCTGCAGAAGCTGGCCCCATTCCTCAAGATGTATGGTGAATATGTCAAGAACTTTGACCGGGCCGTGGAGCTGGTGAGCACCTGGACCCAGCGCTCACTGGTATTTAAGGACATTGTCCAAGGCATCCAGGTAGGGCGGTCCCACCTCTGCTTCACGGGCACAGTGCTGGGTTTGTGTTTCAACATGGAGAAAATCAGTAAAATTGTGGGATGTGTCCAGATGCTCTATTGATGTTTTGATCCTTAAAATAACTCCCAGAGACAAATCATCATTCTCATTTCATGGGTGAGGAAATCGTGGCTCAAAAAGTTTGTGCGATCTGTGTCATCACAAACTATTATTCAATAGGACCTGGATCCAAACATGCTGGTCTCCCTCCACAGCATCCCTCAATGGCTAGTGGAAGCACTTAGGAAAATGTTGCATTGATCTTTTCTTTCTCTTTTTCTGCAAACAGCCTGTTCACACCTCTGGTTGCTGTTGTCTACTGCCATGTTGGTCTTTTTCTTACTGATTCATGAGGTTTTTATATGTTAAGAATGTCAGCTGTTAACTGTCAAATGTGTTGCAAATTATTTTTCTCCATTGATGTTTTATTTTTTAACTTTAGGTATGATTTTGTTTTCCATACAAAATTTTGGGGTTTTAATTAGCCACATTCACCAATTTTAAATAAAGTAATTCTTTAAAAAATATTTTAAGTATGTGCCACATGCACATACATGCGTACATGCACACACGTAATACATAGGTACATGTGCATATGTGTACATACACATGTGTTCACACATGCATACGTGCACCTACATTCCTCACTGTATCCTGAAAGGTTAATGGGCACAGAGTCCCTCTGTGCTGAGGGTTTGGAGGCCAGGCTCGGATTTGGGGTGGCCCCTTGATAACTTTCTGGGTTTTCCCCAGATCCCACTGTAATCAGGTCACCCATGATTTCTCAGCATAGGGTCCTAGATCCCCCTGCATCTCCCAGCATCCCTGTCCCTCCCCAGAGAGGATAGCTCTGATACTATCAGAGTGTTTCCTTCTCCCCTTTTGCCTGCACTCCTTGCACGCTCACCCCCTCACTTATGTCTGGGCCCTCCCAGCTGTCCCCACAGACAGTCTCCAATGAGGATGTGTATAAAAAGGCCAGCGCTGGGTCTAGAGCAGCCCTGCCTTGGGTCCAGCTCCTTACTCCATCGTTCAACCTCTCCAAGCCTCAGTTTCCTCTGCTGTAAGATGTGGTCTGCAGTCAGTTGGGTACAGTACTCCAGGCAGCCTCCTGGGGGATCCACACATGTGTCCATGGGTGCCCCACACTACTTCTATCTCCCCCACAGAAGCAGGAGATGTGCGGAAACCTGACGCTGCAGCACCATATGCTGGAGCCCGTGCAGAGGGTCCCCCGTTATGAGCTGCTGCTCAAGGACTATCTGAAGAGGCTCCCAGAGGATGCCCCAGACTGGAAGGATGCAGAGAGTGAGCCAAGCCGGCCACAGGCTGAGGAGCTCCTGGGCAGTGGGAGCTGGGGCCCCTGCTGAAAACCCACATTGAGAGCGACAGAGAGTCAGAGACAGAAAGAGAGAGACAAAGAGATAAAGACAGAGAGACAGATAGAGACAGAGAGACGGAGAGAGCTCCAAGTGACCCCTAAACAAGGAGGTGACTGAGAGTCTAAGTGTAAGGGAAAACCGCCCCTGCCCCCACTGTAGTACGAGGGGTGGATGATGGTTCTGTGGAGGGGGCTGCTAAGTGTTGGCAGAGCTTAGGCCCCACGGAGGACCTTATGGGGCTGGCAAGGCTGCTCCTGGTGCATGGGCAGCAGCTGGCGGGCAGCATGGGGCAAGGTCTGCACAGGGGAGTGGCATGCCAGCCCTGGCGGACCCCCAGCAAATGGGATGCGTCTGCAGGGTTGCACCCGCACAGCCAGGGCCAGGTCTCATGAGCAGCCTGGTACAGCCGTGGGAAAGGGCAGGAGCAGGGCAGAACCTGACACTAAGCCTCGTGGGGCAACTACCTGGGTGGAGTCACCAGGCGCCCTGCAGCTTGACTCTGTCTTCTTCCTGCAGGGTCCTTGGAGCTCATCTCCACAGCTGCCAACCACTCCAACGCTGCCATTCGGAAAATGGTGAGTGTGGGCGACCCTGGAAAATGCCCGAGGGACCAGTAGTTTGGGGCAGGGAGGGCACAGGGTGGGCCAGGCACTGTCAGCATGCATACTCACCCACCTGTCCCCCAGGAACACAGAGGCTCCACTGAGAGCCAGACAGGCCTGTCCCTTACTAGCTTGGTGATTGCTGGTAAGTTATATAGCGCTCCATGCCTCAGTTTCCCCATCTGTAAAATGAGGTCACTGACAGAATCTGTCTCACTGGGCTGTTGTGGGGATTAAATCACTCTACATAAAGTGCTCAGAACAGGACCTGGCATAATTTAATGTTAGCTCTTGGTGTTAGCATCATTCATTTGTTCGTTCATTCACTCACTGAAGCTCTGTCAGCTGGGGCTGCTCTAACAAAGTATTGTAGACTGGACAGCTTAAACAGCAGACATTTACTCTCACCATTCCGGAGGCTGGAAGTCCAAGACCACGGTGCTGGCGGATTTGGTTCCTGGCTTGTAGACAGCCACCTTCTCGCTGTGTCCTCACATGGCAAAAAGAGAGAGCGAGCTCTCTGGTGTCTCTCTTAATAGAGCTCTAATCTCATCATGCCCCCACCCCTCCCCCACCCCATGACCATGACCTCATCTAAACTTAATCACCTACCAAAGGCCCCACCTCCAAATACAGCCTGAAGGTGGAGGAGATGGTGTCCTCTTGTTGATCTAACGCCCCCGAGTAATAGGCTCTGCCGATGGGGAGGCCTCCTAGCCCATACCAATGCCTTTTGACCCAGTGGGCCCTGTCTTCACAGGCCCTTGTTTGGCCTGCACACTGCCTGGACATGGTGTAAGAATTTCTAAATCCTTGCCCAGAATTAGAGATCAGGTCATTTCACAGGAGAATCCAAATTCCTGGCTTTACTGGAAAACTCTGAAAACCCCAGGCCCACACTGCAACCTGGGACGAGGCGAGGTGCCCCCTAAGTGGGCCGGCTCTCCAGGCCGCCACAGTCCCTACCCAGCCCTGGTTGCCTCAGTCCTGAGACCTATTTACTTTCACATGGACACTGTTGTTTTCTGAGAGGAAAAAGAAAGTGAAATATTTCTTTGACCCCATATCTCTCAAAAGGGAGAAATGAGAGACAGGCCGCCTGTTTTGGGGCAGCTCTTGCTATGTGTGGTCCACATCCTGTGTCCTCATTACCTGCCTGTCCCCGTCTGGAGCCCCCAGACCAGATGGGCCTGAGGTCAGGCCCACAGTGGGGCACCCATGGCAACCTAAACAGGTGACATTTCACTCTAGATCCTTTTTATCTAATTTTCCCCATGTCTCTCTCAGGAGAAAATGCACAAGCTCTTGGAGGTGTACGAGAGACTGGGTGGGGAGGAGGACATCGTCAACCCTGCAAACGAGCTGATCAAGGAGGGCCACATCCAGAAGCTATCAGCCAAGAATGGCACGACCCAGGACCGCCACCTCTTCCTGGTGAGCCCCCATCCGGTCACACCCAGCCCTGCCCAGTCCTGCCCAGCCCAGCTGCAGAACCACGCCCCTGCCATGCCACACCCAGCCCAGGTGCAGAGCCCGGGGAAACCCAGCCACTCAGCCACACCCTCACCCAACCCAGGCCCAACCAGCTGCAGAGCCACGCCCCACCGCTAAGCCACTCCCCCAGTCCAACCCCCAGCATGGCCTCACCACGCCCACATTCAGCCCAGCCCCGCCTAGCCCTGCCCACTCCTGCCAGAGCCACGCCCCACCTCCTCCCTGGGGTGTTCCTCTGTGGAGTCAACCGCCCCGCATCCCATACCTGCCCGTCGTTATCGCAGTTCAACAGCATGATCCTTTACTGTGTGCCCAAACTGCGGCTCATGGGCCAGAAGTTCAGTGTCCGGGAGAAGATGGACATTTCCGGCCTCCAGGTGGGTGAGCCCCTCCCACCAATCTGTTCCCCTGGGAAAGCACAGAGCAGATGTAGGGACACAGCGCTTTAGCCACCAAAGCACTCCCTGCTGTGCAACTGGTTGCCTGCCTGCTTCTCTGGGCCTTGCTTCCATCCTGACCCAGGCGTGAGGGAACATCTCTTGAGGGCGCCTTGGCCTAGCATCCTGGGCTGAATGGGCAGGATCCCCTGTCCCTCCACTTGGCCTACCTGCCAGTGCGCTGCTGGATTCATGTTGGCAGGATGAAGGACAATGCCAGGACCTGGGTCGTCTCCCGTCCCCTGTGAAGTCAGCCCTAAGGGCCCCATTTACAGACTCTAAGGGAAACTTGGGGTGAATGCAGATGGGGTGCCCATCCTGCCTGCTGTTCCCTGGTCCTTGGTCCCATGCTCTCTCCACTCCTGCACCAATTTGGAGCCCAGATGAGGTTCTGCAGGCACTTGTACCCAAGGTCCAGATGACCCGTTGTTCCTGCTGTCCCTATTCCTTGAGTCCATCGATGTCTCGTGCTGTGGGGCTGCTGGAGCTGGAGTCAGTCCCCCTCTCCTGTGGGGGAGTGCTTTGAATTAACGGGCACTCCAAAAATACTGGCTAAATCAAAGTATTTAGTTACTCTAAAAAGTGAAGGGGTGCATTAGTGATACAAAAAATTCCCTCTGACAGTGGCCAGCCTGTGGGCCACATCCAGCCAAGGGCTGTGGGAGTGCGGTGTCAAGGGGATGAGGGAAGGCTCCCTGTTGCAGACACCGGCAGATCCAAGGTACCTGCCCATGGGGCCTCAGAAACCCCAGCAGAGTAGTGGAGATCCTCCTGGCTCTTCTCCTAAGATTCCCATCCCTGTGTCGGGAGTGCCTGTGGGTAACTTTGTGGGGAGAGGCACTGGGGCTGACTTCCTGGGAAGCCCTGAGAGCCGGCAGATTTGGCCGGCACAGTTCCAAGAACAGTGGATGAGTGGTCCTAGCCCTGCCTGAGTAGGTCGGTGGTCCACCCTCCGCCATGGACTGACTCATGGAGTGGCCCGCAGCAACCATGACCCTAAGCCGAGCACTTCCCTGCAGACTCACTGGGTCACCTCTGCGCCCCACTTCTCAGGGAAAGACCTCCAAGTCTGAGAGTGTGAGTCCACAGTTCAGGACCTGCTAAAAGTGACCTACTGTTTTTGTTTTGTCCTTTGTTGTATGCCTTCAGGTGCAGGATGTCGTCAAGTCAAATGCAGCCCACACATTCATCATAACTGGAAAGAAAAGGTCCCTGGAGCTACAAACTCGGTAGGTTTCAGCTGCCTTGGTGTCTGCTGCTGTGTGAATGTGTTTGACCTGAAATTTTAGCAGATGGCTTCCTTTTCTAAACTGGATAACCTTTCGATGTGTTTTTATTCATTTTACTCGCTTATTTGTGGTTTAAAATGTAACAGTACTAAGGGGAAGTCAAGGAAAATTAAGCCTCTGCCCACCCCCTGTTCCCCACCTCCAGAAGACATTCTTAACCATCTCTGAAGTATCCTTCCGGAATTTCTGTCCCCATACATATATATCTATTTTTTATTTTGTTTATTTATTTTTAAAATAAATTTATTTATTTATTTATTTATTTTTGGCTGCGTTGGGTCTTCGTTGCTGCGTGTGGGCTTTCTCTAGTTGCAGCGACCAGGGGCTACTCTTCATTGTGGTGCTCAGGCTTCTCATTGTGGTGGCTTCTCTTGTTGCAGAGCACGGGCTCTAGGACGCATGGGCTTCAGTAGCTGTGGCACGCGGGCTCAGTAGTTGTGGCTCGCAGGCTCTAGATCGCAGGCTCAGTAGTTGTGGCGCACGGGCCTAGTTGCTCAACGGCATGTGGGATCTTCCCGGACCAGGGCTCGAACCCTTGTCTCCTGCATTGGCAGGCGATTGTTAACCCCTGCGCCACCAGGGAAGCCCTGTATCTATTTTTTAAATCACAGATGACCATTTTCTATCTAGTCTGTTCTGCATCTTGCTTTTTTCATTTAATTTATCAGAAATCATCCCATATATGAGCACCATTTTCTAAAGCAGCATAATTTTCCAATATGATCATTGGCTGGTTCCCATTGACGGGCACCTAGGTCCTCTGGGGTCTTGCTGTTGCAAATGGTGCTGCAAGCAGTATCCATGAACCAAGTTTTGTACATATGTGTCGTTACTTCCATCTGGTAGATTCCTGGAGTAAAATTGCTGGCCAAAGGGTAGCATGTCCACTTTAAATTTTGGTGGCTACTGTCACACTACCCTGTAAGATGGTGCGTGACTTGTGGCAGGGCTTGGGAGAGCCCATCTCTCACTTCCGCCAATGATGTGAGATCTTTGCAATGACCCATTGTGGCCCAGGGAAGTGTTGATTTACATCCCCTGCAGAGGGCTCTGCATACCAAGCTTACCACATCCAGCCACATCTGACTTCATCTGGCCGTACCTGACCCCACCTGCACCCACAAGGCCACACTTAACCTCACCTGACTGCACCTGGTGATACTGGCCACAGTGTTCCAGAGCCTTTGGGACCACTTTCCCAAGCCTTGAGTTGCATTTCCAGGCAGTGAGCAGCACAGGCATGTACTGCAGGGCTGAGAGGAATCAGGTGGTTTACAGTCAGTATCCAAGACTAAATGAATAAAATACTCTTTTGGCTTTTATAGGACAGAAGAGGAAAAGAAAGAATGGATTCAGGTGAAACTCCTAAAGTTTTAAAGTAACCAAATGACCAAATTCTTGAGCGGTATGGCCATTTCATGTTGGAGCAAGGGATGGGATGGCTCCGTGTCCCCCCAGGTATTACCCACCCATCTATCCACCTTGAAGTGATGGGGTGACCAAGTTTATAAGCACCTTCAGACTCCACAAACCTTTGAATCCATTCTCTTATTTGGGGCTCCCCAGTAAACAAATAAACATAAAGGCCTGGAGGTGGGCATGTAGGGAGGTGCCCTCACCCTGGGGAGGATCTCCACTGTCTGGCAGCTCCAAGGTGGGTCCATGTTGTCCTTCTCTCCATGGCTGGCAGGAGCAGTGGGTCTTGCAGGACGAGCAGCTTGACTCCCAGGACGGAGCCTGTGCTTCCAGAGACAGGCCAGGCAGCGTCCTGGGGCAGCCAGAGCAGGCTCAGCTCAGAACCAGCCATGGTAGGGGCACAGGTCAGGAGGGCCACGGCAGAGCGGAGGCCAAGGCAGTGACCGAGGTTGGCAGACCACCACCAGGCCAAATGCTAACCATTAGATTTGTGGCTCCCAAAATTCGTAAGATGGAAATCTGAGTGAGAAGAGAAAAAGGAAATTGAAACAGATATTAGATGGGAATGCTGTTGCAGGAAATGGAAACATGGCCTCGAATCCATATAAAGTGTTCCGAGAGCATCTGCTCTTGGCTTGAAGTACTGCATGTGGGGTGGCACTGGGACCCATGGAGATTGGAATGGGGACCTGGTCAGTCACTGATCACATCCCTGAGCCTCGTTTCCTCATCTCAGAGGACATGTGAGCCTGTTGGTCAGGGGAAAACGCAATGACCACAGGACCCTTGTCCTCACCCTCCTGGAATGCTCTCTGAGGGCCCTTATTCTTTGTGGTTTTGTTTCAGGTCATTGAGGCCACCATTGAGAAGCACAAGCAGAACAGCCAGACTTTCAAGGCCTTCAGTGGCTCCTTCAGCCAGGATGAGGATTCCTCCCTCACTCCGGACCCGCCTGTGAGTGCCAGTGTCCCTGGGATGACCCAGGCCCTTTGCACAAGGACTGGTGTCTGGGAGGGAAGCTGGTCCCCATGCTCTCCTCATGCCCACCTTTATTGAGCATGCATGTGGGGACCCTTGTACCTCGTAGCTGGGGTGGTCAGCGCTTGGACAGGAGGGAGGGAAGGACAGGCCTGGATAAAGCTGCTACATGAGGCATTGTCCTATCACATGCACCGAGGGGCTGTGATCTTATCAGCAGGGGTAGCTTGCTCCCCATGGGAAACTGTCCCCAGGCCTGGGGGGAGCCAGGAAGCAGGATCCCCACCCAGGGCCAGATGGGTCCACCCTAGGCCTTGGCCATTCCCTCTGTCTGGGTACAACCAAACATGACTTCACAGTGAGGGTCCCTCACTCCATGCCTCAGGGACATCCCTGAAGCTAAGGGATACCCAGCCCAGCCTGGCTGAGCAGCCCTGAGTCCCAGACACCAGGCCTGGTTGGCCCTCCCTGTGGTCTCACTGGTCTGTGGCCCACAGGCCACCTCATTATCCACTTAATATTTGCATCAAATCTCCATTTTGTCTGCTTTCTGGACTATTTTAGAAGAAAACTTTGTGTTGTCCCGGGCAGGGAACGTACTGTCCCCTACCTTGAAAAGAGGTGACCTGGAAACAGAACCCCCCGCCCCACCCCATACCTGCCATTAAAGTTGGTGCAGAGACAGAGCCTGACCATAGAAGGCAGGGCACCGAGCTCTCCACAGATGCCTGAGGAAAGAGCTAGAAGCCAGGGCCACCTCACATGGTGTGATGCAGCTGGCTAGGCCTGGTGGGCCTCAAGGAGGTTCATACCTGCCCACCGCCCTCCACCCCAGCTGGGAAATGATAACTCTTCTGAGATGCCTTCAGGCCAGGGAGGACAGATTCCCAAAGTCATAGCAGACACTAGGCCCCGACAGTCTTCCTCCTGACCCTGTGACCAGACAGAAGGAATGGTGGCATTCCAACACTGCATTGGATGTCAGCATGTGGCCACGGAACCTCTGCTCATGCCAGCTGTCTTTGTCCCCTCCAGATGGTGAGCGCCAACTCAGAGGTGCCTGCAGTGGTAGCCACTGGTGGAGCGGGTGCTGCAGGGGTGAGTGACCCCCCCAGCTTTGACAGGGGTGGGAGGTGGAAGTTGGGGTCAGACCAGGGTGACCTGAGGGTGAGGGTTTAGCCTCCCCCTTCCATGTGACCTGGGTCCTCACACTGATGGCCCCTGCGGCCTGTTGGTGGAGGGTTGGGGCAAGCCCGCTGGGACCCAAATGTCCATTTCCTTGGGTGGGTGAAGGTTACACAGCTGAGTTCTTCTGAAGACTTGTGCTCTTTACCACAGGTAAAGTATGCCTGGATGAAATGTGGATCAAGGCGGTACCTGGCCCTCAGGAGGCTCAGTCAATGTGGGCGGAGAAGGCGTGGTCCAGGGTCAGATAGCCTGTGTCCACGTCCCCACCCTGACAGGGCCAGGCCACGGGACTATGCCCGAGTCCCTCCTGCTCCGTCAGTTTGGGAGATTAGTAACAGGGTAAATGTATGCACCTTGCATGCAGTGAGTATCCAGTACAGGGAAGCATCATTATTAACCACTGGGCCTAACAGTCGTGAAGTCTGATGACATTTATAAGCCTAGACTACCAAGGAGGTGCTGTACCCTGCATCCTGAGAGGGGATTCTCCTGGGCATCCTCGCTTTGCCCTATCCCTCAGTTTTCCAGGCTCGGAAGGAATGAGTGGAGGCCTGAGCCCCAGCCTGACCCCTAACAGGGGGTTTGCTCCTAAAGGGGAACTTCTTCCATGGGTGGGTCGGTACTGCCCCCACATTCTCTTCACTGTGCCTGCCTCTCCTTCCCTCCCCCCCACCTCTCTATCTCACATGCCTCATCTGGGCCAGCACTCCCTTGGTGGCAGGTGCTCCCCAGTTGGACAGCAAAGTCTGCCTGAATTTAGCGCCAACTTGCAGAGCGCCTTCTTTTCTGGCTACAAGGGCCACCCTGCTGGTCATCACAGCCATTCTGGGCTGGCACTTGTTAGGGTCAAGCCATTTTAAGAAGAGGAAACGGGCTTGGTAGGTGAGGAGACCTGGCCTTTGGCTCAAAGGCCTTGTGGTGGGACTTGACTTTCCTGGGACAGCAGCAGAGGGAGGGACGGATGTCTAGCTCATCATGGGGAGTAAGTGTTCCTGTCCTGATGTACATTTTTAGTAAGAAGACTAGTCCCCTCCTCCCACACGATCCATGCTGCTGGGTAGCACTGAGCCCCTGCTGAGGCCCCAGAACAGATGTGCCCAGATGCCCCAGTCCCCTGCTCTGTTACAAGAGCAGAAGCTTTGCCAGGTCACCACACGACCCCTGACCCAACGTGTCTCTGACTGCCGGCACTGGGAAAACGTTGAGAAGTTTTTGGGCTCCCAGGGAGGGATGGAGCGTTTCTAGGGCATCATGGGCTTCAGGGACCAAGTGAGAGGAGGGAACCCCCTTATTTGAGTGCTACTGCTGCCACATGGTGGTACTGCGAGAACCAAAAGGAGCCTGTGCTAATTTGTTTGAACTCAGAGTCAGGAAATCTGAAAGCAGCACTATCAGCAGGGGAGAGATGGTCTTGTCACAGCCCCTCAAACTGCCTGAGGGGCTTCCTGCATTGTGGCTCTGTCTGGCCTTGGCTTCCTTCCAGCCCACCCTCCCCCACCATGCCCTGGCCTCCCTCACTTGGCCGTGTCCCAGGGCCTTTGCACCTGCTATCCCCTCTGTGCAGAATGCCTCAATTATGCCTACTCTGCCCCAAGGCCTCATCTGTGAAGCCCTCGCGGCTGACCCTAGAGTCACCGACAAGTGTTTCTCACATGAAGCAACCCACCATCAGCTTTCTGAATCACCAAACTGTGCGTGTGAGGCTGGCAGTGTGCTATTGGGCTCCTTTCTGGAACGTCTAGGAATGTCATGAAAAGCAGCTTGCACACTCAAGCTTCATCTGTGTAACTAACTGCCCAGAGAAAAATGACAGATGGGGCCTCTGCAGCTTTCCAATCAGCTCCAGGGTCCCTTGGCCAGGGTTTCTGACAACCTCCATGATGGCCCTTTGCATGAAGCACTGCTTCTCCCTGCCTCTGCAGGGGAGCTGAGCTGGAACCCCTGCAGGGCCCTCTGCTATCCGACCCTTGGCCTGGGGCAGGCCGGAAGGCATCAAGGGCCGTGAGCAACCCCCATTCTTTGTAGGGTGAGTCCACAGGCAGGCCTCAGTCCGTGGATGCAGGGAAAAGTGGAAGTGGCTGCGGGCTGTGTGGTCAGGGAGACAGGGCTGAGGAAGATCCAGTGCCAAGGCAGAGAGAGAGGAGCAGGAGGTGGGGCTGGCACACATGACAGGCAGTGCCCATCAGAGAATGTTCTAGCTGGAAGGGACCTGAAGGTCACATGTTTAATGTTTTAACACGTGGAGTGGGTCCTGACATGAGGCCTTGGGCAACTCCTCCCCCTCTACCCTTACCTTCCCTTGGGTGGGGAGAAGAGAGAGAGCTCAGTGAAGCTCCTGCCATACAGGGTGAGTTCGACATGTGCTCAGTGGATATATGTGGAAAGTACTCCAAAGTGGGTTTTAATTCTGGCACTAGAAAGAGTGATCTTTGCTACAACATGCCAGATGTAAGCTTTTGGAGAGGAAATGTAAACTCACTCTTGGTGTGCTCATTTGATTTCCTGGTGGTGTCCTCAGACGCACAGTTCCCACAAGGCCCTCTTTCCTAAGAAAAGCTAAACCCAAACCAGGAAGTTTTGCAAGGGGGCCTTGCAGAATCCAAAAACTTCCCCGTTCTGCAAAAGTTCCATCTCTCGTCACGGAAGCACAGAAATGTCAGAGTCCAAAAGGCCTTCCTGGGCTCCAGACCCACCATGGCAACACATGGACCCTTCCGCGATGCCGTGAAAGGCCCCACCCCTGCCACCCGTCGCTCAGCGTGCACAAACTTAGTGCCGCCCTTCCACCCCAAGCCCGGGACAGGGCTGCCTGTGAAGGGCAGAGGGCCTGGGCTGCACCCGCCACAGGGCTGGGCCTAAGACCCAGGCCTATGTCCACACCCTTTAGGACCAATGATAACTGTGTGGCTCCATCTTCTGAGGCTGGTTGTCAGGGCCACTGTTTGGGACCCGATTCTTACCTGAATTTTCCTCCTGCTTCCCTGCTTTGTAAGTGAATCTGCTGAAGAGAAAATGCTGAATAAAACAGGCCCTCAGCACAGACCTCCCAGGCCCATGCTTGTGCATTTGGAGCGCTTTGGGTGAAGTTGCTTGGCTGTTACTGGGGAAGCCACGGTTCCACACCTCCCTGGTTAGACTTGGCCCAGGCCTTTCCAATGTCTCCACATCCAAAGAGAAAATCTGAGCCCCTCCCTTTGGTTGACTTATTCTATATCCTCATCCAAAAAGGAAGTATGGTTGGCCAGGAAGACCTGTCCTCAACGATGCAGGTGGGTTCACCTCAGCCACCTGGTCACCAGCCCTCGGTGTCGGGAACTACCTGGGGAAGCCGCATCAAGCGTAGGCCATGGTGGCTCACAGTCTTCAGCACCGAGGAAGCTGGTACCCAGCCAAGAAAGCTGGTACTCAGACCCTGTCTGATCACCGAACTGCAGCCTAAAAAAGGAAGCCAGGATGGGTCGCTCTTCCAAGCCCCAGCCCCAAGATGCCCGGCTCTAGGAACTGCCCTCTGGTCCCTCTGGCCAGGATGGGGTCCCTGCTGACCTTCAGGAGCTGAGCTCTTGGCCACATACCCCTGGCCCGCTACAGCCTCTCCTCCATCTCGTGGGCAGCCCTGCCCCTCAGGGATGCCCCAGTAGCCCCCATGGCCTCCCTGTGTTCTCAGCAGTTGTTCAGCGCTGTTCGCAGGGTCTGGAGAACCAAGGTTCTGCAGCACATGTAAGTGCTTGAAGGCAAAACAGCTGATCCAGCCACCCTGCCGCTGACCACTCCCACTTCAAGTGCCCTTGGTGTCCTCACCTGGAAAACAGGCATGGCAGGGTCACCTTGAAGGTTGGTAGAGGGCTGAGGCTCCTGGGCCACGGCAGACCCAGGGATGGCCCCTCCCCTGTCTTCTCATGTCTGAGCCCCAGCAGTCCTGAGAGATGGTCTCAAGGGAAGGAGCCCTGAGTGGGGCAGACAGATGTGCCTCAGGGCTAGAGTGTGGCTGGCAGCCAAGGTCGGGTGACAGGGGTGGCCTCCAGTAAGGCACGTGGCTGTGGGGAGCGTCAGTATTGCTTGTCGGGTCTGTGCCACCCATTTTCCACCCACAGGGCTCTGTGGTCCTGAGCTGCATGGAATAAACTGAGAGGGGGCCCAAGGTTTTCTTACACCCAGTGTCCATGGGGTCAGGGGTCATGAGCTGGAGGAGGAGGGGGATGGGGTCTTGGGCAGAGCAAGTGTCCCTATCACCCTCAGAGGCACCAGCTGGTCCCAGGGCTCCTCGTACCAGGGGGCCAGCACTGGCCTCACAGTGGTGGGGCCCACAGTGGGGTCTATGAGCAGAGGCAGCAGAGCTGGGAAGCATAGGCCAGAATAGTGTGCTCAGGCTACTTAACAAAGTGCCACAGACACTTATTCTCTAACAGTTCTGAAGGCTGGAAGTCCAGGATCAAGGTGTTGGTAGGGCTGGTTTCTCCTGAGGCCTGTCGACTTAAAGAAAAACACACAACTTAAGAGTTGAGTTTAAGTTCTATTCAGGATCTTACTGAGGACTATAGCCTGGGAGACAGCTCTGAGGAACTGCTTGTAAGAGGGAGGGGAGGAGCCAGTATATGTAGGAATTTTTTGGCTAGGAAATACATGTAGTCAAGCATACATTTTGGTAAAAGATTCCTGCTATATCACAAAGAACGGATATCTCAAGTTAATACTTTTAAGTGTTTTTCTCTGCACGGGAAGATGCAAGAACCTGGGGTCACTGAAATTCTTTCTGAGATGTGCATCTATCTCGGGGCCTGTTTCTCCAACACACAGAATGCCTCATCTTGTTTTTGCATCCTGAATTCCCTCCAGGGTGCACTGTCGTGGGTGACTGCAGTGGTTGCATCTTAACCCTTATATAAGTGGATGATGAGTGGCACTCTTTGTTCTTTTTTTGTTCACAGGCATCTCTCCTTGGCATGTAGATAGCCATCTTCTCCCTGTGTCCTCACATAGTCTTGCCTCTGTGTGTGTCCATGTCCTAATCTCCTCTTCTTATAAGGACACCAGTTATATTGGGTTAAGGCCCACCCTAGTGACCTCATTTTACCTTAATCACCTCTTTAAAGGCCCTCTCTCCAAATACAGTCACATTCCGAGGTGCTGGGGGTTATAACTGCAAACTGTGACTTTTGGGGGACACAGTTCAGCCCGGAACAGCCTCCAATGCCCAAGCCCCTCCCTTCGGTCCCCCTCACCCCCAACCAGTGCATCTCTTTCTCCTTAAACTTGCAGAGTTTATATTAAACATATTTTTTAGCTTATTTTGTTCACATTTTTATTAGGGAAGTTTTGGACACATACAAGTAGAAATAACAGACAGCGAGACCCCCACACCAGCCTGGAGCAGCTTCAACTTTGTGCTGTTCATGTTTTATCTGTCTTTCCACCCCTATCCTCACCCCACCCCCACATACTCTTCTTTCTTCTGGAATATTTTAAAACAAATCTCAGACCTCATTTTATTCTGCTCAGAAACACTAATGTTAAACTTATTTTAAGTGTTTCTCTTTTAAACAGAAAAAGTGTCTCTGGGCCTCAGTTTCCCCATCTGTGCAGGGGAGAGGTTGAGACAAGCACTTCCAGTAGCCATTCTAGCTCTGACATCCTGGGGAGTTTGACACATATCTGTGACATTTCTTAAAATCTTAAGTTTGTGGTGAATTGACTGTGTTTTCTGCTGGGACCCCAGCGCCCCCTACCCACACAGAGAGGAAATGCTAAGGGGCTGGGGCGGTTCAAAGCTAGAAAGCTGTTTCATCAAACGATGGGGCATTTCCTGAGAGCCATGGTTACATGTAAGGGCAATCAGCAAAACCAGTCAGGATTCTTGTGCTGTGACAGGGTTCAGGGCCAGGGGCGGTTCCTCACCCCACTTTACAGATGAAGAAACCAAGCTTGGAGAGGAGAAGTGACTTGTGCAGGGTCTCATGGCTGATGAGGGGCAGGGCAAGGGCCTGGGAGCTGTCCCCCAACTTGCACCACTCCTAATCATATGGGGAAACCTAATCAGACAGCGCTACTGAGCCCCCACCCCAGCCTCACCCTGCATGGTCGGTGCCCACTCCCACCTTCACTCCCTCCTGCCTCCTGCTCACCTCCCAAGCCCTTGCATCAGGTGGGGCTGGCGTCCTGGACACGACTGATGTCACTATGGCCAGGGGTAGGCAGCCAGAGCGGACCACATAGGTTCCCTCACCCAGCTCTCAAACCGCTGTCCACAGTGCAGAGGGAACACAGTCCTCAATGGGAATGTGAGGCAGGAGGTGGGAGGGGTTGGGGGGGCTGGTCAGCGAGTGGCTGGTTTGCTTTTCTACGTGTCTATTGGTTTTCTTCCTCTTTCACAAGCTGTTCTCGGTGAACACTTGAGAAAATCCAGATAGAGAGTCAGATAAGAGTAACTCTACCCCAAACAGCCAATAAGATCATCAGGGTGTGCTTCCTTCGTCTTTTTTTCATGCACGTACTTTTTTTGGTATAAACATTATACGCTACTGTACGTTATTTTGCAACTTGCTTGTTTCCCTTAGCAATATAACTTGACACCTTTAAACAGTCTTCCAACATGTCGCCTTGACATCTACCTCCCATGTATGATTTATATACCTGTTCCTTAGTTTTAGACTGCATCAGATTTTTTTAAATTTGTAAATATGTTTAACTAAAAGAGGAATAAATACTTTTTTTTTTTTTAAAGTAAAGTGATAGAATAAAATGAAAACCTCTCTCCCACTGCTGCCTGCCACTCTCCAATTCCTCTTTGCTCCAAGGAGTTTGATGTGGTTCTTGTAAAACTTTCTGAGAAACCTTACACAAAACAGCTTGTTTAAATGTAAAAGAAAACAAACAAACAAACAAAAAAGAAGTAAAAGCATTTTATAGTGTGTTCTTGTGACTAGTCTTAAAGATCTTCTAACCTCTCTGAACACACACCATGTTTCATGACTTCCCGTTGTCTTGCTGACAGGACTCATCACTGCCCTCTTTTGTGGGAAATTCAGGCAGCATCGGAGGAGATAGAGAGGGGAGTCCAGCCCCTGACCCTGCTCCTACCCCAGGAGAGTGCTCTCGCATGTGTTGGGTGGGCAACTGCGCACCCCTGAGTGCCTGGCATGGAGCAGGCACCATGCTCTGGGGTCCAATGAAGGGCAGAGCGTGGAAGCAAGGGCCACCTGGCTGGATGCTGGGTGCAGACACCCCAGTCCTTGGCGTCTGGGCTCCTGTGCTGAGCAGCCACCGTTTCCCCCAGTGTGGGTTCCGGTTGTTATCTTTGCAGACACGCAAAGTCACTGACCTCTGTGGTGGGACAAGTCATTCCAAGCATAGAGTTCCTGTTCCCCTTGGAATCTCACCCTGTGTGACAGCAGGGCAGCTTCTGGGGAGTGAGGCTGGGCAGGGGGCCATGGCCAGTGTGGCTCCTGCTTAAATCCCTTCTGCACGTCCGGCTTTTTTGCCCTGCATGTGCATTGCCTGTGTATCGCACAGCTGCCACTCCGCATGCGCTGGGAAGCTGACTGCAGCCGTTTGCCTCCCATAGCTTGAGCCCAGGAGAGGGTCCTCTAAGACCAGACGTGACAAGGAGAAGCAGGGCTGCAGCAGCTGCGGCGAGACCTTCAACTCCATCACCAAAAGGAAGCACCACTGCAAGTTGTGCGGGGCGGTGAGTCCAGGTGGGAGGAGGCCAGCTGCTGGGGCCTCCATGTGCTTAGTTCCTCCTCCCAATCTTCTTTCCATGCCCACAGATCCCTGGATCCTGGACCTTCTGAGCAAGAAGGCAGGTCCTGGAGGCCCAGCAGGGGACAGACTTGGGGTCTCTGCCCTGTGGACAAGGCTCCCGACTCCCATGGCTCACAGACAAGCCCTTCCCCTCCACATGCCATTAACACCTCTCCTTCCAGCCTCCTTCTGGATAGTCTTCTGTCCCTGGGCATTGGGGTCACAGGTGCCCTTGTCTTGCAGGTCATCTGTGGGAAGTGCTCCGAGTTCAAGGCCGAGAACGGCAGGCAGAGCCGTGTCTGCCGAGAGTGTTTCCTGACCCAGCCGGTGGCCCCCTCGAGCCCCAGCCTCGAGGACCCCTTGGAGCCCAAGCAGAGCACAGAGGTGGGTGGGCTGGGTCTGGTGAGCCTTCCAGACACAAGACCCCAGAAGCCTTGACAGACTGTGCTAGAGCTGTCGCCTTCCCTGAGACCAGGACTGGTAGAGCTCAGTTGGGTCCATAGGCCACTGAGAGCAGCTAGCAGTTGAATGCCAAATATCACATGTGTGCGTGTTGGGCTCTTAGGATCCAGTCATGGCTGAGAGCTTGGGAACCATTTGCACTCAGGAGTTAGATGGTGCATTAGTCAGCTCAGGCTGTATAACAAATACCACAGGATGGACAGCTTAAACAACAGAAACTTATTTCTTCATAGTCCTGGAGGATGGAATTCAGAGATCAAGGTGTCAGCAAGCTAGTTTCTCCTGAGACCTCTCTCCTTGGCTTGTAGATGGACATATTCTCCCTGTGTCTTCACACGGTCTTCTCTTTGTGGGTGTCTGTGTCCTAATCTCCACGTCTTATGAGGACACTAGTCATATTGGATTGGAGCCCATACATATGACCTCATTTTAACTTAATTACCTCCTTAGAGGCCCCATCTCCAAACACAGTCACATGGGGGGTTAGGGCTTCAACATATGGGTTTGAGGGCAAACAATTCAGCCCACAGCAGATGGGAACAAGTGTCATCTTCACTCATGGTCACTCTGATTGAAGGCCTGGAGACCCTGCTGAAAGGAGATGCTGCCCCTGCCTTGCCCAAGCCATCAGGGGGCTAGGGGGCAGTGAGGACACCAGACCCCTTCTCACCTCCTGTCCTCCTGAGCATGGCTGCTGCCTTCCAGGCCCTCCTTCAAGGGCACTGTACCTATTTGTTGAGGTAACAGGAAAGCTGGAAAAGTGAGAATGTGGTTTCCAAAAAAGTGCATTTTTCCATTCTCTCCACATAACATAGTGCATAATTCTTAAGGCCAACTGCACATCGGGGTCTTCTGGGAAGCTATTTATAATGTCAGTTTCCCTTCCCAAAGGTTCCAGGGAGGGTCATCCGGGTGGGCCGGTTGGAGCCCCAGTTAGGGTCTCTGTATGTTAGAGGTCAAGTGCATCAGTATATTAGAACTGAGTGTAGGATTATCTCGATAGAGGAGAGAGGAGCCCCTTGCTCAGCCCCCTTGGCCCCCTCATCCATGCACTTTAAATGCTGTGTTTGGGAGACCCAGGTCTCAGGTCCAAGCAGGAACCAGCTCTGCCAGGTGTGTCTGAGGGACTTCCTGATGACCTAAGAGTTGTGTCCATGACTGCTCTAAACACATCAGAAGAAAGGGAGGGGTGGGTGTGTGGTGTGTGTGTGTGATGTGTATGTGAGTGTGTATGTGTGTACTGTGTGTGTGGTGAATGTGTGTGAGGTGTGTGTGGGTGTTGGGGGGGTGGTATGGGTGTATATGTGTGTGTGATTGTGTGTGGTGTGTGTGGTGTTATATGTGAGAGGTGTGTGTGTGTACAGGAAAATCATCAACAGCCGCCACATTCTGGTTCCCTGCTGTTCCATTTTTTCCTACCTTATCTTTATTTCTGTCCTGACCTTTCTTGTGGTCTCACTGCCTAGAAGGTCCAGCCCAATCCCAAGTGGCCTTGCAGTGACCCTGGGGAAGCTCAGGCTGGCCCAGGCCTTGTCCAGTCTGTCTCCCCCTCCTCTCCTCTCTCCCCCAAGAGCTTCAGCCTTGGTGCTTCCTGGAGAGTGGCTCTTACAAGGGAGACTCCACCTGACTTGTCCTCTGTGTCCCCAGAAGCCAGCCACTGTGGACCCCCTGCCCAGCCTGCTCTGTGGCCCCCTGCAGGTGTCGGATGGCGGCACAGCCTGGAGCAAGGTGTGGGCTGCCATCTCTGAGTCGGACTCCCTGGAGTTGGTGCTGCACCTTCGAGGAGGCAGCCAGGTGTGTCCTCTGTCCGCTGGGCCACACTGGGAGTGGGGGTCCACCCTGCTCCGGCAGCCCACAGCCTCAAGCCCGCGGCGCCCAGATAGGCCTGGACCATGCAGCCTGGGGCCAACCCCATGTGGTGGGTGGCTCATGTGACCCTAGGGCCTCAGTTTCCCCGGCTGTCCAGAATCACCCTTCTGCTGCCCACTTGTGGGAGATGGTATTTAGTGATGCCAGGACTCCAGGGGCCGAGGTGCTGATGCTCCTCTCCTTTTCTGCAGGATGGCCAGCTGCTGCATGCCATCCCCCTCTCTGGCTGGAGGGTGAGTGTGCCAGACCCCGCAGAGAGGCTGGATGCTGGACACGTGTGGCAGCTGCAGCAGGCCCAGCAGTCTTTGTACCTGAGTGCCCCGTCCGCCGAGCTGCAGCAGCAGTGGTTGGAGGCCCTGAGCTCAGCAGCCCACGGGCACCCGGCCCAGGCCAGCCCGGGGGCCCAGCAGCCCCAGGCCCCAGCTGCCCCATGAGCTGAGTCTCTGCCGCATCTCCTAGCTGTACAGCCACCACGGCAGGGCCTGTACTCATCTGAGAGGTGGCATCAAGGCCACATGCAGGCATGAAGGGAGCCTGGACTGCTGAGGGACCAACAGGCCACATAGCACTTGGCCCTGGAGGGTTCCTCCACATCAGAGAGGAGAAAAATGAGGCCCAAACAGGGGCAGCCAATTGCCCAGGGTCACCCAGCACGTCCCTCAAAGACCCGGGCCTCTGCCCTCAGGCCCAGCAGTGTGGCCCAGAGTGGGGCGTGGGGTGACTGTCAAGAAAACTCCATCTGAGTGGGCAGTGAGGGGTCATCTGCGCCGGAAGACAGAAGGAGCTCATGGGTGGTGCCCAGGGACACCTGGTGGATGTCTGCAGTCATGCCACCCCTCCTGACAGTTGCCCACCCATCTATACCATCTACATCCATGTGAGCTGAACCATACTGGCCCCCTGGACTCCACCTCTCTCCTCTTTCCTCTCCCGGGGACTGGGCACACCCTGTGCCACCTCGTAGCTCGCCACCCCATTTGGAGATGCCCAAGGGGGCGAGTGGTGGGTTCCTGAATAACCATGCTGCGAAACTACAGGGGGACCACACAGGCATCGTGGGGGGGGACTGAGATTTGTGCCTGCCTTCCCTGGCGGGTGGTGGAAAGTGCTTATCTACATAAATAAATGCTGGCAGCCAACAGGTGGACACAGCCTTGGGGCAGGGTCTCCCCACAGTGGGCCTGCTGGTGGTTGGATGGAGAATGAGGGTAACAGATGGGCACAGCCAGTAATGAGGCCCTGGACCCCAATCCAGGCCTGCAGGGTGCAAGTAACACCCCTGTGGTTGCCCCAGGATGCAGCGGCATTAGACAGCAGGGCCTCAGACAAGGTGCCATGCCTGGAGACCTGCTCTGTGTCCCTGGTCATGCGAGTGAGGTAGATAGGGCCATTTGCCCCTGTAGCAAGTGGAGCCAGACTTAGATATGGGATCGTGGGGGTGCTGGCTACTCACAAAGATGTCAGGGAGGTCTTTTTGCACCAGAGCCCCGAGGCCCTTGAGGGAGAGCAGAGGGACTTAGGGACTGATGACTGAGTGGTGTCCAGTCCCTTGGGACCCCCATCCCTCTAACATCCGCAAGGCACCCTGCAGGGATGCCTATCACTGCCCAGCCATGGGCAGACTTGCAGGGCACATACCTGTGGGCTGAGAGGGCCATTGTGGGAGCCAGAAATGGATGACTGGTTATGGGTGAGGCGGGGGTGGGGCCCAGGCAAGGAGTGACAGGGCACAGGTGAGGTGCTCAGGGCACAGGTGAGTTGGGAGTGGGACCCAGGTGAAGTGGGCAGGGCCCAGGTGAGGTGGTCAGGGTCCAGGTGAGGTAGGACAGGACACAGCTAAAGTAGAGACCCAGGTGAGGTGGGCAGGGCACAGGTGAGCTTAGGCATGAGTCAGCGCCGTCCCCCACATACCCACCCTGCTACGCCTGGATGCTGCTGCAGCGGTATACCTGCTGCATCCCTGGGCGTCAATCCTGCATCTGTGAGAGCTCACCACCCTGCAGTGGGTGTTCTGAAGCTGCTTGATACCAGCAACTTGCCCACTGGGAAGGGGAGGCCAGGCCCTTCCAACTGTGCTCTTACTCAAGGAAATACAGCAAAGTCCCTGCCCATGGAGCCAAGGCAGGGACAGCAGGTGTCAGAGGCATTGAAGGGACCTGGAGCCCAGCTGGCCTCTTCCTGCTGGTCCTGCCCCTTCTCCCTTGGAGCTCTGCTCTCTCTGCCTCATGCACTGACTGAGCGGACCTATTGGGGCTCCTTCTCAGGGTCAACTCTGTAATACTCCAGTCTCACCTCAACCCCAGGGTGTTCCCACTTGACAGTTGAGGAAACAGTCACAGAAAGGATGCCTCCAAGAGTCCCACAGTTCCAGACCAAGTGGGCAGCCGGAATTGACCTGCTGGACAAGGTGCCACTCTGCTGGGGTCTGAGGGGGCAAGACTGGACCCCCCATCCAGGGTCCTCACCCACGGCCCCCACCGTGGGTTCCTGCCCAGGGTCCCCGTGTCCGGTTCCCAGTGAGCTCTCTGTGCCCCAGGGCAGACCTGAGCCCTATCCTCTCCCACCCAACAGCCTGGGGGGCCTGGCACACAAGCTTCCACAGTAATTTCAGGAGGGTCCTGTCCTCAGTCAGCACATCGGAAGGCCGGCGAGGGGGGCATTCTGTCCCTAGCAGCTCAGGGTACACCAGGACATTATATTCCATCACGGTCCATATGTTCTGGGGCCAGCTACAAGGGTGAAAGCAGGAGGCGTCCCAAAGGCTGTGGCTGCAGCAGGACCAGGAAAAATGTCCTCGCTGTCCATTTTGGACAGTGCTGGGCCCTGAGAACACAGAGGAAAGGAAATCCCTCTTTGGAGTGGCTATTCCCATTGAGACATTGAGAAGAAGATGTGCAGCCACAGGGGAGGAACAGAAGCAGGGAAGGAGAGTGGGCATGGCAGGGGGTGTGGCAGGAGGTCCCTAGGAGCCCCACTCCCAACCAGGACACCCTGGGGGAGGGGTTGCAGGAAGGGTGCCTAAGTTTAGTGCAGGGCCACCAAGGCCTGGAGGAGCCAGTGACACACAGTGAGGAGCAGAGGGAGGCTGGGGGAGACAAGGCCTGGTCATGGGGTCTCCACGGGGTCTCCTTTGGTGATGCTCCAGGAGGCAAGAGCCACGGGGCAGGCTTGGGGGTCTTAACAGATCCAGTTGGCTGCAATGGGGGCAACCAGGGCAGAGCTGGAGACAGGGCCTGGTGTCTCCAGCAAGTCTCAACACAGACCCCCATGACGGGCATGCTGGAGGCCAGCAGTCATGGTGATATAGGGGAGCCTCTGCCAGCTGTCCCCACGCAGGCATGGACCTGTGCGGCCAGAGCTTGCAGCTTTTCAGGAGATGAAAAGAAACTCAGATGTTCTTGTGAAATACCCTGATAAATGTTAATAACTATTGTGGAGTCTGAAGTCATGTGGTGGGTGGCTGGTGCATGGCCCCAGAAGGCAGGTCTGTCCCCAGGGACCCTTCTGGCTAGGGGCATCTAGCCTGCCCCTCTGGATGCCCCAGTAAGGACTGTGAGAAACAGGCTGCCACACCATGTGTGTGGCCTGGGCGTCTTCCTACCTGCACACTGCCCACCTCTGTCCACCTTCATCTTGCTCCCATAGCCTGGGGCCTGGGCACTCTGCACTGCCCACCCACAGAGGGTGGAGGCTGGATGCACACTGGCTTTCAGCCTCTCCACTGTCCTTTCTTTTCTATCTGCTCCTCCTCCTCCTCCTCCCCAAGTCCAGCCCCCAACCCTGCAGGACAGGAGGCCATCCCCTGGATAGAGGGAGAAGGAAGGCCAGTGGGCTGAGCAGGAGGTGGCCCCTGGGGCCTCTGGGGTCCTAAAGAATGCCAGACGGGGCAGGAAAGGGTCTGAAGTACCCAACTGTCACAGGAGTCAAAGGCCTGAGCTGAGGGTCTTCTGTGCCCCCAGGGGCTGCTTCCTCTTCAGCCTGAGGAACACACATTCCCCACTAGGCCCGGGGGGATGCTGGCCGTGTCCCTCACAGTCCTGGGAAGAGGAAGGAGCCAGCATACACAAGGGCCTGCTGCAGCGAGGCACCCAGCCCAGCCATTCGCTGAAAATAATGACAACTCAGGGTGTCTTAGTAGCAGTGAAACTAAGCCCCAGGGAGGGAAATACACTTGCCCTTGCCCAAGGTCACACAATGAGTTAGGGACCCAGCCAGGAGTCACTCATTCACTCTTTGTCCATTTCTTCATGCAGCAGGCACTGCTGGCATACCTCCTGTGTGCTGGGCACTGGTGTGCCAGCCACTTGGATTTCTGGGACTCAGGGGTTGGACTCAGGCCCTGTAGCCTCTGGCCCTGTCACACTTCCAGCCTCATTTTCTCCTGTCCGGTGCCCCCGCACTGCTTCTTTCCCACCCCAGGTCACCAGGCTCCAGCCACTGGACCTTCAGAACACACCAGTCTCCTTCCCATCTCAAGGACTTTGCACATGCTGTTCTGTTTGCCTGGGGTTTCTTCCTGCAGGACTTTGCAAGAGTCTGCTCCGTGAACCTCAACAAAGAGCCCTTGCCCCAGTCTCTCTACTTGTTGTTGGGATATTTGCCCTCTTGTTTAACCTCTGTCTCCTCATCTAGAACAGAAGTTCTGAGAGCAGAATGAAGCACCTACAATAGTGCCTGGCACAGAGTATGTGCTCAGTTAATATCTGCCAACAGCTTGGGTGAAAGCTCAGAGACTTTGTTCTTGCCATGCAGCCCCAGACCACTTTGGGTATGGAATCCTCTTTTAACAGTTGGGGAAATCGAGGCTCAGAGAGAGACAGATGCTGCCTGAGATCATAAAGGCCCAGTGCTCTCCTGCCTCCTCTGAGGTCCCCAGGTCTCCAGGACATAGAGCCAATTCCTCCTCAGATGTCTGGTCCCATTGCAGAAACCAGCACACAAGACCCAAAGGGGCTGCCATGCCCCAGGAAATCAGCAGAGGGGCATTTGGACCCAGGTGGGTCCGCCGCACACCTGTGCCCATCCCTCACCACCCTCCAAGGGGACAGCAGACCACTGTGCACATGGAAGTGGCAGGATCAGCCCCTGAAGTCCCTGCTTACCCTAAGCCTCAGAGTCCAGGCCTTGGGGGGCTCTAGCCCTCATCCCCCAGATGCTCAAAGGGCCTCCCCACCTCCTGGGGTCTGACAGGGCCCTGGAATCCAAGCCCCTCTGAGCAGCTAGTCCAAGTGCTTGGCATCTAGGAAGGAGGGTGGGCTCACCTCCCCAGGAGCCACTGCAATGTGTCTGCAGACAAGCTCTCTCTGAATGATCCTTCTAGGAGGCCCAGCTGGCAACAGAGGGTGGCTGCACTATGGACCCCCCACCGCCCATTCCTTTCAGTCACCTCCCCCTCCTCGTGGGGTCCCCAAGGGGCTCTTGGTGGTCCCAGAGGGCTCCAGGTGGTCACAAGGTGTTCCAGGTGGTCCTGAGGGCCCCAGGTGGTCCATGAGGGACTCTAGGTGTCCTAGGAGGCTCCAGGTGGTCCTGAGGGGTTCCAGGTGTTTCCGAGGGCCCCAGGGATCCCTAAGGGTCTCCAGTTTGTCTCAGGGGGCCCCGGATGGTCCCCAGGGGCTCCAGATGGTCCTTGTGAGGCTCCAGGTGTCCCCTGGGGGCTCCAGGTATTCCTAAGTACTCCAAGTGATCCGAGGAGCTCCAGATGGTCCCAAGGCAACCAGCTGTGACAGGAGGCCAGGCTGCTCCCTGGTCACGTACCCTCCCACACCCACCACTGCCCCCCGTTTACAAGAGAGAAATCTGAGGGCCAGAGAAGTAGGTGGGGCTAGGGCAGGCCATGGGGAGCAGCCAGGTTCCCACCCTGCATTCTGCACATTCCGTCCTAGAAAGCTGGCCTCCCCCACCCTCCTGGCCACAAGGCCCACCAGGCCTGGTCTTGCTGACCCAACAAATTTCTGGGCTTGGTGCCCTGCTCACAGGTGCAAAGCTCTGATGGAGGTCCTTGCAGCCCCAGGAAGCCATTGTCCCATGGCACCCGCGCCATCTCGCAGCCTGCAGATTTCTTTCCCTCAAAGCCCAGGTGTGCTCAAGCCGCTGTCTGCTGGGCCTCAGTGGCCCCCCCGATGGGAGCATACCAGGGATCCCTGGGGATGGTCGCACACCCACATTGCTCTCTCAGCCTTGTCTTACCTTCCTGATGGCCCCGCTGTGCTGTCCCCAAACTGGACTTGGTCCTCTCTGACCAGCAGGATGGCAAATACCAGGTAGTGCCTAGGGAATTTCCTGCCAAGGAGAAGAGCTGGTGGCTCGGGTGGGCCACCTGGCCCCAAGATCCTAGAAAGTGAAGGTTACAGGGGAAGGATTCCAGCTAGCCCTCCTGTGGCACAGGCTCACTGACCAGCTCTCCCGCCCCCTCTGCTGGGGTTGGTCCAAGATGGCCACGTGACCTAAGATAGTCCCCCCCTACTTGAGGGTGGAGGGGGGCCATCCTGGAACTGGATGGAAGGGCCTCCCGGGGAACCCAAACCAGGATGGGAGAACAGAGGCAGGAAGAAACACATCTCTGACTTCACCTGAAGCAGCCATGAGAGAACAAAGTTCATTTGGAGTCTGATTTCTTCTATGGCCCTGCCCCACCCCGCAGACCCCATCTGCAGGGACCAGCCTGCACCCCCCAAAAAGTCCTGCCTTGACCCTATCTCCCCAACAGAATCCAGGCTGGCAGTATCCCTGAGAGGGACAAAAATCTTCCATTTCCTGCCAGGGCCAGGCCTGCCCCGGGAGCCTGGTTTTAAGCACTCCAGTTCTGCCTGCTGAAAATGCACATGCCACCATCCCATGAATCTCCATCCTGGAGAGGGATCTCCACTTCCTTGTGCCCTATCAGAACTCAGAAAGTACATTATAGACCCCAGAACAACATCTGCCCCCAAGGGGCACTGGAAAACTGACGAAAGAGCAGCCCATCCACTTCAAGGAAAAATATTGGGGTCATTCCCAAAGTACCCCACTTCTCAGAAGTAGGGAGTGGCTATTCCCTGTGTGTGGTCCTAAACCCAGAGACCTACGGCATTCTCTCCTCTGTGCTCCCAAAACCTTAGAGGAAAGGGCCATTATCTTCACTCCACTCACAGAGGGGGACATTGTAGCTCAGCACCAGGAGTTATGTCTTAAATGGGTTGCCAGTAGCTCACAGGGTGGAGGCGGGCATGTCTTAGGTGGGTCCCCACTGACTCACAGCAGGGGGCCTGTGTCTTAGGTAGTTTTCTCCCAGTAGCAGATCCTGCTACACGGATTGAATGCAAGGAGTTTATTTGGGAGGCAACCCAGGAAGAATAGTAGGGGCATGAAGAATAAGGCAGAGAAGGGAAGAAAGCCAACACAAGTTGGCTTCCTTGGTTGAATGGTGTCCCCCACCCTAAATCTATGTCCACCTGGAACCTCAGATTGTGATTTTATTTGCAAATAAGTTCTTTGCAGATGTAGTTAGTTAAGATGAGGATAGAGTGGGCTCTAAGTCCTATGACTGGTGTCCTTATAAGAAGAGGAGGGGACACACAGGGAAGGCCTTGTGATGATGGAGGCAGAGATGGGCATGCTGCAGCTATGAGCCAAGGAACACCAAAGTTCACCCAGAGTGGCCAGCAGCTGGAAGAGGCATGGAAGGATCCTTTCCTAGAGCTTCCAGAGGGTGTACGGCCCTGACAACATCTGATTTCAGACCCCTGGCCTCCAAAACTTTGAAAGGATAAATTTCTGTTGTTTTAAGCCACTAAATTTGGAAATTTGTACAACAGCTGTAGAAAACTAATACAGATTTTGTACCAGGAAGGGGGATGCTTCTATAACAGATACCTAAAAATGTGGCTGTGGAATTGGGTAATGTATACATGGCTGGAAGAGTTTTGAGGCACATGATAGAAAATGCCTAGATTTCCTTGAAGAGATTGTTGGTAGAAATACGGACAATAAAGGCAATTCTGGTGAGAGAGAGGTCAAAATGAAGTGAGGACTCCTGGGCATATAGCTGGAGAAAACCATAATTTGAAAAGATACATGCACTTCAATGTTCATTGCAGCACTATTTACAATAGCCAAGACATGGAAGCAACGTAAATGTCCATTGACAGATGAATGGATAAAGAAGACGGGATACACACACACACACACACACACACTGGAATATTAGTCAGCCATAAAAAAGAATGAAATAATGCCATTTGCAGCAACATGAATGGACCTAGAGATTGTCATACTGAGTGAAATAAGTCAGACAGAGAAAGACAAATATCATATGTTAATGCTTATATGTGGAATCTAAAAAAAATGATACAAATGAACCTATATACAAAACAGAAATAGACCCACAGACATAGAAAACAAATTTATGGTTACCAAAGGGGAAAGTGAGAGAGAGGGATAAATGAGGAGTTTGGGGTTAACATATACACACTACTATATATAAAATAGATAAGCAAAAAGGACCTACTGTATAGCACAGGGAACTATACTCAATATTTTGTAGTAACCTATAAGGGAAAATAATCTGAAAAAAACAGATATATATGTATGTATAATTGAATCACTTTGCTGTATACCTGAAACTAATGCAACATTGTAAATCAACTATACTTCAATTAAAAAAAAAAAGAACCTCCAAAAAAGAAAAGAAAGAAGTGAGGAGAATGTAGAGAAAGTTTCTATTGTCTCAGAGAATACATGTATGGTCATGAACATAATGTTGGTATCAAGTATGAACATGAAAGGTGCTTCTGGTGAGGTCTCAGATGGAAATGAAGAGCCAATTATTGGAAACCGGAGGAAAGGCCATAAAGCAGCAGAAACTTGGCGGAATTGTATTCTAGTGTTGACTGGAAAGTAGAAATTGTAAGGAATGAACTTGGATATTTAACTGAGGAAATTTCTAAGCAAAATATGAATGATATGGCCTGGTTTCTCCTTGCTGCTTGTAGTAAAATCTTAGAGGAAAGATATAAATTGCAGAAGGAACTGTTAAGCAAAAGGAACCAGCACATGATGATTTGGGAAGTCCTCAGCCTGTTAAAATTAGGAAATTCACTGTTCAGAAAGTGTGGTCTAAAGACAGCACCAAAGATGTTGTGGGAGAACCTACTGTTGAAGAGATTAAATCTGTGACTGTCGGGTGTACTCCACCATCTCAGCGGAATGCAGGAAGAGAGATGGGGCTACTCAGGAAAGATCTGTGGAGCCTCTTACCTGATGGTGTAGCTCCCTGTGAATTATGCAGAAGACCAACAAGGCTTTTGAGACTGTTACATTAGTGGAAACTCTGCCAGTCTAGATTGAGAGGCCCAGAGATGAAATGAAGTGAAGAAAGAATGGCTTGGAGGGCAGAGCCACGAATGCAGAGGCAGAGACCAAAGAAGGTGGGATGCAGCTGCTGCCAAAGTCCCGGAGAGCAGGGCCACCTTCATGCACCCAAAGGACAGAGCATCAAGCCACAATGGGTTATTTGCAGGCCTTGAAATCTACTGGAATGTGCATGCTGGGCTTCAGACTTGCTTTGGACCAGTGACTCCTTCGTTCCTTCCTTTTTCTCCCATTAGGAATGGGTTAAGACTTTGGGAGATGTTGGGATGGGGTGGATGTATTTTGAAAGTGGGACCAAAGTGACTTTTGAGGGGGTCAAAGGGTAGATTATGATGGGTTAAATAGTGTCCCCCACCAAAATTCATGTCGACCTGGAATGTCAGAATGTGACCAAGACAGAAGGTCTTTGCAGATGTAATTAGTTAAGATGAGGTCCTACTGCATTAGGGTGGTCCCTAAATCCAATCAGTGGTGTCCTTATAAGAAGAGAGAAAGGACACACAGAAATGTGATGGTGGAGGTGGAGACTGCAGTGGTGCAGCTCCAACCAAGGAATGCCAAGGATTCATTTGTTGTTTTAAGCTTCCTGATTTGTGGTACTTTGTTGTAGTGGCCCCAGGACACTGATACACAGAGTGTGGTATCAAGCAACTTAGGTCTGGAGGCAACTGAAGCTTGGCTGTAGGGGAAGCCTGTGTGCCACTCACCCTGTCCCAGCAGAGACCCCAGGACGATGCCGGGGTTTTTAGACCTGCCATGATGAGGTGAGGTGAAACACTTGCCATGCGAAATCGTAAGGTGTCTCAGTGCAACGGTGTTAGGGAGGACTTGAGTAGGGTTTGGGCTCATATAAGGCAATTTTGAAGAGGTTCAAAGAAGCAGAGCTGGATTGGATGCTGTTAGGAAGTGGGGCTTGTTCTGTGTTTGAGTATCAGTAAGTTTTATTAGAAAGTATAAGGAATGAAGGGAAGCAAAAGCTGTAGCTGGTAGCAAAGCAGCAGCCACTTATATCACCAGGATAGGTACAGTTGATTGTTTCTTTGTCTCACAGAGTGACCTTGTCTGATGTTGATGTTCTGTGACGGTTTATGTTCAACAGGAGAGCCCCAGGGCCCAGCTTTCTCACTGTATAGAACCGGCACCTCAGAGCTAACCTGCCTGAGGGGCCAGGGTGCTGGGAGCACACTGCACCATGTAGGGCCACACAAGGAAGCACCAGGTTTGCTCAGGAGGCAGAGGGCGAAGGGGACATGTGGTGAGAGCCTTTACTGTGGTTTCCATAGGAAGGAACGAGTGAGCAGGGTGAGCAGGCTTAGGACTGGCCAGTTTGAATAATTTTAGTGGACCAGGGCACAGAGGCTAGTTGTCTGGTAGCTGGCCCTGGGGTGACTAGGGCGGGTGGACACTGGTCTGGAGTGTGAGGTTGTTGTGGCGTTGGCGCTGGATGTGTTGGTTTGCATATGAAAGATGTGCTCATGGCAACTCCTTTACTATCTCTAGGAACTGGAGGTCATCTCTCCAGGGTCAGCCTGGCCTGTGTCAAAGCATCAGAACACAGAAAACAAAAGACATGACTAACACAAGACCCCAGAGGGAGACTCAGGAAGCTGGGAGTTGGGCCTAGGGCCCTGAGTGAGCTTAGCAGAGGAGACATGGTGGGCACAGGCAGCATCTGTCACAGATGACCTGCCCAAAGTCACCACAGCAGTACCAGGATTTGAGCTTAAGGTCACTGGTGCCAAATTCCACAATCTGATCCACAGCTCAATTTGGTGAGTGGAGAGAAAGGAATAGCAGGAGTTTGCCCAAGGTGTCACCAACATTATCTACCTGGACCATCTCTCGTTCTCAGATTCCTCAAACAGTTAGTGACACCTGCCCTGTGCTCAGCCTGTGCTGGGCTCTGGGGCCAAGGAGATGAACCAGGTGTGGTTCCTGCACTCCAGGTACAATCTGTCTCTTGGGTGGGAGAGAAGGAGTCACAAGCCTATGGTCTGCCCCAAGCCAGCCTGGGTAGGCAAGGAGTCCTTCCTGGAAGCAGTGGCACCTGAGTGAATTGTGGAAGTACGAGGAGAGCCACAGGGCTGGGTAGACTGCAAGGAAAGTCAGCTTAACTGAAGGCTTTATTCCTGGGCCCTGTGGACCCAAGAGATCACAGAGGTCAGCAGCATGGGGCACAGAGCCAGGCAGGAGCAGGTATTTGATGACTGGATGGAATAAGATAGGGAGTCAAGGAAGAGCTGGGCAGGGAGCTTTTAACCTAATCACCCTTTGAGTCTGGTTTTAAGAGGTGGTGGCCATCAGCAAGGGAAGGCAGGACCTGTGCGCCCACAGTCCTCTGAAGGCTGAAGGGGCATGTCCCCCACCGAGGATCACAGTGTGCAGATGACAGATTGTCTGCTGCACAGGGGCCCCAGTGAGCACAGAGATACAAAGAGATCCAGCCCATGCACTACCCTCAGGGTCTTGGCCTTCACCAGATGGGCTAGCCTTGGCCTCTCCTGGCCCTCCTTGAGCCTCTCAAAGGAGATGAGAACAAGGTGGTCTCCAGGAGGACTGGGACCATGGGGGTACCGAGGACAGGGGAGAAAAGAGTACAGCAATATCCAAGATCTGCATGAGCTTGGACCCACCTGTGCTGAGCTGGGTCTCGATGGGAAGGAAAACTCCTGGGCACCATAATCAGGACTCCACACGTGGGTACGTGAGAGATGACCTTGTCTCTGGTTATAGGCTCTGCCCGCCTGCCCTCAGATAGCATCGTTACAGCCCAAGGCCAGACGAATAGAGTGTACATTCCTCTGAACAGTTCAGAAAATGTGGACAAGCATCAAAAACACAGACATTACTTGTATCCCCTGTCAGCACTTAACACCCTGGACTAGTGTCCTCCAGTCCTCCTGTGTTTGCATCTGCTTGTGCATGTTTTATCAGAACTCAGTAAGGTCATACCTGCATTTGGGGTCTGAATCTGATCTAAGTTCTCTAATTTGGAATGGCCTGCTAGTGTGCAGTTGCACATCAGATACCCAAGAAGAGTCTGGCCTAGTGCTTCTGGCCCTCAAATTTGCTGAGGATCCTCCCTATGAAAGGTGAGGTCTGTCTCCACTCGTTGAACCTGAGCTCCATGGCTGCTTGATGAATAGAATACAATAGAAGTGACATTCCAGGCCAAGGCCTGGATAAACAGGCAGTTTCCACTCCCTGTCTTCAGGAACGCTTGCTCCTAGAAGACAGCACCATGCCATGAGGAAGTTCAAGCAGCCCTGTGGAGAGGTGCCAATGCCCTGGGATGCCTTTCCAGTGGAGTCTCACGGTGGATCAGAGCCAAGGTGCTGAGCCCTGCCTGGACTGCAGATTCATGAGCAGAAATGACTGTTGCTGTTGTAAACAGTATCTGTGGTTATGCAGCCACAGGTTCCTGCAACCCTGGCTCATCGAGTGCCTCTGCCTGGCACAGCGATTGGTCCAGGGATGAACACATGGTCCAGTGCATCTCTGGGATGAGGTGTTGGGATGCTGAAAGAGTTGCTCCCCTGCTCTGGGATCCTGAGCTTCAAGGACTTCCCTCCGAACTCTGAAGCTGCCAGCAGCCATCTCCTCTGGGTTGACACTGGGTTTCTATCCCTTGCAGCTGACTAAAGCAGCTACTTAGCAAATGTGTGACTCACAGGCCTGAGCCTCAGTTTCTCACCCGTAAAACGGGGACAGCGAAGCGCTCCTGATGATTACTGGAAAAGCACAGCTGTCAGCACAGGGAGTGAGGAGGTGAGAGCAGGTATACAGCCTGCAGGACTCAGAGCAGCCCCTTCCTGCTCTCTTCTGTCCTGACCCTCCTACTAGCCCTGACTATAGGGCTCACATGCTGGACACACTTGGACTTGCACTGTACATCTCATCCTTCCTTTGGCCCTGGTATGAGGAGTGCTAACATGCCCATCTTGGGAAAACTGAGAGGCACAGAGAGCCAGAATGTCAGGCCCCAGAGGCTGGGCCTTGGGGATGAGCTGTGTTGCTAGGGACAGACCCTTTCTCCAGGCCTCAGACTCCCCATCTGTAAAATGGGAGCCCTCCAAGCACCTGCCCCAGGCCAGGTCTCTTCAATCTGTCCATGCAGATGGCCTTGGCCAGCCTTCCAGGCCTTGTGAGAGACCACCCCCTAGGAGGCCCAGGGAATGCCTTCCCACAAGGCATGTGCCAGGCCACAAGCCTGGGCCTCTGAGGTGCCCTTGAGCCATAGCCTTGGCAGGTGTGGCTTGAGAGGAGGTGGGGAGGAAACAGGAGCCCAGAGAGGGGGCAGGGCTTACCCAAAGTCAACCAGCAGGCTGCAGAAGTAGCTAAAATGCCCTGAGCCTGAGGGGCTGATGAGGGCCAAGAGGCCACAGTGTCTGCGTTAGGCAGGGGGAGGCAGGCTCTCATACTTCTGTGACTGGGGACTCAGGCTCCCTCCAAGCTGGCTGGGCAGGTGCATGGCATCAAGGAAGCTTAACTGGCTCATAACCACTAAGCCTCTGGATTGCCCTGGACCTGCCTATGCAGTTCTTACCCCAGGCTTACCTAGGAAAACTTCTGGCTGTGAAAACATACTCCTGCCCCCACCTGGCGGGGGCGGGGGCACAGCCAAACCCTATCATTATGAGTGAGCCCTCAGATCACAGTCATGAGGCATCATCCTAGCTGGCAAATGGCCTTAGATGGGACAGTTCCACTTCTCTGAGCCTCAGCTTCCCCATCTGCTAATGAGGGGCCAGTCCATATCTTTTCTGACAGGTAGAATTCAGAACTGTCCTGTGAATGTGTGTTACCATTTACATGTATCCCACCCTTAAAATCTTTATGAGTTTCCTGTTTTCTGATGAGAGAATAGATTCATGCTTATTGTAAAAAATTCAGACAACTCAGAAAAGAGTCAAGAGGCAGGAAAAAATGACCCATAGTCTGGCTGCCCACAGGCGGAAGAGGAGCCCTGGAAGCAGCCCATCAGCCTTTGTCCCTCCTGTGCCCCCTGTGTCCTGGCCGCTGAGCAGGCTTGGCATTCAGGAGGGCCTGGTCTTATCTGTTCTGTGAATCCATCACCTGCTTTTGCCCCCCTAGGAAAGCGTATAGCCCATAGGCCTGCCTCCTCCCAGCTTCCTTGCTACATGTCTCCAAGCCATCACTGTGAACCTGTGGGTGGTGGCTTGATGTCACCTGGGGTGAGTCACCTGTCTCCCTCCTGGAAGCCAAGGAAAGCCTCACTTGTACAGACCTAGGGCCAGGGAGGACAGCCCAGTGGTCAGAGCCTGGGCCCTGGTGGGGAGTGGGCTCCAGCCCGGGGTTCCCTACAGAAGAGGACCAGCACTTGCCTTCCTGGGGAGCAGCCAGAGGACTAGTGTGTGTGGAGGATGCCAAACAGTCTGGCAGAAAATATTTTTGGGAAAATTCTCTCCCCAAATACCCAGCTCATTGGAGCTACCAGTTTAGATTACTTTTTAAAATAATTGCTCTTAATTTAAAAACATAATTTTTTTAAAAAAGAGGCAAAGCCCATGAGACCACCCTGCTTCCCTGACTCTCATTTTGGGATGGAATTTTCTGGACTTGGTCCTTTATGAGAGGGTTTTAGGCTAAAAATCTTATTTTTATATTGAGTGGTGGAAAAAACGAAGAACATTTAAAGAAAAACAAAAAGCATTTTACATTTCTAAAGTGATTATCCAATTTGAGGGAAACACACCAATGACCAACGCCTCCCCCGCACCCCGCCACCATGGCCTGTGGACGCTGTGTCAGGACAATCAAGTTGAGGAAGGCTCTCTGGGACAGGCTAAGCCTTGAGGGAAGAGGAGACCCCCCAAGCCAGATCTTCATCATCCCCTCAAAGTCTCTGGTAGCATGTGTGTAAGCCCATTTTATAGAGCAGAACACCAAGACCCAGAGCTTCCAGACCCCTCCCCCTTCACGCACCTCCCTGGTTCCTACCTGCCAGTTCATTTATTCAACAAATGTTTGTTTGGGCATACTGTGTGCTCCCAGATACCAACGCAGATGGGGAAGAGGTAATGGGGTAGGGGCTGGACCCCAAATGCAGAGAGGCCAAGGCTTGGGTCAGTTCCTCAAGTGTCTCTGCTGGGTTCTTCTTGCCTCTTCGCCATTGCCTCCACCACGGAGCCATATGTCCTGTCTGCTTCACAGGCCTGAGGTCATGCAGCATGGAACGGCTTTGTCCAGGAAGGGCATTTGGGAGGGCTCCCTTGAGTAGGCGGCCAAGGCCTGAGGGCCAGGAGACACCAGCCTGGCATAGCACAGGCACTGTTCCCAGTCTGGGCCAGGACTTGGAGAGCTGGGGTGCAGATAGGGATGGCAGCAAGTCCAAACACTGGCAGGGCCTGTGTAACCCACCTTTCAGGAGATGCTCCATCCTTGACCTTGTCACAGTCTCCCTCACCTTGGGAGGGTGGCAGGATCTTTTCTATCCCTCAGATCAGAATACTAAGGCTCAGGCACAGGATGCCTGTCAGAACTGCCATCCCTGACATGGATGGGGGACGAGGTGGTGGCCCAAGCGGTCTGAGTCTGTGGTAGACTAGTGCCTTCGCCTCCCCGGCCTCAGTTTCCCTCCCTACCCATGGTAGGTGTTGCTGGTGCTCTCCAGGAGCACGCCGTTCCAAGAAGTCCCAGCAAAGGTAGATGGGGTGGTCCAGATCAAGGTTCATACTGACTGAGGTTCCACCTGCAGAACCAAACCCAGTGCCTCCCACTGCTTCTGAAGATGTCTTTGACACAAGTGGGTGTTCTGAGGTATAACGAGGTGTATAGTTTCCTGTAGCATGTGACAGAAGTCTCAGGCCACCACCAGTTCCCTAACGGTACAAACGGAGGCCAGCGCCACATGCTTGAATACCCAGAACATGTAACCATGCCACAGATGGCCAAGAAAACATGTTGTCTCATTCTTGTTATGTTATAGGCTGTTATGAGCTGAAATGTGTCCTCCCCAAAATTCAAGTGATTAAGTCCTAACCCCCAGTACCTCAGAACATGACCTTATTTTGAAATAGGGTCTTTATAGAGGCAATCAAGTTAAAGTGAGGTCATTAGGGTGGCCCTATTCCAATAGGACTGGTACCCCTACACAAAGGGGAAATTTGGACACAGAGACAGATATGCACAAAGGGACAAAACAGCTGTATGAAAATTGAAATGATGCTGCCACAAGCCAAGAAACTATCAGAAGCTGGGGAGAGGCATGGAGAAGACCCTTTCTAGTGCCTTCAGGGGGAGCACAGCCCTGCTAGCACCTTGATCTCAGACTTCTGACCTCTAGAACCCTGAGATTACACATTTTTGTATTCCTAAAGTACCCAGTCTGTGGTACCTTGTTACAGCAGCCCCAGGATGCATACACATAGCAGGCCTGGGCCAGCGTGCGGTGCTGTAGGCAGCCCGCAGGCAGCTTCCACCAGCTCTACCCTGTAGTTTCAAGGGCCACACCAGACCTCCCCTCCCAGCCCTGCTCATGCACCTACAGGCAGCTGTCCTGGGTACAGTGGTGCACAAAAGACCAGAGCCAATGAGAAGGCCACAAGATCCCAGAGGTGGGTACGGGGCCATGTGGTAGGGAATTCTGGGGTCCCATGTCCCTGAGTGTGGTCTGGAGGGGGCAGATCACAGTGGGCCCTGTGGACTCACCTGGCTTCCTGATGTGGCAGATGGGACATACACGTTTGGTTCACATCAAGGGAAATGAAGAAAGTCATTATGTGTGACCCACAAGTCGGAAGTGGGAATTAGATATTATGGGGTGAAACAACTCTGACCCAGGAAAGGGCAGGGCCCTTATGTATCGCACTGAACATCAGCTTCTACCAGGCTACGAAAGCAAAGGTGGGGAGGGGCTGGCCCGCTGGAACCCTGCTCTATTGTCCCACAAGACACCCACCTCTTCGCTGCCACCTGCCAGGCACTCCAGAGCCAGGCCTGTCCAGCTGGGCCACCTCACAGACTTGCAGGGGTGGCCACACTGGACTTCTGGCTATACCTCAAGCTTCCAAAGAATTAAGATCTCAAGGCCTTTGCATCAGTTGTTCTCTCTGTCACTAACTGCCTAATGGTGGATCTCTGGATATATCTTGGTATTCACTCCTAGTCTAATGTTTGATCCCTGGGTCTATCTTGGTTTGCACTCCTAGTCTAATAGTGGATCCTTGTGCCTAGGTTGGTCTCCACTATTTAGTCCATTGTTGGATCCCTGGATCTATCTTGGTCTCCACTACCTAGTCTAATGGAGGGTCCCAGTGTCTATCTTGGTCTCCATTCCTAGTCAAATGATGCATTCCTGGATCTATCTTAGCCTGCACTCCTAATCTAATAGTGGATCCCTGGGTCTATTGGTCTCCACTACTTAGTAATGGAGGATCCCTGGGTCTACCTACGCTAATGGCGCACCCCTGGATCTGTCATGGTCTCCACTACCTAGTCTAATGGAGGATCCCTTCATTAGACCAAGATCTATCTTGGTCTGTACTCAAATGTTGGATCCATGTGTCTATCTTGTTCTCCACTACCTATTCTAAGGATGGATCCCTGGATTTATCTTGGTTTGCATTCCTAGTCTAATGATGGAGCCATATATCTATCTTGGTGACCACTACCTCGTCTAATGGTGGATAAACTCAGTGATAAACCATTAATCTAGGAGTGCAGACCAAGACAGACCCAGGGAGTCTCCATTACACTAGGTAGTGGAGATCAAGACAGATCCAGGGATCCACCATTGGCCTAGATAGTGTAGACCAAGATAGACATAAGGATCCATCATTAGACTAGGATTGCAAACGAAGACAGACCCAGGAATCCTCCACTTACGTTCCCTCAGCTCTACCGGGCTGGTCACCTGATCAGGAGCTACCCTGAGATGCCCTGGCGGGGGGAGGGGGGGTGCGGGGGGGGGTTGGTGGGGGAGGGGGTCGTCTATTGAGTCTGTTGTCTTAGAGCTCCCTCAGTGTTTGCCTGGGCCTGGGCGGGGTGCTGCGCCTGGGCTGGGCGGGGTCCTAGGGAGAGGAAGGGGCGGGCCGCAGCTCTGAGCCTAGCCAGGGGCCCCTTCAGAGGGAGCTGGGTAGGAGGAGCAAGGATACGGCAGGGTCCCCAAGTGTGTGAGCCCAGGGCCAGACCCTGGAGGTCTGAATCCTGCCCCCCACGACTCGGGGGTCCCTCACTGAGGACCTACAATATCGACACCCACCACAGAGGGCCTGACCCACAGTGACACAGATGGGGTTCACATGTGCTACTCACCGAAAACACCTGGTCTGTGGGGGGCCCTGGTGGTCGGAGGCGCAGGGGCAGAGGTCAACACCTGCGCAAAGCCCTGGAGCGAGACTTCCCGCTCTGCTGGCTTCGCCCCCTCGGGGATTTGGGTTCCTGCGGGGTCGGCCCCGCCCTCAACCCTGGATGGGCGTGACCGGGCGGCCCAGCCCCCGCTGGCCCCTGCGCGGTAGTCTGGCCGAACGCCGCGGAGCGCGCAGGGATGCGCGAGGAGGCCACGACCCTCAGCCGCAGGGCGAGGCCCGGGGGCCGCATGGGGGACGCCACGCCCGCCCCGGGGAACTGCACAGGTGAGGGCCGAGGCCGCAGACCTCGAGCGGGGCTCTGCGCCTATTTCTCAGACGGGGAAGCTGAGGCGCGGGGTGCACAGCCCTGCGCGGGGGCGGTGGGTGCCGCACTGCCGCGGTGAGGCGCACAGTCGGAGGACAAACCTCCCCGACGCTCTCCGTCCGCCCCGGAGGCGCCCCAGCGGAGCCGAAGCCCAGTGGCAAGCGGCCAGAAACCAGGCGGCGGCGTCCAGCTGCCCGCCAACCCAGGTGCGCGCCTTTTCCCAGTGGGGGCCGCCTCAGTGCGGGGGATGTCGGTGTGACGGACGTGGGAAAATCGAAACTGGCCTCATCTAAGGGAGGTGTTCTGGATCCTCAGCTAGCTCCCCAGCCCCACTTCACAGGCGGGGAAACTGAACCTGGGAGAGGGGAGTGACTGCTCAAGGTCCCGCTGCAGCCGAGCCTGGGGTGAGGCTCCGGGGTCTCCGGAAGGAGGAGTGGGCTGGCTGTTATCTTAAATGTTTGATTTCGAGATTGTTCTGTAGGGGGTTCACCTTCCTGCCTTGCTCGGATAGGGGTATTGCAGCTGAAGCCCCGGATTCGAATGTCGGCCTTGCTCCGTGAATGCGTCTAAAATCTAACCCTTTTAGAAACAAAGATAAAGCCGGACCTTGAGCCCCAGATGTTCCTGGAGGCTCACTTTAGGGCACACTGCCCGCTCCCCCTTAAGCCTGAGGGTCTCTGCACACCTGTGCCCCAGGCTAGGCGCTGAATTGCACAAGTGGAAGCTGGGCCTGAAAGAGCAGGCTGGCACAGGTCTCACACACACACACACACACACACACACCCGGGATGCAGCCAGTCATGCTTAAAACAGTGACACCTGCCACCTTGGGGGGAATGCTGGCTTCCTCTCAGATGGGGAAACAGGCCCAGGGAAGTAAGTCACAAAGCGGAGGCATGTGGCTTGGTGGTGTGGAAGCTAAGACCTGATACTGCCCCTGGTGTGGTGGGGTCGGTTTATTTTCTTTGACTCCCTCGGGCAGCCTGATGCCCAGTCCTGAATTTGGTGTTTTGCCCCTGTGTGTGAAGAGGACAATGTGTGTGCAAGTTGTGCAGCACTGCCTGGGGAGGTGAGTGTCCACTGTGAGGTGGAGGGACTTGCCCAAGGTCAGCCAAGGACAGGGAAGGGGAGGCCCTGACTATATATAAAAGGCTGTTTGCAGAGGACTCTCCTGGGGGAAAGAGGGTCTCAGAATCCAGTTCCTGCCCTCTGGCCTGCCAGGCCTGGCCCCAGCCCTACTTCTGACTGGCTGCTGCTCAGCCTCCTCCCAGATGTGAGCCCTGTGGGTCCCAGCCTGTGAGTCCTTCCCAGGAATTTAGGGTTGGATCCCCACACACACAACGACCTGCGGTGCATCTCTTTATCTCTGTGCCTCAGTTTCTCCATGTGCTAAGTGGTGGGCCCTGTATACCTGCCCCAGGCTTGTGGACAGGCCAGGGGGAGCCAGGGAGGGCCCAGTGCACCCATCCTTGCATGGTTCTGCTCCAGGGTAATGCTGTTGTCCTGACTCATCCACTCCTCTGCCCCATGGCCTCAGTCTCTTGGGCTCTGAAATGGGCACCCACCTCTCCTTGTGGGGCAGTGAAGTGATGGGTGCGGGGGTCTTTAGAGACAGTTTGGCACTGTGTAAAACACAGCAATGGGATGGGTGTTTTTCCTGCAATCTGTAAAATGGGCACATTATTCTGCTTTTCCTAGAGGAGGTATGAGAGTCCAGACACAGAGTCCTAGGATTCTCCCCTCATCTCCCATGCACGACGACCGGGGAGAGGCAGGTGGGGGAAGGCCGGCTCAGAGCAAGGCCTTAAATCTTTATGACCTTGCTCTGAATGGCTGACTGGGAGGCCACCCTCCCACTGCTCTTAGGCCCCTGGCCTGCCCCTGGCCCTGTTCCCAGGGCAGCTCCAGCACTCCCTGATGGAGGAGATTGTCCAGGAACACGGCCCTGCCAGAGGAAGACCAGTGGCCAGAGGTGACCCTCCCCCATACCCCTGAAAGGGGACAGCAGGAGGACTGCTGGGTGGGTGAGGATGTGCTCTGTGGACATCCTCTTCGCTTCACTCCTGCAGCCCAGCCACTGGGCCAGCCCTGGGCCCGTTTCATGGAGGAGACCAAAGCCCAGAGGGAGTAGGTGGGAATCTAAATGTGGCCTATGTGCCCGTAAGGCCCAGCTCTGGCCTCCCACCATGGTACAGGCAGAGCTGCTGGATGAACGAGGTTCCCTGGAGCCTCGATGTTCTCCCCTGAGAGATTTGGGGGTGAGGGGGGAAGTGCGCTCTTCCTGGTTTGGAATTTACCTGGTTATGTTCTGGAGGAGAATATATATTCTGGGTGTGTGAGCTGACCTGCTATCAGGGAAGTGCCTGGGAGACCGGGGTCTGGACCATAGCCAAGGGCCAGGCTTGCAGTAGCTCTGAACCCTGCACCTGCCTCAGGACACACGACCAGGGCATGGGCCTTCTGCATGTGGCTGTCCCCACCGCTGGGGTCTTGGGGGGGTCCCACTCTCCATAGAGTACCTCTGTACACGTCAATCTTTAATTTCTCTTTGAGACATTCCTCCTGAGGGTTCCTCTTTCCACTTGGGGAAACTGAGACTCAGAAGCGACTTTCCAGTCCCACAGGGACCCAGGCCCATAGTGGGCTGGTCCAGTGGCCTGCTTCCTCCCATCTCCCCACTGTACCTATTGTCCACAGTCACAGCCAGCATAAAAGGTAACTTATTTACCTGGTCTCAGCGGGTGAGGTCAGGGTTTGGGGGCCGTGTCGGCTCCAGAAAGGAGGATGGGAGGGATGGTCCTGTGGTCCAAGGTTCCAGATAAAAGATTAACAAGCAAGGATTGTTCTCACCCCCACTGGCCAGGCAGGCTGGGGGAGGCATGGGCTGGGAGGACAGGCTGTCTAGGTCAGGCCATGCACCCCCTGTGTGTTAGGGGGTGGGAGAGAGCATTGCCTGGGGCTGGGGAGTGAGCTGGGAGTGTCGGGCGAACACCTGATGGGCAGGTCTGCCTCTCTACTGTCCAGTGAGTCTATAGGGTTTGCTTTTGGTTTGTATCTTGCTTGCATCAAATCCATTCCCTTTGTTTTTTCTGTTGTTTTTCCTCTCCTTTGAGATTTATTTGTACATAGTAAAAAAGATAGGGTCGTGGAGGGTGCAGAGAAAAAATTGCACCAAAGGTTGAGAGGTGCAGGGGTCCAGCCAAAGGAAGGCTGGGGAAGTGTAGCATCCAGTGTCTGAGGGGGGCCGCAAGTGGACAGGGCCAGGCAACAGGGCTGGAAGGAAAGGATAGCTGGGGGGTGTTCCCCTTTGGGGACCAGTCCTAGGAAGGGTATACAGGGGTAACTGGGTGTCTGTGAGGGTTTTCAGCAGGGGATGGAGGAGGTGGGATTTGCCTCTTAGACACCAAGTGTGGGGAGGGACTGTTGGGGGCCCAGCTAGGGGATCCAGGGGTCTCCAGGCTGTGGAGGGTGCAGTGAGGAGTGTGAGCAGAGGCTGGGTTTGCAGTGGTTAGGGGATGTGGTCTCTGGAGCCAGCTGGTGGTTTCATGGAATATCCTTAGAAGATGGGTAGACTGAAGCCCTTGTAGTCCCTTGATGCTGTGCCACCTTCCTGCCCCACCTGGGCTACGTGTCACAAGTCCTGTAGAAAGGTCTGGTGGGAGCCCTGCCAGTGTACACCTGGGGCCTTCAAAAGTCTCCGGGCCTCAGTTTCCTCATCTGGAAAATGGGCCCAGCCCAAAGTGTTTGCTGACCTTCCAGGCCCAGAGAAGGGATGCAGGCCATCCTGTTGGAGTCTGGCGGGTGGCGGGTAGGGGTGGCAGGTGCAGGTATCCTGGGTGCTGTGGACTTGGGGTGGGGGGTAGGATGAGGTATTGAGCCTCCTCCTAGGGGACGTTCCTGAGCTCCCGGGCACAGGTTTAAGGTCTCCACCAGGTGCTGCCACTCCTGTCACCCCGGAGGGCAGGTCACCCTATTTTGCAGGTTGGGAAAATGAGTCTGAGCAAGGCAAAGACCAGGTCCAGGACCTGAGGCTAGAGGTGGTGGAGCAGAGTCAGACTTGGTGGAGAGGGGCTGGGTGGGGTTTGGGTTCCTAGCAGACCAGGCCCACTTGGCTTCTTTGCCTTCTCCTCTGAGCCTGGTTGGGCTCTTGGATTACTGGGGGTTAAGCTCCCTGCCTCCCAGGTAGGGGAAGGTCACTGCAAGGAGGGGGCGGGCCATGGGCAAGGCTCATCCTCCCTCTACCTTCTTTACCAGAGTTATTTCCTCTGACCTTTCATTTTCATTTTTAAAAGACGAGCCGTTCAAACAATACACTTATGCTAGGAGCAGGGGCTCCCTGCCTCTGATGGGCATGAGACCCCTGTATTGGCTGGCTGGAAATGCAGAGTACGAGGCCTGGGGAGAGAGGCCATGACTGCATTTAAAGCCCTCCATTCCGAGTCTCTCAGAGGCCCCTCCTGCCCCCAGCCACGCAGCGTGCATAGTTATGGGGCAGCGGCATTTTCGTTGGGCCTGTGCTTCAAATTTTCTTGTACCTTTCCCTTAAGTCTTCAGTTTGATGCACACCATGCAGGCATCTGCAGGTCAGGCCTGTTTCCTTTCTGTGGCGTCACCTCTCACCCTCCCACCTTGATGAGGCTCCAGGAGACAGGACAGGCTCTGGGCCTCTTGGGGTGAGGGGTTAGTTCTGTCTTTTAAGATGTGTGACCCCCTTGGGTGGTGAAATAGCCTGCAGTGCTGTGTCACGATGGGCACCCTTAACCATAGCGGAACCCAGCAGCAGCAGCACAGGATGTGGCTGTTGACAGGCGAGCCCTTTCGCTACGACATTGGTGGTTTCCTCGCTGGGGCTGGAGCTGGAGCTGCACGTCATCTCAGTCAGCCCCTGTCCTGCCCTCTGCAGCATTTACAGGTGGGTCAGAGGACCCGATTGGTGACCTGGTCACCCAACTGGTTAAGTGTGGTTTACACCCAGACACGTTTGGCTGCAGAACCAGCCTGCTGCCTCTGTTTCTGGAGCTTTTTCTCCTGTCTGTGACTCTCCATGCCAGGGCCATTAGGTAATGCAGGGTCTGGGCTGTGCTCTGGTTAGGGAGCTGGACAGCCACCCCTCATGGCTTGGCAGACCAGCTGGGGCATATCAGGCAGTCAGCAGTGATGCTTGAGGCGTTCTCCCCATGTTTAAAATTTTTTCAAACATACCACAGAGTTGAAAGAATTTATAACCACACCCCCCCAGCTCTATCCTACCCATAACTTTTCAGTAGGCCTGCTTCATCATATCTCTTGCCATCTCTTTGTCCCTCCCTCAAGGCATCTTACTTTTTTGATAAAGTCCTAGTTGCATCTTTAAAAGATGAATACAGGGACTTCCCTGGTGGCGCAGTGGTTGAGAATCTGCCTGCCAATGCAGGGGACACGGGTTCGAACCCTGGTCTGGGAAGATCCCACATGCCGCGGAGCAACTAGGCCCATGAGCCACAACTACTGAGCCTGCGCTCTAGAGCCCGTGAGCCACAACTACTGAGCCCACGTGCCGCAACTACGGAAGCCCACGCGCCTACAGCCCGTGCTCCACAACGAGAGAAGCCACTGCAATGAGAAGCCCGCGCACTGCAACGAAGAGTAGCTCCCGCTCTCCGCAACTAGAGAAAGCCCACGCGCTGCAACAAACACCCAACACAGCCAAAAATAAATAAATAAAATAAATAAATTAAAAAAAAAAAGATGGGGCTTCCCTGGTGGCGCAGTGGTTGAGAATCTGCCTGCCAATGCAGGGGACACGGGTTCGAGCCCTGGTCTGGGAAGATCCCACATGCCGGGGAGCACCTGGGCCCGTGAGCCACAACTACTGAGCCTGCACGTCTGGAGCCTGTGCTCCGCAACAAGAGAGGCCCGCACACCGCGATGAAGAGTGACCCCCACTTGCCGCAACTAGAGAAAGCCCTCGCACAGAAATGAAGACCCAACACAGCTAAAATAAATAAATAAATAAATTTATAAAAAAAAAAAAAAAAAAGATGAATACAAGTTTATCCCTTCCTTCTTTCATTCTCCAGGCGCTGGTGCAGGTGCTGGGCAGACAAGTGTCCACAAAGCTCTCACCCTTGCTGATCCCCCCACAGGGGCCCTGCTTCTCTGAGGGCCATATGGGGCTCGGGAGAAAGAAGGTGCTCTGCCATGGAAGAATAGAGAAGTGGCAGCTCTAAATTGGGGACTGGGAAGTGTTGGTTGCCCGGTGACCCTGGGGAAGGGGCCACGTGGCTGGCCCGTGGCTGCCCTGCTGTGTCTACCCAGTTCCAAAACCCCAGTCCACTTCCCTGGCTGGAAGAACAGCACATGTCCAAGTCCACAGATCCTGAGAAAGAAAAGAGGTTCTTCCTGGGGGAGTGTTGATCACAGCTTTCAACTGTTAGTTTGTTCATTCATTCATTCATGTATTCATTCATTCCTGCTTTGGCACCTGTGGAAACAAAGCGTGGTGATTAATTAAGGGCCTATACTCTAGAATCAAAGTTGGCATCCCTCTGTACTACTGAGTACTGGAGGACCCGAGGCCAGTGAGGGTAATCAGGAAATGTCCGATTGGAGGCTCAGGGTGGGTGCTGTGTCCTCCTTGCCCTACCTCCCTGGGGCTCCCAGCTGAGGCTCCCCACCCCTTCCTGCCTGCAAGCAACTGCCTGTCCTCTGCTACAGGGCAGGACAGCCTCTCAGGTCCTCCCTGCTGTGCCCTCTGCCCCAGGGGTTATGCACCCCTTCCCCCACACCCTCACCAGCCTGGTGGGCTGGTCTTTTTGATCTTGACCAAGCTAAGAAGCCAAAAATAATAACTTAGGTTTCAAATCTGCATTTCTTTAATTGAAATAAATATTTCCCCTGAATTTTTCTAACAGCTTTACTGAGGTATAATTCATGTGCCATACAATTCACACATTTAAATTGTACCTTTAAAGTGTACAACGTGATGGCTTTTAGTATATTCACAGATATGTGCAACCATCACCACACTCAATTTTAGGACATTTTCATCACCCCAAAAGGAAGCCCTGCATCCCTTAGACCCTTAGAGGTCACCTCCCAACTCCCCCTCTCCCTGGCCCCACACAACCACTGATCTGCTTTCTGTCTCTATGGATTTGCCTATTGTAGACATTTCATATGAATGGAATCATACAATATGTGTTTTTTTGGTAACTGGCTTCATTCACTGAGCATAGTGTTTTGAAGGTTCATCCATGTAGCATGTCAGTTCTTCACTCCTTTTTATTTCCAGAAATATTCCATTGTATGGGTGGACCATATCTTATTTATCCATTTATCAGTTGATGGACATTTAGGTGGGTTCTACTTTTTGGCTATTATGAATTATGCTGCTGTGAACATTTGTGTACAAGTTTTCATGTAGATGTGTTTTCCTTTCCCTTGGGTATATCGCTAGGAGGGGCATTGCTGCATCATTTGGAAATACTCTGCAAAACTGTTGGAGAAACTGCAAAGCGGCTGCCCCGTTTACATTCCCAGCTGCAGTGTGTGAGGGCTCCAGTTTCTCCACATTCTTGGTACACCAGTTATCATCTGTTTTTTTTTTTTTTTTTCATGGTGGATGTGAAAAAGTACCTCCCTGTGGATTTAATTTGCATTTCCCTGAAGCTAATGGCATTGAGCATCTTTTCATGTGCTTATTGGTGGCCATTGGTATATCTTTAGAGAAATGTCTGTTCATATCTTTTGCCCATTTATAAATTGGGTTGTCTTTTTATAATTCAGTATAATAATTTATACATTCTAAATACAGTCCCTTATCAGATAGATGACTTGTAGATATTTTCTCCAACTCTGTAGGTTGTCTTTTCACTTTCTTGATAGTATCCTTTGAAGCACAAATTTTTTCATTTTAATGGAGTCCAGTTTATCTATTTCTTTTGTTGTTTGTCTTTTGGTATCATTGAGAAACCATTGCCTAATCCAAGGTCAGGAAGATTTACCTCTCTGTTTTCTTCTAAGAGTTTTTTAATAGTTTTATCTGTTATATTGAGGTCTTTGAGTCATTTTAAGTTAATTTTTTATATGATGTAAGGAGAGCTCCAACTTTCTTCTTTTGCATGTAAGTATTGTTTTCCTGGCACCAATTGTTGAAAAACTATTCTCTTCCCATTCAGTTGTCTTGGCACCCTTGTTGAAAATCAGTTGATTGTAAATATGAGTTTATTTCTGGAGTCTAAAGCCTTGCATTGGCCTATATGTCTCTCTTTATGCCAGTGCCGCTCTGTGGTCATCACTGTAGCTTTGTGGTAAAATTTGAAATAAGGAAGTACGAGTCCTCCAACTTTGTTCTTCTTTTTCAAGATTGTTGTTTGGGCTATTCTAGTTCTTTTTGTATTTCCTTATGAACTGTAGGATCAGCTTGTAAAGTTCTTCAAAGGTAGCAGCTGGGATCTGATAGGGGTCATGTTGAATCTGTAGATGAGCAGAGGAGCGTTGCCATCTTAAACCATGTTAAGTCTTCTGACCCATGAGTATGTGATGTATTTCCATTTATTTAGGTCTTCTTTAATTTCTCTCAACAATGATTTGTAGTTTTCAGAGTTTAAGTTTTGAACTTCTTTTGTTAAATTTATTCCTAAGTAATTTATTCTTTTTGATGCTCTTGTAAATGGAATTGTTTTATTAATTGCATTTTTAGTTTGCTCATTGCCACTGTACTGAAATACAATGGATTTTTGTGTGTTGATCTTGTATCCTGCAAACTCGCTGCACTCATTTATTAGTTCCTGTAGATTTTTAGCAGATTCCTAGGGATTTTCTCGATACAGGATCATGTCATTTAATGGAGAAGTTTTGCTGCTTCCTTTCTGATGTGGATGCTGTTTAATTTTCTTAATTAATTGCTCTGCCCCCTGGTTTGGGGCTATTTCCATATTTTTCTTTTCTAACTTAACCATTTTTTCTGTTGTAATTTTTGTCATGTCTTATGTAAGTGCTGTTTATGTAGGAAAGATGCTCTGTTACATGTATGTTGCAAATACCCACACTCCCTTGTTCTGCTATTAATTAGGAATATTAAGCTCTGCGTCAGTCCTGTCTGTGGGTGCCCTCTCTATCTGTGGGTGTTGAGCAGGTCAGCCACCACTCCAGGCTTGGTTGCTCATGTTAAAATGACGATAATAACAATTCCCTCCCTGCTGTCCTCTGTAGATGATTGAGTGCTGCGTGAGGTCAGGAATTGGGGTCCTTCTTGACCAGATGTTTCTATCGGACCTGCATTGCCGTTGTTAGTGTGACACTAATGATGGCCATCTGCAGACAGGGAAGCCCAAATCCTCCCAGATGTGCAGTTTACATGGCAGCCATGGCCCAGCACACTTCCACCCCTACCACCCTCAGCGTGTCATCCAGCCTTGCTCTGCTTCAGTTTCCCCATCTGTAAGATGGAGATGGATGGTCTTCCTCATATGGCTGAAATACAGTGAAGTATCCATTAGGTGCCCAGTGTTGTTTGTGCTGTTCGAATGTCAGCCCCCCCTCCCTGCTAGGTACACAAACCACAAGGACCCCCAGGCTCACACTCCTCCCCCCAGCATTTCAGCCTGGTGAGGCCCCCCCCCCCAGGTTCTTGGTAGGGCAGAGCCAGGGGGAGCTTGGCCAATCTCAGCCAAACGCTGTCCCTCAGTGTCACTGCCCACAGCGAGGGTCAAGGAGCCTTGGCCTCCTGGAGGGCAGAATGCAAGACTGAGGCTGAAGCCTGGCTCTGCCACTGCCCTGTTAACACCCTCACCCTAAGTGGGGTAGGGCCAATGGGGCCATGCCACGGGTGACTTGACCTCACTGAGCCTCAGTTTCCCCTCTGGACAGGGCTGGTTGTGCACAGACATGTGAAGCACTATCACGGGTGTGTGAATGCCTGTGTGTGGCCCTCCTGAGTGACAGCTACTGCCCTTGGGCAGTTCCGGGTGTCCTCTGTCCCCACAGCCTATGTGAACTGGGGTACCATGCATTCCACAGTGGATCCCCCTCATGGGTGCTTCCAGGTGGATGTGGATTTTGGAGGACTCTCCAGCCCACTACAGATGTTCTGGGTATATATTTTGAAAACAGAGCCCACAAAGTTTGCTGGTGAATTGGTTGTGGATTGAGAAAAAGAGTCCAGGTAGGTTCCAAGTTTTGGGGCTGGAGCAAGTAAAGGATGGAGGGCATAGTGGCTAACATCAAAGTTAGAATGGGGCAGGCCAAGTGATGAGCAGGTGGGCCAGTGCAGGAGCTTGGCTGGATGTGGCAGGCCGAGTGGGCTTTAGGACATCTGTTCCTGGTGCCCAGGGGACAGTCCTAGCTGGAGGTATCCCGTGGAGGACAGGGGAAGGGTTGTCTTGGGTTGGTGTGGAATAATGTGGTCCTCAGCCTGGGCAGTGCCAGCCTCTGTCTGAATCCCCACCACTGCTCCCACCTAGGCCTTGGATGTGTGGAGGGAGTTGGACACAGATGCTGCCTCTGGTCAGTGTTGCCTCAGCCACAGGCTGGACAATCAGCTCAACCAGTCTCCCTTTTGCCTGAGACTAACTGCTTTATACACTAGTAGTATACAGTGCTCAAAATCTGAAAGTTCCAGAAAAGCAGAAGGAAAAGCCTCTTGCACTCAGGCACCAGGAGGTGTGCTCCAGAACATGCGTAGCAGCTTCATTCCGTATTCATGAACACCGGAAACAACTCACACACCCATCAGCAGGAACAGGGAAGCAAACAAGGGCCTCCATACAACGGGACTCTGCTCCACCATAAATACGGACAGCTGCCAACACACACAGCACGGCACCTCTCCCATCATTGTGCTAAGCAAGGGAAGCCAGACACAAGGGACACGTGATGTATCTGTCACACATGTGTGTTGAGAAGGTAGGCCCAGAGCCTCCTTGTGTGGTTCCACATCTCTACCCTACAACATAGGAGCTGTGTGACTTCAGCTGTGTGACTGAAATGATTAAACCACACTGTACCTCAGTTTGCTTTCCTGTCAAGTGGGGAGGTATTTTGTGGATTGATGAGTTAATGCACGTAAAGCGTTTGGAACAGTGTCCAGCACAGTAAATTATATGTGCCAGCTGTTGTCATTGTTACAATTTTATAAAAATGCTTGTGATTGCCACTTTATCCAGAGTGCCTCTCTGTGTCCTTATATAAGGACATCATTGTAACACTTTAGGATGGCATTGCTGGCATTCATGTCAGATGTACTTTGATTAACTGTACTGATCCCCACAGCTGGAGATGTGGGTGTAGACACACATCCTGGTATAGAAATCCTGGCAGCAGATACATAACTACTTCCTTTGGCTAAATTCTCAGATGTGTACACAACATAAAGCTCTTAATACACTTTACCAGACTCTGTCCAGAAAGGTTTGGATCTGTGCCCCCACCAGCAAGTCTGAGGGGAGTGGCTCCCAGCCCTTGCTAACTTCACACATGGTTTTTTTTTTTTTTCCTTTTTGCCAAGTGGAGGAGTGAAAGATTAGCTCTCATTTGAAATAGTGTTTCTTCAGTTACTATGAGGGCAAGCATTTTCTCATGTCTGTTGGCTACTTGTATCTCGTGATTTGCTTGTTCACACACCAGTCCATTCTGCTTTACTTGGATGTTCAGCTTTTATTGACGTGTAAGATCTCTTTATAAATTAAGGGTGTTGAACCTTTGTGCTATGTTTTCCAAATACCTTTTCCTAATTTTTTCATCTGAGTTTGTTTGTTTTTCAGTTATTAGGGAGTAACAAAAGTTTTTGTTTTTTACTTTTAATGAAATCACATCTGTTGATCTCTCTCCGTCCTTTTTTTCCCCCTTGATTCTGCCTTTTGAGCTACACTTGGGTAATAATTGTCCTTTTGCTTTTATTGTCTTTAGATGTGTGTTTCTTTTATCAACACCATGGTCTTCAGAGCATCTAGATTTCACTTAATGTAGGGATTAGCTCCACTTTTGTTCCCAAGCCACTAGTCACACGGACGCCACTTCCAATTGTCTGGGTGGCTGTGTGACCTTCTCCAGAGCATCGTGTGGTCATTGGGTCAATGACGCCTGTCCCAGGTGAGGGCTCCTGCGAAGCCCCTGCCCTCCAGGGTGAGGTCCTCACTCTGTCTCTCCTCTCTTCTCTCCTAGGCATGTGTGTGCAAGTGCAGCCACCGCTGCAGGGCACCTTCCAAGTACTTCGTGGGGACGGCACTTCTGTGGGGACTGTCATCGTGTTCCATTGCCCCTCGGGCCACCAGATGGTGGGGTCTGGCCTCCTCACCTGTGTCTGGAAGGGGAACATTGCTGAGTGGTCTTCAGAGACCCCCATGTGCAAGAGTGAGCCCCATTCCCTGTGAGCTGCACCCAGCTCAGCAGCGACCCCTGGGGGGGGGGGTTGCTGATTTTGTCACATGGATGGTGTGGGTGTCCACAGAGAAAGTTCCATGGGCGTCTGTGTAGGGTCCTGTTCCCAGTGCTGGTGGTCCCTTGGGGCTCCATGTCAGCGGTGTAGACTCAAGTCCTAGCAGCTGCTCCAAATTCTAGCTCTGCCACTGACTTGGCCTGTCATCTCCAAGAGGTTACTTGTGCTGTCTGAGCTAGTACTTCATCTGTTAAGCAGAAAACTATGTTCTTTCATACACACATGCAGCAAACATTAATAGGATGTTTCATGTGCCAAGAATTCTAGAACTGGGGAATAGGATTTCTTGGCCATGGGGCCCCAATCTGGGGGAGGAGATGGTTTTCTAGTTGTATTTGTTATACAGGGTGTTAAAGGATAATACCCAGCACAGCATTTTCCAAAGTGAGGATACATATATTGTGTTAATGTGTATTGTACATTGAAAAGGGCTTTATAGTCAATATAATTGGGAAAAGCCTAGGTTAATAGGCTGCAGGACTTCTCAGAGCCTTTGAAATACTCATGTGGTGGTTGAATCTCTGAGAAGGAGAGTATCTGTTAGGATTAGACTCCAAGAGATGGAAAACCCAAGATAATGGGGGTTACCAAAATAATGGGGGCTATGAGAGCTTTTTCTTGCCCATGGCCCTCAAGATGGGCAGTCCTAGGCTTGTACAGCACCCCATGGTGGGGACTCAGGTCCTTTCCACCTTATGGATCTGTTAGGCATGACCTCAACTGCATGATCCAGGCAGTTGTTACAGGATTAGTTGCATGGCAAGGAAGGCTCTTAGAAGTTGTCCCACACCCCTCCCCCCTGTTCACCACTGGCCAGAATATGGTCATGTGACCACATGTAGCTGCAAGGGAAGCTGTGAGATGTAGTCTTCAGTCTGGACGGCCAGTGTCCAGCTAGGGCTGGGGGACTAGGGACTGGGGAGCGTAATCAGTGTCCACTACAGGGGAGAGTATGCGGTGTTGTTCAAATTAGGATCCTGGGCCTTGATTCCCAGGAACATCATTTAGAACCTGATAGAAGTAATTCTTGGCACATAGCTAGTTCTTGGTCACACAGCTGATAATGTGCCAAAGGCCCTTTGACCCCAAACACTGGCATTTTTCTTGCTTTTGCACCTTCCTGGAAAGTGACCAGAGAAAGCACATAGGCCCCCATAGGGTTTTGCCCACTTGAGGCATTGTGAAAATAGACTGTGTGTTGTCTGCTGTCCTCTGGTCTCAGGGGCCCAGTCTGCAGTGGGTGGGAGCCAAAGGGACTATCACTGAACTCCCTGTCAGAGCTTCCCCCAGTGTGCCACCAAAAACTCCTACACACCCTCCAAAACCCTGCTCAAACACCCCCTTCTTGGGGGGCAATCTTGCCTGATAGCCCCACTCCCTACAACAATTTGCACAGACCTTCACCTCAGCTGCCAGCGCCTCCCTGCCTCCCCCATGGAACGGGGCTCCCTGAGGGCAGGCTGGGCCCAAGAGCTGGTCTTGTCTCACTCGCAGCTGTGCCTCCCTATGAAACCTTTGGCTTCAAGGTGGCCGTGATCTCCTCCATCGTCAGCTGTGCCATCATCATGCTCATGTCCATGGCCTTCCTCACCTGCTGCCTCATGAAGTGTGTGAAGAGGAGTGAGCAGCGGCGATCCAACAGGTACAGTGACCTGGCACTGCCGCGGGGCACCTGCAAGTCACTCCGAGACTCCTGGGTGTGTCAGGGAGCGGGGCTGCTGGGATCTTGGCATCTTGCTGTTCACAGAGCATTGAGGCCGTGGAGGGCACGTGGCTCGCTCGCTTGGTCTTCCATAAGACAGGTGACAGGTACACAGGGAATTGTCTCATTCTGCAGACTGTGCACACACGCAGTATATGCTCTGCTCTGTGTGGACGTGAAGGGCTGACTACACGACGGTTAACTAGGGCCTGCAGGTGGAGTCTGGCCCACCTCTACTTTTCTTCACGGAAACCTATCCTTTATTTCTTTTTGCTATTTTTAAAATTGTGGTAAAATATTTACAGTATAAAAGTTACCATTTTAACCATCTTTAAGTGCACAATTCAGAATCATTAGTTACATTCACAGTGTTGTGCCGCCATCAGCTTGATTCATCTCAAGAACTTTCCACTGCCTGTCTTTGTAAGTATAGTTTTCCTGACATTTACTCATCATCCATGACTGCTTTCTACCTACAGCAGCAGAGCTGAGTAATTGCTCAGGAACTGTATGGCCCTAAGATACTCACTATCGGCCTTGCAGAGGCTTGCAGGCGGTGTCCTGGACACACATGCACCTGAATGTCCTTCCCCCATCTCTCTCCAGGGCAGCCCAGCTGTGGTTCCAGCTGAGAGGCGAGGACTTAGAGACAGTACAGGCCGCCTCCCTCGGCCTCAAGGGCCTCAACAACAAACGCAACATCAGTGGCGAGGCCAGGATCCAGCCCATCCAGGCTCATGACAACCACAGCTTCACCACGTGGGCATGGGCAGAGCAACGGGGCGGTGGGGCAGTGGTGAGGGCAGGGGGGCCCCAGCATGCTGCGAGCCCAGGCTCACCAGGGCCTCAACTCCCATCCCTAAGACAGGGGCTGATGGTCCTTCTAGTATCCGTGTCAGACCCTGCACCCTAGTGCCTAAAGCTGCGCTCCACCCCGTGTCTTTATCTTGTCACCCCTTGTCTAGAGAAGGAGGCTTCTGGACACGAGTATTTCCCTTCACCAGGACCCATGGTGCCCTGTCAACTTGCTCTCTCCTCCCATCTCCCTCCCTGCTCCTCTGTCTCTCAGTTTCTATCTCTTCTTGTCTCTCTTTAGAAACACACACACACACTTTTTATGAACCAATACAAGGACATTTCTTACATACTTTTTTTTGACTCAAGGAGTCTAATCTTGGCTGAACACGGACTGCAGATAGAACACCTCCCAGGGTTGTTACTAGCTTTGAGTGAGCACCCTCTGACCCCAGGATCACAGGGCTGTCCGGTTTCTGGGCTCCTTAAATGGGGCAGGATATTTGTCTTTGGCAGCATTGCCTTTTGCGGACTCTAGGCCAGTGGCCTCCTGCAGACGCCGTGCTCTGGACTGTCTTGACGTTCCCTCATGACTGCACTCGGGCAGCGTTGCTCATGTGGGTGCCCCATGGGCGGTGCTGGTGTGAATCACAGATATGGGTCAGGCTGTCCCCCTGCAGGCACGAGGACTGGGCGCTCTTGGCTGAAATGAGTCCGCTGTCAAGTGATGAAGAAGGGACTCTGCTAAGGGTCACTCTGCTGCCCCCATGATGTCTGACCTGTGGCCTTAGCATCCAGGGATGCTCCAGCCAGAATCGGTTTTGGCCCTGGGGGTTACAGAATAATGATTTTAATTCTGTTGCGATTCTGTTATTCCCTCTATGAGGAATGAAAATGAGTTCTGTTTTTTCCTTCCTTTCCTTCTCATTTTGTTTTGTTGTTTTTGTATCACTCTGAACTCATAGGTATTCTTTTCTCAAACTTTATTATGGGGAAATTTCACGAATACACAGAAGCAGAGAGAATAGTGTAACGGGTCTCTTGTCCCCGTCTGCTATCCTCAGGGGTCACCGTCCCCCTGCATCATCTGGACCCATGCTTCCTATGGGCTCCAGTTCTTTCTTGGTTGGAGCCCTGTTGTGCTGCATCCTGATCGTGCCTTTTATTCTCCAAGTGCCTCCTCTCTGCACAGACGTTCTGGCCCATTTAGTGCTTTCTCTGCCCTGCCCTGGCATCGCAGAGGCAGTCTGCTCATTTCCTGAGCCTGTCCCCACAGGAACCTCCCAGGGAACCAAGTGCTTGCCCCCCAGCCTGACGCCTTGCTGTGTGACAACTGCTCATGCCTCGTTTTCCTCCCTTGTACAGTGAGGATTATGGCAGGGCTCACCTCCTGGCCCTGTTGAGGTGATATAAGTCAATGGCCTTGACTGGGCCCAGAGTACAGATTCAGTGAGTGCCAGCCATTGTTGTTAATTCTGCTCTTGATCCTGGTGTGCACGTGAGGAAACTGAGGTGCTGGAGGTGGTGGCCTGTGCAGGCGTGGCGAAGGTCTGTCTGGTCCCATGTCCACACTCAACGCACCAGGCCTGGCTGACTCCTGGAGTGGCGAGGCCTGTGGGAAGGACTGGTTTCCTACTTCCTTCCCTTGAGCTTTTGATACACATTAGGCCTACGTCATGATGGCCATGGCAGAAATGCCGCCTTGCACCCTTTCCACCTGACTTGGCATGTCATTGTGTTGCCATGGTGGTCTGAGGCCCCTGGAGCTATGCTCGAGATACTTCAACTGCTGTGCTCAGGTTTGGGTAAATGCTTGTGCTTAGAGCTGTTTTTCTTTTTTGAGATGACATTTTGGGGCAATCCTAGGAACAGACTGTTTAGGCCAAGTAGTCCGAATATTTTTATTACCAAATTCTTTCTCCAGGAACCTGGCACTAGTTGAGCCATTTTTACACCTGTACTGTCACTGAGTGTTAATGATTTGTTTTCCATCACTTACTTAGCAGGGGTGAGTTACATAGGTGGTTTTCATCAGCATTTCTTTAACATTGAGAAAGAGTGTTTTCTCTATACCTTTGCTTAGCAGTTGCATTGCTGGTTTTAGTCACTTTCACTTTGCTCTGCTGAATTGCCTGCTGATGTTTTTTCTCATAAATACTGGAAGCTCTGTGTACATTATGGAAGAGACCCTTACCTGTCAGTTGGCTGCAAGCACTTTCCTTTTTGTTTCAGTTATGTTGGGGTTGTCTTGCTAGTGCACATCCTTTTCATATAGTCATGTTTCCTTGGCAGGTTTCGAATTTTCTCCATTGCCCCCTGCCCTGTGGCACCCTCTCCCCATTATAGGCCTGTGACACACTGTATTGTGTCTCAATTGGGAAACCCCAGTGGAATAGGGGAAGGAATTGCTGCCTCTCAGGATGTGCCATCCTAGGCAAGGCCCAGATACCCCAGTTCTCCCACTGATTGGTGGTGAAATCGTCTTTAGTAAGGTGAGGTTTGCCCCTTGACCTTACTTTTATTTTATAAACGCTTCCCAGCACTCACATTATGCCAGGCACTGTTCTTAGCTTTTCCAAATATTACCTGTTCTAACCATAGGAGTGGGCACTATTTTTATCCCATTTTAAGAAACTTGTCTAGAATCACATAACTACTAAGCATGAAGCCAGGTTTGAACTCAGGCTGTGTGGCTCCAAAGTCCGTGGACTTGCTCACTAAGCTGACTTTCCTCTCCGCTAATTAACTGAATCATTCACGTATCCATTGAACCAACAGATAATTTAATTCCTACTACTGCCTAGAGCTTTTCTGAGAACTAGGTGTGGGTGACAACATAGATCTGGGAAAGCTTCCTGGAAGAAGTGCTGCCTGAGGTGAACAGATTAGGAGAGCCTATACTGGGGGGGGAAGGAGAGAGACAGCATCTTAAAGGGAGGAAGCAGCCAGGCAGCCTCAGGAAGCAAAGTCCAGTGTAAGCGGGAGATGGGAGCAGGGCCAGGTGGACAAGGCTGGGGCCAGGGTTTGCTCAGCCTGGAGAATGGGTGGGTTTGTGGCTTGGGGGCTAGGAGAGGCCCCTAGGGAACTGAAGATATGGAAGGTGGGAGATCTGGTCCCAGACTCAGAGGAGAGCCTGGCAATTGCGAGGGTGTCCTCCAGAATGTTCCTGGCGCCCCAGTGTCCCTTCTCTGCCTAGGGCATCCTGGTGCACATAGTTTATACACACTCTGAATAAGCTCCCTTCCTCTGCAAAGCCCCAGGAAGCCCCTTCCCACCCTTGGAAGGTGGGTGTGATGCTCCTTGAGTCATCCCCCTTGTATGAGTGAGGGGCCTGAGGCCCAGGGAGGGGCACCGATGGAGGGGCCTCCTTGGGTGCAAGGCCAAAAGAAATGGGGGCCCTCACCTAGGGGCAGCAGTCTATCCCAGGCCTGCTGAAGACCAGGGCCTGGGTACCCAGCATGGTGGCAGAGTTGGGGTTAAATGGGGCCCCCGCTCTGCCCCCAGGTTCACACCTCCTCTTCCTGCAGAGACCTTGGCGAGGGGACCAGAGAGCTGGCCAGCATGGCCCGAGGCATTGACAAGGACCCCTGGACCCCCAGTGGCCCCACCAGCTCATCCCGTGCCCAGGTGATGGTGCATACAGCGAACCCAGGGCAGATGCTGCCTGCCTCCAGGCCAACTGTGGGAATGCTCAGACAGCCTGCAGCCTATGTCCCGGGGTGACTAAGGCGGAGGCCAGAGCCCACAATGGGAGGGCCAGGCTGACCCCACCAGCCGGTCACTGCATCTCAACATGTGTCCAGCTCAAGATTGGTCAGTGAAATCAGCTTCCGGGTTTAGGGATCCCTCGGGGCACTGAGCTGGGGACCCTATTTGGGGGGTGTTCTGTCCCAGGGGACACCAGCAGTGTAGTGGTTTTTATAGACAGCCTTCCCTGAAACCACCGCTGAGGTTCACAGAACCAGCTGCAGCCTGCCTCTAGTCAGGCTCCTTTGAAGAGACTGGGGGACATTTTAAGCACGTCTAGTTTTGCATAGCAGAATGGGAAGATGGCAGCAGGTTTCTCAACAATTACAGCTGGCTGCCTTGTATCTATAAGCAGGGACCCAGCTGGGGTGCTGCATCTATTATCTGTAAAGTTGTGGTAAGGGGTATGAAATAAACAATTCTTTGAAAAACAACAAAGGTAAAAATCACTGTCTCAATTTTCAATCCCTGCGTAACAAAAACCTCAAGTGTAGTAGCACAAAACTATAGTTCCTTCTTATTACAGCTCGGGGTTCCAGGTTTGCCGGGCTCTACTGGGCAGTGCTCACTGGGGCCTCTCCCATGTGGTTGTGGGCAGCTGGTGGCACGCACTGGGTCATATCAAAGGCTGGCTGGGTTGCTCACAGGTGTCAGCAGAGACCTCATGGGGTGGTGGCCGCCTCAAGTGGTCTGGGCCTCCTCACATCATGGCATTCCACAGTGAGAGTCCTGAGTGCAAATCTTACCTGTCAGGGCCTCAGAAGTCACCCTGGGTCACTACTGCTGCATTCCATTGAACGAGGGGAGGCAGCTGGACTCCACTCCTCTCCTGGGCCAGTTGAAATCTGACTTCCAGCCTTCTGAGATTTGGGGTGTGATCTCTCTTGCCATTGAGGAACCTCATTGAAGTTTGCCCTCTGAACTTTCCTGCTTCCTGGAGGCCCTGCAGCCACGTTGGGCCCATGAGGAGTAGAGCCTGACAAAGAAGAGCTGGTGGTCCTCAAGGAGCCTGTGCTACCCTGAAGCCACGTTTGTCATGGTTTCCATCACTAACAAATACATCTTGATACAGGCTACACAGGGCAGTCCATCTGTCCTCTGATTCACTTGGGAAGCCCCCAGCAGGGGGCACTTGGGTGGTTTCACATTTTCAGCTGCCACATTGGTGCCAACATCCTTTCTGTTCTGGGATACTTTTCCATCAGCTGGGTTCCAGAGTGGAACTGTGAGGCCAGAGGGAGTGTGTGGTGCTCCAGTGGTGGGGAGGTCACGTGTGGGGACACTGGGTGGGTAAGCTCAGACCCAGCCCTCAACCAGACAGTGCAGCATTCACGCTGTGGGGTCCCTGGTAGACTCAGGCCCTCTCCAGCTTTTCTGGGAGTGGCAAGCAGTGGCCCTCAACTATATGCCTGCAAGGGGCCTGTGGGCTCAACTTTATGGGGCCAGGCAGGGGTGGAAGGTCCATCCCCCCACCCCCACCCCCGATCCTGCAGGGTGTGATGTCGATGCGTGTGGATACTGTCAGAAACCGCTAGGCTCCTTACGGGGCTTCAGCAACACTGGGCAAGGCTCTGAGTTCCTGTCATAAGTGCTAACTCCACCAGGCCCTCTCCATGCCCTTATCAGAATGAGGTGATGGGAGGCTTGCCATCAGGATTTGGGGGTGCCTTCAACAGGAGGTGGGTGTTTTGTCCCAGGTACCTGACCTTGGGCTACTGGAGCAGAGGACAGGAGGATTGGGGTGAAGTGGTGCAAAGAGGACGGCCCCATCCTGCTCCAGCTCCCAGTAGCTGAGAGTTACAGGGATAGGCGTCCAGATGGCCACAAGGTGCTACAGGGGCAGGAAGGAAGGGACATGGTGCCCAGCTGGAAAGGGTGCAGGCTGGACATCAGAGCCATTGCTCAGGAGAGCTGTGGGGCATGAGGCCTCTGTGGTGCAGCATGCTGGGCCCTGACCCCATCTACCATGGCCAGGAGTCTCAGCTGGATTGGGAGACATGCCTGCCAAGGAGCAGGAAGAGAGCTACGTTCTCTCACAGGCATTTTAGAGCAGAGGGACTTCTCTCAGCACCAGAGGAGAAGGGGAGGGGGAGCCAGCCCCAAATCTCCCCTAAAACCAATTCCAGCTTGTACTGGGAAGAGAGAGGAGTGAACACATTTTCTTGCTGTTTCTCGAAATGCCAAGCTTGCCCCCACCGATGGGCCTTAGCACCTGCTGTGCCCCCTCCCTTGCAGGCCACATGGCTCACTCCCACACTTGCCTTCTTAGCTCAAGAAACATTAACCACTGTTATATCTTTCAGGATAGGCGAGACTGTGCTGCTGAAACAAACAACTCCTGTCTCAGTCAGCTCAGGCAGCTGTAACAAATACCACAGGCTGGGCAATGTAAACAATAGAGATTTATATCACACAGTTCTGGAGGCTGGAAGTCCTAGATCAAAGTGCTGACTGATTTGTTTTCTGGTGAGGGCTCTCTTACTGGCTTGCAGCTGGCCACCTTCTTGCTATGTCCTCACGTGGTCTTGGAGCGTGTACAGAGAGAGGAAGAGGGAAAGAGTGCTCTCTGGTGTCTCTTCTTTGGAGGACACTAATCCTATGGAATCAGAACCCCACCCTTAGGACCTCATTTCACTCTATAACTACCTCCTTAAATGCCCATCTCTGAATATAGCCACACTGGAAGTTAGGGCTTCTTCAATATATGGATTGGGGGGAACACTCAGTCCATAACAACCCCCTAAGTCTCAGGGGCTCAAACAACGTCATTTATTCCTTGTTCACATTGCGTGTCCAGTTCAATCAGCAGGGGCTCTGCTCAGTGGAGTCGTAGGGCCTCACCTGGTGGAGCAGCCCCTTTCCAACTTGCACCTCCACAGTCTCCAGGAAGGGGAAGGGATGCTGGAGCCTCTTCGACCAGCAATGCAATCCTCTGGCCTGGAGGGGACACACCTCACTTCTGTGCAAGACACATCAACCAGACTGACCTCAGGGGCCAGGAGAGTGACTCTCCTGGGTGTGCAGAAGGAGAGGGAACAGGTAGGTGAGAACAACACCAGGACTACCATATCATCCTGCATCAGCTCTTTCACATACAGTGCTGGCGAGTCCCATGGTTTTCAATTGCTATTACAGCTAATTTATCAGAGAAATACCAGTCAGACCTAAATACTGGAACAGCGCCATTCTTGTCCCCAGAAGTAGCTGTGCAGAATCAGGCTAAGATGTCACAAGGGAGACTTCATTACCCAGCAGTTGGGGCACAGCATTTGGGAAAAAATTGTACCTCATGTGTCATTTCCTCAACAATTTGGTTACCTATGTGTCCCATTTATCCACTGCTGGATAGTGAGTCATCCCAACACTCAGTGGCTTTAAACCGTGGCCACCATGTTGTCATCTCTCCTGGTTCTGTGGGTTCTTGCTGGCATGCCTCCCCCACAGCTGCAGTTAGCAGAGTCCAGGGCTGGAATCTTCTAGAGGCGACCACTCACACAGCTAATAGTTGAAACTAGTTGTCTGGGACCTCAGCTGGGGCTCTAGGTGGAAACACCACATGTAGCCTGAGTATTCTTCAGGCCTGGTGGCTGGGATTCAAGGGTAAGCATCCCAGAAACAGGAAGTAGGGGCTCTTGGTTTCCTATGGCCTGGGCCCAGACTATTGCCATGCAGTCCAAGATTTAGATATGCTCACACTTCTTGAACTCAGTGTGCCAGAGAAGAACTCTCCATTCTACCTCTCTCCCTCGCCTTCCCCAGGCCCAAAACCCCAGCCCCACTTTCTCTCAGACCCCATAACCAATCCTGCAGCAGTCCTTTTGGTTCAGCCTCAAAATTCAACCAGAACACACCCCATCTCCTACCTGCACAACCACCACTCTGCTTCCAGCCTCCTCCTCCTCTCACCTGGACCATTACAGTAGCCTCCTCCTGGTTGCCCCTTGGTCTCCCTTCCTCCATTCAAGCCCCATCCTCCTGGCCCCAGAGTCAGTTCCCATACAGCTACCAGAGGGTTACTTTTATTTTTTTTAATTGTGGTAAAAAATACATAACATAAAATTTACTATCTTAACCGTTTTTAAGTGTAAAGTTCAGTGGCATTAAGCACATTCACGTTGTTGTGCTACTATCACCACCATCCATACCCAGAACTTTTTCATCTTCCCAAACAGAAACTCTGTTCCCATTAAACACTAACTCCTCCACCCCTCCCTCAACCCCTGGCACCCGCCGTTTGACTACTCTAGGGGCGCCAAATAAGTGGAATCACACATTATTTGTCCTTTTGTGACTAGCTTATTTTGAGGTAGGAGGTAGACAGCCCCTGGGCTGAGCAGCTGGGGTTTGTCAAGTGGAGTAAATTGGAGCTTTGTTTTCCTTGACACTCCAAGGACAAAGTTAATGGCAGGAGCTGGGCTCTGCTGAGCAAAGAGATAAGATAACCACATCTATCACTCCTGAGGGCAAGGAAACCTCCCCAACTGCACTTGCACAGGAAGGCTCCTTGGGGGTTAAAAAGGGAGGGGGCGTTATCCAATAATAGGTGCTGTCAAACCTCCCTTTAGCCTTTGCGCTGGAATCCATCTTGGCAAAAAGATGTGCATGCATATCGGGAAGGGCCCTAAGACAGGTCAGATGTGGTAAAAGAAGCGAGATAATTGGCCAGAGGAGAACAAAGACCCAGAAGAACTGCCCCCATATAAATGATTTAACCACCTCTTTACTTTGCTCCTCCTCATTAGGGGGGGTGCCCACCCCCTTTCTCTCCAGGTGTGTATTTCTGCTTTGCTTCTGTCTAAATAAACTGCTTCTCTGTGTCTATCCCACATGTTGTGCTGTGTCTCTAATCATAAACTTTGTACCTGTTTTTGCAGTTTTTGCCTCCTTGAAACATTCTTGCTTTCAAACAGGGGCAAGAGCCAGGGCAACTTTGCTTCTAGCCTCTAGCCCCTGGTGGACTGGTGGCTAGGATTCTTGTTTTCATCCAGGCTACTCAGGTCCAATTCCTGGGCCAGGGAAATAAGATCCTGTTTCAAGACCACTCACTGCTGTCTCTCTGAGAAAAATTTCACTCAGTCTTTTGTGTTCTGAGTGAAACCAAGAAGTACTCTGTGGGGCTCCTGGGTACAGAAGCCTTTTTGTCCCCCATTTCTTGTAGGCAAGACCCCAGCCTCCATTACCTTTCCTGAGTTCCAAAGGGCAGATTCAAACAGTTGCTCATCAAAGAAGGAGCAGCCAAGAAACCACCTGAGGCAAGATTAGACCAGAGAAGCCCATCAAGATTAAGGAGAGCTACCACCTGAGATGAGATTAAGGTAGTGCAAGCCCTGCACACACCCAAATCTTGTCCAGCAACCCCACCCTTGAACTATTGCTATAAAACCCTTCATCAAATCCTCCCAGGTTGGGACACATAGTTTTTTGAGGCGGGAGCCCCTTTGTCCCCCTTTGCCTGGCAAAGCAATAAAGTTATTCTTTTCCATTTCACCCAAAACTCTGTCTCCGAGATTCGATTCAGCACTGGTGCAGAGAGGCCAAGCTTTCGGCATCATGAGCATCCAATTTCCAACGTGGTAGGAGGTTTCCCCACACATCCAACAAGCAATTCTCCAGACACTGAAACAAGAGGGAAGGGGGCAGGGCACAACCTTTGAAAGAATGACATAGCTCGAGGACATGACATAAACTGAATAGAACCAAATGGGTCCAAGATGGTGGATAAGTCGACTTCCACTAGACCTTGAGCCTCAGTATATGCTCACTGTAACACATCAGCAAGCTAAATAACACATCCACAGGTGCCATGACAGTTCCAAGATCGACCATAAGGATCAAAAAGTGGGCAGTGGCCCAATTCCTGGAAATCCCTGCCCCTTCCTGAAATAGCTGGAATACTCCTCCCACTCATTAGCCTATGAAATTACCCACCCCTATAAAAACTGACAACCCCATACCCTGGTGCCTTTCTCACCTTCTGAGATGGCCCACACTCTGTGGAGTATGTTTCTCTCTAAATAAATCTACTTCTTACCTAACACTTCGTCTCTCACTGAATTTTTTCTGCGATGAGACATCAAGAACCTGAGCTTCATTAAGTCCTGAAACCAGTTGTGTGATCTTGGTTGGAAGACCGAGGGTTTTGGCCAGGTTCGACTCCCAGCCACATGGGTTCAAGTCCCAATCTGAGGTGCACGGTTTCAACACCAGCTGGGTTTTCTACAATTCAACTCAATTCTGACATTATCTACCCAGAGATAGCATCAGATTCCACAGGTTAAGGGCTGTACCACAAGACTGCCCCCCCCTTAAGATGCCAATCACAAATCCTGGCTGTCACCTGTGCTTCTGACCAATTGGCTATAGTTCAGAGGTTCCAGTGACCTCCTCCTTGGGTTCACTTAATTTGCTAGAGTAACAGAACTCAGAGAAACATTTTACTTAATAGTTTACCAGTTTACCAGTTTATTATAAAAGGACATAACTCAGGAACAGTCAGTTGGAAAAGATGCATGGGGCAAGGTATGAGGAAAGTGGTGTGGAGCTTCCGTCCCCTCTCTGGGTGCACTACTCTTCCCACACCTCCATGAGTTCACCAACATGCAAGCTCTAAACCGCAACCTTTTGGGGTTTTTAGGAGGCTTCATTACATAGGCAAGATTGATTAAATCATTGGCCATTGGTTATTGATTCTACCTCTAGCCCCTCTGCCAGCCCGGGTAAGGGGGTGGGACTGAAAGTTCCAACCCTCTAATCACAGTATTAGTTCCCCTGGCAATCAACCTTCATCCTCAGGTGACCTAGGGACTTTCCAAAAGTTACCTCATTAACATAACAAAAGACACCTTTTTCTCTCTTACTGAAACCAAGCAGGACCCTGTGGTGCTCCTGGGCACAAAAGTCCTTCTGTGCCCCCAACTTCTTGCTTACAGGAAATAGGCTTCATTCAGCCTCCATGACCTTCCCTGAGCTCCAAAGGGCAGGTTCAAACAGTTGCTAATCAGGGAAAGGAGAGGATGTGGAGACAAGGGAGGAACAGTCAAGAAACAGTGGTCCTGGTTCCCCTCTAGGGATGTACATAGCAATATCTTTGAGCTGCTTTACAGGTACTGAAACCCCCATCACATGGGAGAAGTTAACTGTATGCTGCCCACAAGCAGGTAGACCCGAGGCCGGTTAGAACCAGAAGGTTGATGACGCTGACTCCCAACTGCCTCACCACCAACCAATCAGAAGAATGTCCACAAGATGATCACGCTTTCCTCTTTGAACCATTACTATAAAACTCACTATCTCCTCCAGGTTGGGACACAGTTTTGAGGGCATTAGCCTGCTGTGGCCCCCTTTTCGTGGCAAAACAATAAAGCTATTCTTTTCCTTTTTTTTTTTTTTTAATTAATTAATTCATTTATTTTTGGCTGTGTTGGGTCTTCGTTTGTGTGCCAGGGCTCCCCCTAGTTGCGGCGAGCGGGGGCCACTCTTCATCGCGGTGCGCAGACCTCTCACTGTCGCGGCCTCTCCCGTTGCGGAGCACAGGCTCCAGACGCGCAGGCTCAGCAATTGTGGCTCACGGGCCCAGTTGCTCTGCGGCATGTGGGATCCTCCCAGACCAGGACTCGAACCCGTGTCTCCTGCATTGGCAGGCAGATTCTCAACCACTGCGCCACCAAGGAAGCCCTCCTTTTTTTTTTTTTAACATCTTTATTGGAGTATAATTGCTTTACAATGGTGTGTTAGTTGCTGCTGTATAACAAAGTGAATCAGCTATACGTATACATGTATCCCCATATCTCCTCCCTCTTGTGTCTCCCTCCCACTCTCCCTATCCCACCCCTCTAGGTGGTCACAAAGCACCGAGCTGATCTCCCTTTGCTATGTGGCTGCTTCCTACTAGCTATTTTATATTTGGTAGCGTATATATGTCCATGCCACTCTCTTACTTCGTCCCAGCTTACCCTTCCCCCTCCCCGTGTCTTCAAGTCCATTCTCTACGTCTGCGTCTTTATTCCTGTCCTGCCCCTAGGTTCTTCAGAACCTTTTTTTTTTAAGATTCCATACATATGTGTTAGCATACAGTATTTGTTTTTCTCTTTCTGACTTACTTCACTCTGTATGACAGACTCTAGATGCATCTACCTCACTACAAATAACTCAATTTCATTTCTTTTTATGGCTGAGTAATATTGCATTGTATATATGTGCCACATCTTCTTTATCCATTCATCTGTCGATGGACACTTAGGTTGCTTCCATGTCCTGGCTATTGTAAATAGTGCTGCAATGAATATTGTGGTACATGACTCTTTTTGAATTATGGTTTTCTCATGGTATATGCCCAGTAGTGGGATTGCTGGGTCGTATGGTAGTTCTATTTTTAGTTTTTTAAGGAACTGTTCTCCATAGTGGCTGTATCAATTTACATTCTCACCAACAAGCTATTCTTTTCTACTTCACCCAAAACTCTATTTCTGCGATTCAATTCGGTACCAGGGTACAGAGACTGAATTTTGGCTACCTTACCACTTAGGAAATTTTGAGGGTTTTAGAAACTGTGCTAGAAACCGGAATGAAGACCAAATATGTATTTCTCATTATAAATTGTAATATCACACTTAGGATAATGTATTTAAGGTTCATCCATGTTGTAGCATGTGTCAGAATTTCCTTCCTTTTTAAGGCTGGATAGTATTCCATTTTATGTATATGCCACATTTGGTTATCTATCTATCCCTTGATGGACACTTGGGTTGCTTCCACCTTTTGGCTACAGTGAATAATGCTGCTTTGAACAGGGGTGTGCAAACATCTCTTTGAGACCCTGCTTTCAATACTTTTGTGTGTACAGGGGGTTATTTTTAGAACATATAAATCAGAGCAGATCTCCATTCCCCCACCCGCCTCCCCAGCTCATAACCCTCATATTGTCAGCTCCCAGCTGCCTGGCCTGTATTACCCTGTGTGACCTGCCTGTCACCACCTGACCTCGCCCTTCTGCTCGAGACAATAATCATCATTTATTATCTCTCACAGTTTCAGGTGAGGCTTGGCAGGGTGGCTGTGTCTCTGGATCTCTCCTGAGGCTGCTGTCAGATGTTGGCCAGGCCTTCTCCTGAAGGCTTGACTGGAGCCAGGGGCTCCCTCATGGCAAGTTGATGCTGGCTGTTGGCTGGGGGTCCAGCTCTTCCCTATACTCCTCAGCACTGCTTGGGCATCCTCATGACATGGCAGCTGGCTCCCCCAGAGAGAGTGATCCAGGAGAGAAAGGCAGGAACCACAATCCCCTTTACGACCCAGCCAAAGAAGTCACACATCATCACCTCTGCCACATTTCACCAAAGACTAGCCTGATTTTCTGTGGAGGAGACTGCACAGGGGTGTGACGCAGTATGTTGCAAGCAGCTCTTTTGCCCCTTTTCCATTTGTTCATCCCTGTTTTCTTCAGACCTTAATCAGAAAGATGAGATCACTAGGCAACATTTAACCCAGCTCCTGATTTTTGCTTTACTGGATGTACACAATGCCTAGCCTAATGTGTTCATTCCTGGATTAAAAGGAGTAAGAATGAAAAATTACGTAGTTAAAGAATGACTGACTATCTCTATCTTACCCTTGCTACATCTGCAAGGCAGACCACATGGGCAAGAGAACATCCAATTCTAGGGGGACCATGTGAGCAAGACAGCATCCAAAGGAAGATCAGAAGTCAGCAGGTCTGCACGCAATGGAAAAATGACGATGAATCTCACCTCTTACATTAATGATTAACTGAGGTCGTTTCCCCTTTTTCCCTTTAAAAGTTGTCATGGCTGAGCAGAATCTTTGGAATTGGTCTCCAGACAAGAGTTCACCTTCTCCCCAGATTGCTGGCTTTTCAGAATAAAGCACCTTTTCTTTCTATCGACACTTGGTCCTCAATTATTGACTTTTGAGCAGTGAGCAGCCAAACCTGAGTTCAGTAAAAATGTGAGGGGCCATCTTGGAGGCTGGCAGCCTCCCCAGGCAGCCTCTAGCCTCTTGCTCTTCACAACACTCAGCACCTGCACTCAGATGTGTTTTGCTGCTATTGATGGAAGCTCCATGGGATCAGGGCTCCTCTGCTCTCCCAGTGACAATCTACCTCTTGGTTGGGCTCATGGCGGGTGTTTAGGAGATATTTATTAAGTAAATTAATGATTGAATGAATGAATTGTGGCCCTTGGCCATATGAGAATGTGGGAGGAGAATGCCCTTGCACCTCCTCAGTGTTCAGGCCCCTCATCACCCACCCCAACCCTTCGCATGGTCAGCTCTACCCAGGCAGGCTGCTTCTCAGCCCACAGACACACTGCATTCCTCCTGCCTCTGGCCTGTGCTTGCCGCTTTATTCAGCTCATCTAGTTAGGCTCTAAGTGCATTTACAGAGCACCTGCTGTAAGTCTGGCACTGTGACCAAAGTAGACATGGCCCTGCCTTTAGGAACTGACACTCTAGTAGGGAGATGGGTAGCCGGAAGTGCCTGGGGGGACAGGATGGGGAGCCTGTGGTGGTGCCCTGTGGTGAGGTGTTCCCATGGCCTGGTCCACGGAAGTTCTGATCAGGATTTTGGATTTGTGCCAGTTGTAACCATGGAACATGATGTTCTTATTATGAATGAAATTGAGCAGCTCCTTAGGCATTTCCTCTTTTTCTGAATATAGGAATGTTGACTTCTTTCTTTCTGATTTCTAGGAGCTCTTTATTAATTAGGGAGATGAGTTGCTAACATGTCCCAGTTTCTTGTTTGCTTTTTGACTTTGCCTACATGTTGGAGGGGAGGGCAGCCCTGAGGAGATCAGGCAAGTGGCAAGTGCAGACACCATGTGGGACGAGCTCTCCATACCTGACTTAAACTTGTATTTACTTTCTGATCACATAAAGCATGCCAGGATTACAAAATTCTATGGAAGCAAAAGTCAGAAGTGAAAGCAGTGGGGGTGGGGGTGAGGGTCAGGGTCAGTGCATCCCGGATGTTTAGGGACAGGTGGGGAGCAACGTCAGTTCGCACCAGTAAGTCCACACAGGGCCATCTGTTTCCCTCTGCATGTGAGACCCACAGTGTTCAGCAGATTGGGGAGGGTCCCCAGGAGGCCCGCCCTCCCACCCTAGATGGCCCAACTTACTGAGTGCTCACTTTCGATCCGAATCGTGCAGTGGCAGTGGGGCAGTGCGCAAGGAGGGAGACACTGCACACACCCCCCACCCCATCTGGGGAGGGGAGTGCCCAGGGCCCACCCATTGACCCTTTGAGCGTCTGCCTGCCACTCACAGGGTGGGGATCCCGTGCCCTAGCTTGCCTGGCATGCACATCCCGAGGGGCACAGGGCCTGTCTGCCAGGGAGTGGGGTCCCTCTAGCAAATCCTGCACTTCGGAGGCCCTGTCATTGCTGAACAGGGGCAAGGTCCAGAAATCTGCTGCTCTGAGCCAGTTTCCCTATCTGTCCCTTGGTGGGAGTGGCATGGAATGCTGGCCACCCAGGAAAGAGTCAGGCCTAGGAGCTCCCCTTCCTCACTGTGTCCCCTGTCCATCTAGATCTCACACTTATGCCACTGACATTACTCCTAGAAAGTGAAAGGAACAGAGAGAAGTAAATGCTAGGAGCCGCTGACTTTTAAAAAACACACAGCCTGAAAGTTGCCAGTTATGTTTTATTCAGGGACCTTAGTGAGGACTATAGCCCTGGAGACAGCCTCTCAGGTAGCTCTGAGGAACTGTCCTGTGAATGAAAACTGTTGCCTGCTATATCAGTAAACAGAAAAGGATGTTGCAGTCATCAGCCGCTACCACTGCCTCCTATGGAGAGCGCTGAGGGAACTCAGGATGCAGACAAACAGGCTGCCCCTTACCCCCCAAGCCCTCAGCCACTGCAGCCAACCCCAGCGGTGCACCATCAGGGGACTCAGGATGGGAAAGAAAAGGATACTGGCCATAGATAGGTAAGGTGCATATCAAAGGGATGATTTCGATGAGCCCAGACTCTTGCATCTTCCCATATAAAGAAAAGCACTAAGTTCATCAACCTGAGATACCTGGTTTTCTTTAACAAACAGTAATCTTTTTTTTTTTTTTTTAACATAAATTGTATTTATTTATTTATTTTTGGGCTGTTGCGCACGGGTTTTCCCTAGTTGCTGTGAGCGGGGTCTATTCATTGCGGTCCACAGGCTTCTCACTGCACTGGCTTCTTGCTGCCGAGCAGAGGCTCTAGGTGCAGGGGCTTCAGTAGTTGTGGCGTGCGGGCTCAGTAGTTGTGGCTCACGGACTCTAGAAAGCAGGCTCAGTAGTTGTGGTGCACGGGCTTAGTTGCTCCGCGGCATGTGGGATCTTCCCGGACCAGGGCTCGAACCTGTGTCCCTGCATTGGCAGGAGGATTCTTAACCACAGCGCGACCAGGGAAGTCTTACACAGTAATCTTTTGATGTTCCAACTACCTGGTCCTTGTTGCAAAACTGCTATATATCCTGGCTCCTCCCTCACCTCTTTAGAGCAGTCCCTCAGAGCTATCTGAGAGGCTACCTCCCAGGTTTGAAGTCCTCAGAAAGTCTACCAAATAAAACATAATTCTCAACTTTTAGGTTGTGCATTTTTTTCAGTTGACAGTTTCAAAGAGTTAAGGAGGAGCCAGGATACACAAGAGTTTTTGCTGAAGAAAAAAAACACAAAGAAACCCCAAAAAACCCATGTAGTCGAACATCAAAAGATTACTAATCACAAAAACAGACATGTCAAGCTAATGATCTTAGTGCTTTTCTGTTTGGGAAGATACAAGAATCTGGGCTTATTGAAATTATTCCTTAGATATGCATCTCAACTATCTGGGGCCTGTATCCTGTTTTTCTCCATCCTGAATTCCCCTCAAGGCGGGTTGCTGCAGTGCCTAATGGCTTAATAGTGGATAACATTTATGTTTACTGGGATGTCACAGGCAACACTTTTTGTCTGCAGAGTCATGACCCAGCATGAGGGATGCAGAGTAATGGGGGAGGGGGGGTCAGACCAGTTCCACTGGTGGGCAGGAGGCCCCCTCCAGGAGGACGGCCGTGGGACCTAGAGCAGGCTTGGACTTCCCGTAGTGCACCCCCAGGTCATGCTATACAGCCCTCCTGCCGCAGGCAGGCACTGCCCGTGTTGTCCCACGGACTGGGGTAGGACCCGGCTGGGCTTTTCCAGTAAGCCGGGCCAGACTCACTCTCAGTGTTCGGAGCGGGGATGCTTCCCGTGTGGTGACCACCACGACTCGGCCCAAGAGTTTTGGTGTTTCCATCCGACAGCTGCACCCATCCTCCAGTTCCTTCATGGGGTGGGGGGGGGGTCTGCGCACGGGCACGGACCCTGGCCGCCCCGGGAGGCCAAGACTGAGCGGGTCCAAAGCAGGGAAAGGCCAAGGAGGAGAACATAGGCTATAATGGAGGCTGTGCCAGCGATGGAGGTGAGGCTCGGGTGAGGGGCGGGACACAGAGCTGCGCGGCGACTTAGCTGGCGCCGGAGGGGGCGGGGCGAGAATGGGGGCGGCATTTAGAGTGGTCACGGCGACGCCATCGACGCAGGCGGGGGCGGGGCCGCGTGGAAAAGGGCGGGGCTCAGGGATCTGGTGGTGACGTAGCCCAGGACAGCGGGGGCGGAACTCAGTGAGAGGCGGAGCTGAGGGTACCCCTTGCGGGCGGGAGCGAGGCTCAAGGCTTAAGGCTTCTAGAGGCCCAGTAACTGATGAGGACCGGGCTCAGCAAGGGGCGGGGCTCAAGGGCTGTAGCAGCGACAGAGCTAACGTCCGTGAGGGTGGGGCTCAATGTGGGCGGGGTTTAGAGCTCTCGCGGTGACAGAGCCGATGCCCCGCGCTGGCCCAGTGAGGGGAGGGGCTAAGGGCTCGGCAGCTTTCGTAGCCCACGCGTTCGGAAGCGGGGCTCGAGTGAGGGATGGGGATTTAGAGCCCTCGAGGCTACGCAGCGGACGCTACAGACTGGGCCTATCGGGAAGGGGCGGGCTCAGTGAGGGCGGGGTTAGGGCTTAGCCGCGACGATGCCGGGGGCGGGGCTCACAGGGAAAGAGCGGGCGACCGTCATAGGGGTCGACGGGCAGCGCACGGCCAGCCAGGGGGTTGACGGCGGCAGGGGGACTGGCCGGGCCAGCTGGGTGCACGGCGTGCCGGCGCCATGACAGGTGAGCGCGGTCCGGGGTCGTGCCTGCCATACAGGGACGGGCGCGCGGCCACGGTGGCCCATAGGGTCCGGGTGTCCCGATGCCACACCGGGGGTCGCTCCTCGCGGCGGCGAGTGACCTTGCCCGTGACTGAGTGTCCTGTCGACTAGACGACGGCAGAGCAGCTCGCGGCCCGGGGCCGGGTTCTTGGGGGGCGAGGCCACGCCGGGTCCTGGAGGGTTCTTGGGGGCGGGGGCTATGGACACGCCCTGGAGAGTTCTGTTGGGCAAGGCCACGTCATGCCCTGGAGGCTTCTGAGCGTTGGGGGCCCCGCCTTGGAGGGTTCTGGAGGGCGAGGCCAGGTGAGGCCCTAGAGGGTTCTGGGGGACAGAGGCTAGGCCTGGAATGGTTCTGTGGGGTGAGGCCAGGTCAGGCCATGAAAGGTTCTAGTGGGTGGGGGCCACGTCGTGGGCAGGGACCAGTGCACGTCTGTAGGTGGGGAGATGCTGCATGGGCAGTGGGGGGGGGGGAGGGGGTTGAGGCCTGACAGTGGGAGGTGAAAGTAAAAATGATTCTACTGTGCTTCTATCAGGGAATATAGACACTCCATCCTCACAGCCACCTGAGGAGAATGCCCAACAGGTGGTGCATACCTGGGCAGTGCGTGGTACCCGTGGGACTCTGTGGTGCTTCCCAGGCTGCACCCCTTGCCCAGCGACAGGCCCAGGGGAATTGTGGACACAGACTCGGTCCCCGAAGGCTTTGTGCCCCATACTGAACTGCCCCAGTCCCTCCTTCTTTTCCCAGGATGCATTCTCCAGCCCAGCCATCCGCCAAGGGCCTCTCGAATGGGGACCCGCCCACCACCTTCCTGACCCTAACTGAGCAGGGTGACCCTTCTCTATGGACCTTTCCCTGTAGGAGAAGCTCCATGACAGAGACAGGCTGGTGACAGAGCCCATGACAGCATGGTCAGGCTGCTTCATGAGGTAGAAGTTACCTAGGGGTGGCCCACGGGGTCAGGGAGGCCCCAGAAGCCCCTGTTCTCTCCCCAGCACTCACTGGAGTCCCAGCCTGAGTCCTGCACACAAGTAGGATTTCATGGGCAGGAACCTGGTGATTTCCAGGACACCAGTGTCCCAGCCTTAGCCAGAAGAGACCCCAGCTGCTGTGCATTCCCCTGTCATCTCTCTGAATTCTTTTATCTGTGGCTGCTGTTTCTGAGTACAGTTGACCCTTTGAGCTGAGGTTTCAAATGTGAGGGTCCATTTATATGTGGATTTTTTTTCGATACATGCTATGGTACCACATGACCCCAGGTTGGCTGAATCCTTGGATGCAAAATTATGGATATGGAGGGCTGACTGTAAAGTAATGTGTGGATTTTCGACGGCTCAGGGATCTGCGCCCCCAACCGCCGCATTGTTCCAGGGTCTATTGTACCTACTGTGCACATGGTCTTGCATCAGGTGCTTCCCATTCAGAACTGCTCTATGGGGAAAAGTGGAATATCTCTATGTGTGGATGAGGAAATAAAGTGTCAGGTTGGGCAGGTGCCCCAGACCGCTGGGGCAGTCAGTGGCAGAGCCAGGACTAGACCCTGCCCAGGCCCGCCAATCCCCTTTCTCCCTGCCATCTCTGTGTCCTGGGCCTCTAGGGACCCCTTCCCTCAGAGCCCTTCATTTTTGGTATGGGGAACTGGGGCCCAGAGAGCACAGGCCTGGGAGGGTCAAATGGGCAGGCTTGCAAGGCTGCGGGCCTCAAGTTCCTGGCTCACTGTCTCCATGCACCAACAGGAACCTGCCTCGTGTTGTTTCTGGGGCCTCTACAAAGGGTTGCAGAGTGAGTGTGTGGGGCCTGATGCGTCTGCTCAGGGCCAGCACTGGCCGAGTGTCACTGCAGCAATTGCTGTTGCTGCAGAACCAGTCCCTGCCTTGTGGTGTGCTGGGGAGTGCGCCATCTCAACTCCATGCCTGGGGCCAGGTTGGGCACTGGGACAGGAGGGGATTCTGGGAGATTCAATTTGGGAGGGGAGGTTGAGGTCCAGGCATCTGGACTTTGTTTGGGGTGGGGCGGCAGGGGAGCTCAGGAAGGTCTCTTGGCGGGAGGGCAGTGAGCATGAGTTAGCCAGGCGGAAACCACAGGGACAGGTATTCTTGTGCCAAGGGCGGGAATCCTGGGCAGTACACTGCAGTTGGGGGTTGCTGTGCAGGGATGGCTCAGGGGCCTGGGAGGCCCGGTGAGGGCAAGTGAGGCCAGCTCCCACAGGGCCTCGATTGCCAAGCCAGGCTAACAGGTTGGGGGGGGGGGGTGTCTATGGTTGTGGTGCTGCCAGGAGGGCAAGATGATGGGGGAGGTAGGGCTTAGCAGAGGTTGCTGGTGAAGGTCTGGTGAATTTTATGCCAGAGCATTCCTCTTCCTTTGTCCTGTAAAAACTGTCTGGGACTGTTTATCAGCACTTGGGACCAAAGTGGTTTCCTTTCTTGTGCTTTCTCATGCCTCTGAATGGCTGCTTGGGTGTGGTTTGTGTGCACAGCTCACAAAGACCACAGGAAGCACAGCGCACAGCAGAGCCCAGAGCTTTGGCCCCCAGGCTGTGCCATCGTGCCAGGTGACTGGCAGCTGCAGGCGATGGAGGCACCACCTGGCTAGCAGCCTGCAGGGTAGGAGGAGCCACTGCAAGATGCTGGCCACCATCCACTGACAGCCCTCGCCCTTGAGCCTTGGACCTACGTCCATTCATTCCCAAACTTCCCTAGTGCTTAGTGTGTGCTGGCTCTATGCACAGGTGCACACACTGGCAGTGCTGGGCAAGACAGCCTATGGCTTGGCCAGGAACAGACATGATGCAGCTAATTGCATAGTTAATTAGTAGGTTGATTAGAGAGGCAGAAAATTTAGATGTCAAGAGTTGGCCCCAATACTGTGCCTGGGTCCTGACCTCGATACATCACTCCCTAGCTGGTTGAGGTCTCAGGCAGGTCTTAGATAAGTCTACTCGTTGTGCTTCAGTTTCTTCTTCTGAAAATGGGGGTGGTAGTCATGCTTGTGTAGCAGAGCTGATGGAAGAATGATGATTATCTGTATGCCTAGAGCCCACAGAATGCCCAAGCATGGGGCACACTCCATGAACTATGGCCAATATTAACTCTTTAATCAGAGAGGTTGTAGATGCTGAAGCCAGGTGGCCAGGAGGGTCCTGCCGTGTGGTGGTGGCAGGTCTCTCTGCATCCCTGTCCATGGCTTCTTCACCAAGTTGGAGCTGCTGACAAGTCCATTTTCAAGGTTGACTTTCAGAGGCTCGGAGGATCAGAAGTTAGAAATTCATATTCTGGGGGAGAAAAGACCATCCAGGAGGAGGTAGCATCAGGAGAGAGAGATGAGAAAGACAGTCTGTTGAGTTGGCCTCATGGAAGAAATCAGGGAGGAGGCCCCACTTGTTCCACCTCAATGACCCTATTTTAAAAAAATCAACGTTATTGAGGTAGTATTTACTTACAAATACATTCATTTTTAGTGAATAATCCTATAAGTTTTGACTAATGAATGCACCCATGGAACAACTAGCCCAGGCCTAATCAAGACAGAACATTTCTATCACTCCAGAAAGTTCCTTCATGCTCCTTTCCAGGGAACCCCACCCAATCCAAGAATTCATCTGCTTTCTGTGACTCTCATTTTTTTTCTTTAAAATTCAGCTACGAAATTTCCAAAGAGGATTTCTTTTTAATTAATAGATTTTATTTTTAGAACATTTTTAGTTTATAGAAAATTGAGCAGATAGCACAGAGGGTCCCCACACCCCGTTTCTTGTATTATTAACATCTTGCATTTGTGTGGTATGTTTGTTGCACTTACTGAACCAATGTTGATAGAATATTAATAACTTTAGGTATTACTAACTAAAGTCCTTGTGTTGTGTATTGCATGAGTTTTGAAAAATTCGTAATGTCCTGTGTCCACCATTACAGTATCATACAAGTAGTTTTACCTGGCTAAAAATCTGTGCTCTACATATTTATCCCTCCCTCTTCCCTAACCCTTGGCAACCACTGATCTTTTTACTGTTCTCCATAGTTTTGCATTTTCTGGAATATCATATACTTGGGATCATATAGTATATAGCCTTTTCAACTTGGCTTCTTTAACCTTTAGCAAAATGCATTTAAGTTTCCTCCATGTCTTTTTGTGACTTCATAGGTCTTTTTGTGACTTCATCGGTCTTTTTATCACTGAATTATATTCCATTGTAACTTACTAAACTGAACCACAGTTTAATATATTATCCATTCACCTTTATATGTATGTATGTGGTAAAATATACAGAACATAAAATTTACCATTTTAACCATTTCAGTGGCATTAAATACATCCACGATGTTGTGAAGCTGTCACCACTATGCATTTCCAGAACTTTTCATCATCCCAAAGAGAAACTCTGTGCCCATTAAACAATAACTCCCCTTTCTCCCCTACCCCCAGCTCCTGGTAATCACTATTCTACTTTCTGTCTTTAGAATTTGCTTATTCTAGATAGTTCATGTAAGTGGAATCATACAACGTTTGTCCTTTTGTGTCTGACTTATTTCACTTAGCATAACGTTTTCACAGTCATCCATGTTGTCAAATACATGTTTTAAAATTCCATTCCTTTTTATGGTTGTATAATATTCCATTGTATGTATACCACATTTTGTCTCTCTATTCATCTGTCCGTGGACACTTGGGTTGTTTTTACCTTTTGGCTTTTGTGAATAATGCTGCTCTGAACTTGGTGTGCACATACCTGTTTGAGTCTCTGCTTTCAGTTCTTTTGAGTGTGTACCCAGGAATGAAATTGCTGAAGTATTTGTTTAACTTTTTGAGGAATAGCCATACTGTTTTCCATAGTGGCCGCACCATTTTACATGCCCACCAGTAATGCATGAGAGTTCCAGTTTCTCCTCATCCTCATATTCATATTCCCTCTCTCTCCATGTATTTATTTTACCTTAATGTGTATGAAGTCATTATCTCATTGTAGTTTGATTTGCATTTCCCTAATGACTAGTGATGTTGAGCATCTTTTCATATGCTTAGTAGTCATTTGTACATCTTCTTTGGAGAAATACCTATGCAAGTCTTTTGCTCATTTTTGTATTGGTTACTTTATAGGATTTTTTTTTTATATTATTTTTCTTTTCTTTTCTTTATTTATTTACTTATTTATTTTTGGCTGTGTTGGATCTTCATTTCTGTGCGAGGGCTTTCTCTAGTTGCGGCAAGCGGGGGCCACTCTTCATCGCGGTGCGCGGGCCTCTCACTATCGTGGCCTCTCTTGTTGCGGAGCACAGGCTCCAGACGCACAGGCTCAGTAGTTGTTGCTCACGGGCCTGGCTGCTCCGCGGCATGTGGGATCTTCCCAGACCAGGGCTCGAACCCGTGTCCCCTGCATTAGCAGGCAGATTCCTAACTACTGCACCACCAGGGAAGCCCTATAGGATTTTTTTGTTGTTGTTGCATTGTAGGAGTTCTTTTTATATTCTCTCTCTATATATATTAATGCCTAATCAGATATATGCTTTGCAAATACTTGTCCCATTCTGTGGGTTGTCTTCAGTCTTTTTTTTTCCCCCACTCAAAATAGTGTTTATTTCTGGACTTTCTAGTCTATTACATTGGTCTATATGTCTGTCCTTATGTCGGTACCACAGTTTTGATTCTTGTAGCTTTATGGTAAATTTTGAAATCAGGAAGTATGAGTCATCCACCTTCTTTCCTTTTCAGGATTGTTTTGGCCATAAAAGTCCTTTGAGATTCCATATGAATTTTAGGATGAAAAACAAAAAACATTTATTGGGGTTTGGATAGGGATTACATTGAATTCCTAGATCACTTTGGGTAGTATTGTCATACTCACAATATTAAGTCTTCCAGCCCATGAACATGGGATGTCTTTCCATTTATGTGTGTCTTTTAAAATTTCTTTCAGCAATGTTTTGTAGATCCAGTGTCCAAGTCTTCCACATCCTTGGTTAAATTTATTTCTAAGTATTTTATTCCTTTTTTTAAGTTTTTTAATCGACATATAGTTAATTTGCAGTGTGTGTTAGTTTCAAGTGTACAGCAAAGTGATTTAGTTATACATATGTACATACATATATATATAGTTTTTTCAGATTCTTTTATGTTATTCGTTGTTACACGATACTGAGTATAGTTTCCTGTGCTATGCAGTGGGTCCTTGTTGTTTACCTATTTTATACATGGTAGTGTGTATATGTTAATCCCAGACTCCTAATTTATCCCCCCCATCCCCTTTGGTAACCATAAGTTTTCTATGTCTGTGAGTCTATTTCTGTGTTGTAAATAAGCTCATTTGTGTCATTTTTTTAGATTCCACATGTAACTGATATCGTATGATATTTGTCTTTCTCTGTCTGACTTACTTCACTTAATATGATAATTTCTAGGTCCAACCATATTGCTGCAAATGTCATTATTTCATTCTTTTTTATGGTTGAGTAATATTTTATTGTGTATATATATATACACTACATCTTCTTTATTCATTCATCTGTCAGTGGACATTTAGGTTGCTTCCATGTCTTGGCTTTTGTAAATAGTGCTGCTATGAACATTGGGTTGCAAACTAGAGTTTTCTCCAGATATATGCTAAGGAGTAGGATTGCAGGATCATATGGTAACTTTATTTTTAGAGTTTGAGAAGGATTGGTATTAGTTCTTTAAATGTTTGGTAGAATTCATCAGTGAAGCCATCTGATTCTGGGCTTTTATTTGTTGAGACCATTTTAACTACTGATTGAATCTCCTTATTAGTAATAGGTCCTTTCAGATTTTCTGTTTCTTCATGATTCAGCTTTGGTAGGTTGTGTGTTTTTAGGAATTTGTCCATTTTATCTAGGTTGTCCAATTTGTTGGTATAAATGTCCACAGTATTCTTTTATAATCCTTTTTATTTCTGTAAAATTCATAGTAATATTTCTGATATTAGTAATTTGAATCTCCTCTCTTTTTTCTTTGTTAATCTAGCTAAAGGTTTGCCAATTTTGTTGATCTTTCTGGAACCAACTTTTGGTTTTGTTTTTCTATTTTTCTATTGTTTTTCTATTTCATTTATCTTCACTCTAATCTTTATCATTTCCATCCTTCTACAAGCTTTGGGTTTAGTTTGCTTTTCCTTTTCTAGTTCCTTAAGATGTAACATTAGGTTATTGATTTGAGATCTTCTATTTTAGTATGTGCATTTACAGCTGTAAATTTTCCTCTCAGTACTGCTTTCACTGCATCCCTTAAATTTCAGTATGCTGTATTTTTATTTTCATTTTTCTCAAGGTATTTTCTGATTTCTCTTGTGATTTCCTCTTTGATGCATTTGTTGTTTAATGTCCACATAATTGTGAATTTTCCACTTTTCCTACTGTTATTGATTTCTAGCTTTATTCCATGTGATCAGAAAAGATCCTTTTATTATGTCAGTCCTTTAAAATATATTAAGACACATTTTATGGTTAACTGTGTTTTGTGGTCTATTTTGGATAATGTTCCCTGTGCACTTGAGAAGAGTGTATATTCTGCTATTGTTGGGTGGAGTGTTGTGTCTATGTCTGTTAGGTATCATTAGTTTATGGGGCTGTTCACATCCTCTATTGCCTTATTGATCTTCTGTCTGGTTATTCTGTTATTGAAAGTGGTCTGTTGAAGTCTCCAGCTATTATCATAAAGCTTTCTATTTCTCCCTTCAATTCTGCCAATGTTTGCTTTAAATATTTTGGGGCTCTGATATTTGGTGCATATATGTTCTAACTTCTTGGTGATTGATCACTTTATTAATATATAATGTACTTCTTTGTCTCATAACAGCTTTTGCCTTAAAGCCTATTTTTTTCTGATATTAGTATAGCAATGTAAATTCTCTTTTGGTTACTATTTGTATGGAATATCTTGTTCCATTCTTTCACCTTCAACCTTTTTCTGTCTTTAGACCTAAAGTGAGTCTTTTGAAGACGGTATATAGTTAAATCATGTTTTTTAAATCCTGAGAGGAAAAAATTCATTTTCTCTTCTACTCTTACATACAACACTTATGTTTCTCAATAATTCTGACACTTCTGGTTATGGAATGTGTGGGGTTTTTCCCCTACCAAGCAATTTTCCAGTTCTTCGGTGGACACCAACTGGGAGTCCTATAATTTAATTCAATTCTGACACCATCTATCCAGAGATAGTGTCAGATCCCATAGGTTAACTTTAGGCTCAGTCCCACGAGATTGCCCCCACTTGAGATGCCAATCGCGACTTTGGTGGACACCAACTGGGAGTCCTATAATTTAATTCAATTCTGACACCATCTATCCAGAGATAGCGTCAGATCCCATAGGTTAACTTTAGGCTCAGTTCCACGAGATTGCCACCACTTGAGATGCCGATCACGAGTCCAGGTTGTCCCCTGTGCTTCTAACTGACTGGCTGTAAATCAGAGTTCCCATGACCCTCTCCTTGTGACCCTATTTGCTAGAATAGTTCACAGAACTCAGGAAAACACTATTGCCAGTTTGTTACAAAGGATATTCCAAGGATATAAATGAGCATCCGGATGGAAAAGATGCATAGGGCAAAGCATGTGAGAAGCAAAGCATGGAAGCTCCATGCTCCTCCCAGGCAGGCCACCCTGTCAGCACCTTCACATATTCAGTAACTTAGAGTGCTCCAAACCCCATTTTTGGGGGTTTTATGCAGGCTTCCTTAGGTAGGCATGACTGATTAAATCACTGGCTACTGGTGATTGATTGAACCTCCAGCCCCTCTCCCCTCCCCAGACATTGCAAGGGGAAGTGAGATGGGGAGGACTGAAAGTTCCACCCCTCGAATTACGTGGTTGGTTCCACTGGCAATCAGCTCCCACCCTGTGGTTATTTAGGGGCTTTCCCAAAATCACCTCATTAATACAAAGTCAGATGAGGTTGGAAAGGGATTGTTATGAGTAACAAAAGATATCCTTTCACCTTCACAGCTCTCATCACTTAGGAAATTCCTTGGGTTTTAGAAACTGTGTGCCAGGAATTGGGACAAAGACCAAATATGTATTTCTTATTATAAATCACGATACTACAAATCCACTTTGCTAATCTATGTCTTTTGATTAGAGAGTTTAATCCATTTACATTTAAAGTAATTACTGATAAGGGATAACTTGTTTCTGCCTTTTTGCTGTTTGTTTTCTGTCTGTCTTGTAGCTTTTTTTCCTTCATTTCTTCCCTTCCTTCTTTTGTGTTGATTTTCTGTAGTAACACGTTTTGGTTTCCTTTTGTGTATATTCTATGGACATTTTCCTTGTGGTTACCATGAGGATTATACATAATACCCTAAAGTTACAACTATCTAATTTGAATTGATACCAACTTAACTTCAGTCACATACAGAAACTCTCCTCCTATACAGCTCTGCCTGCCCCCCCCAATCCCCTGGGTCCACCAGGAAACAGGACAAGGTGCCACAGGTAGGTATGGTGGTGCACTTGTTCAGGCAGCTGGTGCTGCAGGAACTTGGGACCCTCCCTCAGAGATTCAGAGATTTCTTTGTCAACTGCCCACCGACCTCTTCCCACCCCTTGCCTTTAAAGACTTGTCATTCTAAGGGACATTCTTAATGGGAAAGATAGTGCAACAGTGATGCTTTAATGGTGATTCTGACAGAAAAAAACAAAAGAAAAGGCATTTCCCAGCCTCCTGGGCAGCAAGCATGCTGGTCTGCTGTTGGTGGCAGCTTCTCAAGGCCTTGCAGATACACTGTGTCTGGTGGCCATGCCAGCACAGGCCATTCCAAACCCTGTGCTCCTGTCTTTGTGTCTCCTGTCCCCATGACAACAGCGACTGTAGGAGCTTCAAGATTGGGCCTTCTCCAGGCTGCCTGTGCTCTTCCTCGGGCCTGGCTATTTCCAGAGGGCACTGAGGGAGCCCAACAGACAGCAGGTTCCTCGCCCTTCTGAGGTTTTTTGCGATAAGCTCTCAGGCATAAAAGATAGGAGCCAGAGGCTCTGCTCTGCTTTTGAGCACTATGAACCTTTATCACTGCACTCACCCACCCCACTTTCTGGCAAGGATGTTGGCATGACATGGGGGAACTCTGGGCTGTGCATGAGCTGGGATGTCAGCAGTTGTCCAGGTGCTTGCTTACAGCTGGTACACCTCTCGGTCGGCATGGGGACCTTGCTGCGAAGGGTCCCTGCCGTGGCTGCATCATGGTGTGTGGGTCTCGCCACCCCCTTTTTGGGCTGAGCTGGCTCATTCCCTCTGTGTTCTCTGCTTCTGTTTCAGAGCAGACCTACTGTGACCGCCTGGTCCAGGACATGCCTTTCCTCACAGGCCTTGGGCGCCTGAGTGAGCAGCAGGTGGACAGGATTATCCTCCAGCTGAACCGCTACTACCCCCAGATCCTCAGCAACAAGGATGCGGAAAAGGTGCCAAGGAACCTGAGGCTGCTTTCCCATCCCTTCCTCTCTGGGCTGGGAGAAGCGGGGGGCAGGACAGCTTGGTGGTGAAAACCTGTCTCCTTAGGGTGACCTTGGGCCCAGAACATCAGCTCTTTGAGCCTTAGTCTCTTTATATGCCATCAGGCCTTCTGGCCCCTTCCAGAAATGCTGGGAGGATCACAGGAGACATGTGATAACATGCCACAACATGAGACAAACCTGGAAGGGGGAACAGGGGGAGTGCTGGGGTGGGAGGGGATCAGGGATACCAGATAGGCCCTACCCAGTGCCATAGGGCTCTTTACTCTGCATCTTCCAAAAGTTCAAAGTGGGCAAACGTTTTGGGTGTAATCTGGCCCATCCTATTCAGGGACACTGGGTGAGAGTGGGTGCTCCTTGCTCGCCCCACCCACTTCTCTGGCTCCCCCGTGGGGCTGGGGTGGGTGCTAGAGACCAGCCTGGGCTTTGGGGTGCAGGACCTGCCTCCCATCTGGGTGACTGAGCGAGTCCTTCTCCTCTTGGAGCTGAGCTTCCTGCCTTGGCACAGGGTAACAGTGCCACGTGCAGGGCTATTTGGAGGGTTGGTGGTCTCTCCTGGGGACAGGTGAGATTGATCCTCAACAGAACTAGAATCAACACAGACCCTGCTACTGGCCCAGATGCTTCTTAAGTTACAGAAGTAGTACAGTGAGTTAAAAAGTAGGGGCTCAAATTTATATCTTGTAATTAAAAGTTGAATACACATTCATTGTTAAAAACAATTTGAAAAGCTCAGATGTTTACATGAGAAAAAGGAAACTCCACACACAAAACTACAGTTCCTTTCCTCATAGGTACCCATGGCTTCTGCTGCACATCTGCCTTTGCTTTGCAGCTTCTGTACCTTTGTGGTTTGATTCTAGTTCCTTGTAGCATGGTACACCACCACCAGGTGGCAGCACCGAGCCATAGCCTCCAGGTTCTGGGGGTCAATGCCAAGTACCCTGTCCATTGACCTTTACAACCACATATTTTTCAGTCAACCACATCAAAAAAGCCACCTTTTTTTCCTCCTTAATCCTTGATTTATTTTTTAAAACTTGAATCACATTCCTGTAGAGTGTAAACCACTAGAAATTATCATTACCTCAGAGATTCCCTGTAATGACCCTACCATGTGGGTTTATTATTCCCTTTTTACAAATGGGAAAACCAAGTCAGCAAGCCACTAAATTTCCACACTTGGAATAATGTCACCGCCATCTTTCTTGCTGACCTGTCCTGGCCTCCAGTGGGAGTGCAAGGCTTAGTGGCCATGCAGCACAGTCTTGGGTGCCACATGGGAGTGCATGAGGCTGTGGTAGCAATTGCTACCTCCCCGTGGGTGTTCCAAGCACCTAGATGGTATCACAGCCATTGAGGAAGCTGGGGCTGGGTGCTGAGCCCAGAGTCCTCCAGCCTGACCTGTCTTGTGCCCCTTCCTCCTCCAGTTCCGGAACCCCAAGGTATCTCTGCGAGTACGTCTCTGCGACCTCTTGGGCCACCTGCAGCGGAGCGGTGAGCGGGACTGCCAGGAGTTCTACCGGGCCCTGTACATCCATGCCCAGCCCCTGCACAGCTGCCTGCCCAGCCGGCACACCCTGCGTAAGTGCGTGTCCCAGTCCCCAGGCCTCGGCATCTTCTTGTTCAGCCCTTCACCAGAGACTGCCCTCTGGTTGCATCTTGTGTGGCCCTCAGAGTATTTCAGACAATATAGATATTTCTGTCTCCACGTCTCCCTCTCTCTGTCTCTCTGTCCCTCTGTCTCCCTTTTTCTTGTGCCAATTTTTACACAAAAGGTAGCATCTCTTGCATGCAGCTCTGCCCTTCCCTCTGTAATCTAATGAATCTGGGAACCCTTACACTTCTGATCAGAAATAGCTTGCAGCTGAAGGCTGTACCAGCCTTGAGTGAACTGACCCCCCCAACCCCCACGACGCAGGTTGCGTCCACTTTCGCCCAGGTAGATCCTCATGGCATGGCTGTTTCTGTAGAACAGTTTCTAACACAGATGGCTGGTCCAAGACACATGTGTTTTGGTTTAGAGGGTCTGGCCTGTGGGCCTGGGAGGCTTGTGAGCCCCGAGGGATCCTCTGAGCTGCCAGGTTGGGTGCAGGGAAGGTACAAGCGGGGATGGCAGCTCAGTCCTGAGGCCTCTGCACCCAGGTCCCCAGGAGGAGTGGCTACTGTCCCTCAGTCCTCGGATGAGAGGCTGCAGGCCGGGAGGGAAGAGGTGGCTCATCTCAGGCCACTCAGCTGGACCTGGGGCCAGTGTCTTTGGCCCCAAGGACAGGCTGGCAGGACTGAGCCCTGAGCTCCAGCATGGGACGATCCTGTCACCACAGCTGTCAGGACCACACAGCCCTGCCTGGAGTCAAGTACTTACCAGGGTGCCCTCAGGGCTGTCTGGCAGCTGGCTGGTTAGGGGGAGCCCCAGTGGGGTCTGGGGAAAGAGAAAGAGCGCCCTGCCCTCACATCAACATCATCAGACTTTGGACAGGCAGGTGTTTGCGCTGTGTTTGGTGCCTTGTGGTTGCCACGGAACAGTGAACCCCCTACTCCATGGTCCTCAAGTTCTCATGAAGTGGACAAAAGGAGAAGACACAAAACTGTGCAGGGTTCCCTCCCTGGCGCTGACTTCCCCCAAACACAGCCTGGAGGGCTTAGCGCCGGTACAACCTGAAAAGCCTGGGTGGTCTGGGGGAGGGGGCTCGACAGCCCCCTTGGTTTCCCGAGGGCGGGGCAACCACCTTACCCTTTGGCCCACCCACGACTAACTGCACCCTGTGATTTTGTTTCCAGAGAACTCAGATTGCACAGAGCTAGACTCGGGCACCGCAGGCCGTGAGCTCAGTGACAGGGGTAACCGCCTCCCATGTTCCTTCTCTCTGTTCCCCCACCCAGGGCTCCATCTCTGCCTCGGGGGCTTCTCCATTCCAAGTCGGGTTCTGTTCCTGGCTTCCTGTTGGACAGACCCCCTCAGGGTGCTTACTGGGGACGTCCCTGCCCAGCTGACCACAGCACAGGGTGTGAGCCTGTCCCTTGAGGCCTCTGGACCCCTCCCCGCCCTCCTGGGCTCGGGGAGCTGCTCACGTGCATTTCTCCCCAGGACCCGTGGCCTTCCTGACCTGTCTCGGCCTGGCCGCAGGGCTGGCACTCCTCGTCTACTGCTGCCCCCCAGGTGGGTGCTGCCTGGCCAAGCCTCAGCCCAGTCCTCTCCAGACCATGGGGCAGAGCCCTGCCGGATGGACGGAGGCCTACACCTGAGGCCCCCTACTTGTGGCCCAGCGTGGCAGCCCTGCGGTTCCTTTCCTGCCATGCTGACCTTGTCAAGGTCCTGTGTGGGGAGCCAGTGGCAAGCAGGCCCACTCGGCATGGGGACCCCACATCACTCAGGTGTGGGGCTAGCGATGCCATGAGGCTGAGAGAAGGCGCCTTCTCGATGGGTTCTGAGACCCCCTTGTCTTCCAGACCCCAAGGTGCTGCCAGGGGCCCGGCGTGTCCTGGGCTTCTCCCCTGTCATCGTCGACAGGCACGTCAGCCGCTTCCTGCTGACCTTCCTCACAGATGACCTGGGGGGGCTCTGACCAATCCCAGCCCTGCCCGCCTGGCTGCTTGCTGCCCTGGGGCTGGCTTGCTTTTCTAAGTGTTTACGTTTCACTGTTTATAACTTATGTAACAAGCACTTTACCTTCACTGTACAGAGGTGCTCAACAATATTAAATGTTTGAGTCTTATCCTTTCTCTCAGGAGTGTTTTCTAGATGATACCAACACAAGACATGACAGCATGTCTAGCTGGGGCTGACCCTGTGGGCTCTTGGCTTCCCGAGTCCAACCCAAGACCCAGGTCCTGCTCAGGCCGCCTTCTCAGACCCCTGTGGGCCTGGGCCTCACCCCTCCATGTGGGCTACCTGCCCCAGATGACCCCTGCTGTGTCCCCCAGTGCCCACATCCAGATATCCCCCGCCACGTGTTCCCTTCCCTCCCTCCCTGGCTGCCTTCCACTGCTTCTCTCCAGAACTCCCTACCTCGAACCCCTCCTGCCATCCCCTGCCTGGGTGTTGTTGGTCCCCACACCTGCCCCTGCCCATCTTCCCTCCTTCCCTAGCCCTCAGCCCCAGGTGGCGAGGGTGGACAGGGCCCGCTGGGCTGCTCTGTTACCCGAGCCCTGGGCCATGGAGGGGCGCCAGCCAAATGCCTCATGATACCTCGTACCAGCATGTGTTAGTGTGATTCCTCTTAGCAGCCCCAGGAGGTGGGCTGCTGCCCCCGCTCTCCTGATGAAGAATCTAAGACTGAACGGAGAGGTCACTCAGCCAGGAAGGGGGACCCAGTGCATGAGAGGCTCCACCGCCATCTTCATTCCCTTCCTGTGACATGTCCCAGGGAGATACCCCCTCCCCCATCATCCCCCTTGTCTCTGTCCAGTCACCAGAGCCAACACCCAGACCCTGGGCCCTCGAGGCCCTTCAGACTACTATCCTGGAAATGGAGCCCCTCCCCCCTGGGAGGCGATGACCTGCGCTGGGCGGGTCTGGGGAGGGTTCAGTTGACACAGATGTGGTCAGAGCCTAGAAATAAGTACAAAGTCTTGTCCCTGATCCCAAGTGGAGAGGAGGTTGAGACAGAAAAAAAAGAGTCCACAAAAACTTCTAGAACTTTTAGAGATGAAAAATGTAATTGTGCCATCTGAAGTCTTGGGCTCTGGCTCCTCACACCTTCCCCCAACAGCCTGGGGTTTGGCCATACCCAGCACCTTGTCCTCCTCAGAGCTGAGCCCCTGTATTTGTCTTGGGGACATGGGCCTGTCCCCTTGACCAGGGTGTTTGTACCTATCTGTCTCACCTGCCGGCCTCAGGCTTAGGATCTTGTCATGGAAATGTCCCTTGCGGACACAAGAGGGTGAGTGTACATGTCCAAGAGGGTGCTCTGCCTTTGGCTCTGGGGGCCCTGTGAGCCAAGTCCCCAGTGCCTACTACCCTCCCGCAGGCTGTGGTTGTCTGGCACCTGTCTTTTATGTGGACCCCTGTCACCACCCTCATTACTGATGAGGAAGCTGAAGCTCAGAGCCCAGGACCACACAGCTGCCAAGAGTGCCGTCCCCACGCGCGTGCACGTGCACACACAGGCATACACACATACACGAAAAGTGTGCACATGTACACGTGCACAATGCTCAGATACACACGTGCACCGCACTAGCCATGGGCTGCCGGGGCCTGGGCCTGGCCCCTGATGGGTTCCTCTCCCCATTGCCCCCATCCTGTCAGCTCCTCCCTCTCCAGCCTCTTTGGGGAAACAGAAGTATGTTTGTCAACCCAAGAATCATCATGAGCTTGCATTTTCCATAGGGGGTTTCTGGAGGAACCCACAGCCTGACTCCAGGAATGACGCTACCATTGGGCCCCCAGGAAGGGTTCCACTCCCAGGTTTTAGTCTCTCAGAGCATGTGGGAAGGAGACAAGATGGGAGGCAGAGGAATCAGCTTCAGGACATGGTCTCTGGCTGATTCATTCAGCCAGCTTGTGGGCTAGTTCACTCATTTGCATGCCCAGCCATTAAAGTGAGGGCCAGGGCAAGGGAGAGCCAGGCATAAGAGCTCTCCTTTCTACCCTGAAGCCCGGGACAGTGCAGCTTCCCACTCGCTCCTCCACCTCTGCACTGCAGGCTGTGGGTGTGTGTCTCCAAATTCTGAGCCTTAGTTTACCCATCTGTAAAAAGGGACACAACCTTGGGACCCCTCCTTGAGCATGGTTATCCTGAGCTGGATAGCACTGCTCCAAGTACTGTTCTCTGGAAATTGCTTCATGAATTTACCACTTTGCTGGAAGGCACAGCTAATGCATGTTCTCTCTGGGACAGACTCCCATTGGGTGAAAGGAGTGCAGTTGCCAGTGGTCAGCGGGGAGGACACAGGTGCCACCCTGAGCTGAATGGGCTGAACGGATCCCCCAATGGCTGTGAAGGTTCCTCTTGATCTTGTTCAGAGTCCAGGGTTAGGGATGCTGTGAACGTGCCCACTCCCTTCCATCCTCAGGGCTGTGAACGTGCACCGCCGTACTCCAGATCTCTTGGAGACAGATCCCCATGTAAACTGGCTCTTATTGCAGCAGAGACTGACTGGAGGCCACCTTCCTGGTTGGCCAGCCAGACCAGGGGACTAGTCCCTGCACCTGCTCTGGACTCTGAGCTCAGAAGGTGGCAGGGGTTCTTGAGGTCAGCAGACTCCTGAGGCCCAGCCCAGCATGTCCTGTCCAGTCTGCAGCCCCTCCACCCACTGTGAGCGAGCGAGATTCTGATTCCGAGGGTAATTGCTTCCTGGGCAGATGCCTGGGGTATTTTTGATGCTTGTCCTGCTCTCTGACAGACACGCTTGGGTAAAAGTGACACATGCCCGGTGAAAGTGACAGACACAACTAGGTAAAGGGCACTACTGGGTGAAGGTGACAGACGCCTGACTGTAGGTGATAGAGACATCTGGGCAAAAGTAAATGAGACCACTGTGGCCCCGCAGGCCTGTGGCAGGGAAGGCCTGGGTACTGTCCACCCCCTGAGACCTGTGAGGCCCTGTGGCAGGGTTCCATTCCCTGAGCGAGGGGCAGTGAGTGCCTGTCCCAGGTCTCAGGACCCGTGTGGTGAGCTGTGATAGTCCAGGACACCTATTCCCTTGGCTCGAGCTGGGCTACTTCTTGAGACTGCTGACTTTCTCCTTCCATCCATGACCTACCAAGGCCTTGCCCTGGAGGTCCAAAGCAGCACCCCGAGCTCAGGCTGTTCTTGGACCCTTCCGTGGATCCCTGCCTCAACGGCCCCTTCCCCGACTGTGCCTGGACTCCATGCCTGCAGCTGAAGTCTGCAACAACAGCCCAGACCAGCAGCCAGGCCCCTCTCCCATCTGCCTGCCCCTGGCTGGTTGCTTTCATGCAATGCCTCCGCTCCTGGGCTGGGACTGAGGGAGGTGGAACAATGGGGCATCCATGTCTAGGCACAGTACCTCCCTGCGTGAGGCCATGCCCTGCCAACCACCTTGTCAGTCAGTGACCACGACCTGGAATGAATGAAGTTCATCAGGGTGTGAAAGACACCATGGGCCACCGTCTCCCCTGCTGGCCCCCTGACCCTCTGTCCCCTGTCCCCACCTCCATACCTCAACAACTGGAACTGCCCATGATCCATACCTCTGCACCTTTGCACATGCTATTCCCTCGGCTGGAACACTCTTTACTAACCATCCGCCCTCCACCCCCCATCTACTCAACCTGGGTCTTTGGTAAAATGCCATCTCCACCAGGAAAGTCCCCCCAAAACTCCTAAAGAAAAGAGTAGTTCCTCATCCTGGCTACCACAGTGCTGGGATGACTCCCATCTCCAGTCTGCCTGGGGTGGGGAAGAACTCCCATGTGTAGGGAGAGGAATGAGGGAGGGTGTGAGGAGGATGGGAGGGACGGAAGTGATGCGGGCATTTGGGAGAAGTGTGTCTGTGAAGAAGAAGGCGTGTGTGTGAAGAGTAGTGGTCCTGTGATGGAGGGAGTTAGGGCCCTAGATACTCTTGCCAGCAGTGATGTGGTTCAGGCCAGATGAGGTCACAGGATGGTGTTTGTGGAACCAGAAATGCAACTGCAATTTGCACAATGCAGGGTTTCCCTCTGGGGGGAGGGCACAGGGTCCAGGTGGGGGTGCTGACACTGTTGGAATCCGGGGTTGTTATATCCAGTTCTCGCCAGGTCAGTGCTTTGTGGACTATCTCAGAGAAGATACTGCTCACCCTGTGCCCCCAAAACCTCTGCATAAACCCCAGGCCTGACCAAGCCCTGGGTCAGGTCCCTGCTGTATGGGCTCTGGGACCCCAGTCTTGTAGACTGGATGGGGGTTTGGGAGCACGGAGCAGGGGCCCTTCCTCATCACTGGCCATGTGGCAGCTGGGACCTCAATTCTTATTCCACCTAGAGGCAGGACTGGAGCCCCATCTCCCCTCTGAGGACACCAAGGGCTAGGGCAGGGCCTGGGGGGCATTGCTGCCATGGGGCATCTTCCCTGGGCCACACACAGATCCAGCAGCTTAGCTTAGTTTCCCCTGAAATAAATACTTGAGAGAAAAGGAAGAAAAATGTTAAAACATTCAGCTCCTTGATTTTTATAAATAATGTGGTGAGAAAAGAGGAATTAAGTTCAATTAAAGGCAGGTGGGAGAGAAGGCACCTAAGAGGGGAGGGAAATGGGTAGGTGGGTGTGGCAGGTGTGGGAAGGAGGAATGACCTAATCCTGCAGCAAAAGTCCACCTTCTTGGTCCACTGGCCCCCATCCCATCCTGGCCTACCTTCCTCAGAGCCCCCTGACTCACCCTGTCCTCCCCCCACCCAGGTCAAGTGGGCCATGGCCTTGAAGGGTGGACAGTGGGGATGGAGAGTCAGGGAAGGAGAACATGTAGAGTGAAACGGACCTAGAATACTCCCAGGGTTTGAGCCAGGCGGGAATAAACTGTGGTGTCCTCAGACACATGCAGGGGACATGAGAAATGAGGAGACAAGAACAAGGGTTCCCGGAGGGACAGAGGGGTCCTGTTTGGGCTTCCACTGGCACAGAGCTACTTCCTCATCTGGTGACTCTGCCAGGGGTGACCTGGGGATGACTCATCTATCCCTACCCCTATCTATCATCTATCTGTCTATCTATCTAGCTATTATCTATCTATCTATCTATCATCTATCTATCATCTATCCATCTGTCCATCAATCTATCATCTTTTCGTCATCCATCCATCAGCCATCATCTATCTTTTACAGTAAGAAGGTTAAGCACACAGTCCCCCCAGAGCTTGCTCAACAAGCTCTGCATGACTGCCTGCCCCCTCCCCTGCACTGACCACCCCACACTCCTTCAAAGCCAGCCCCAGCTCACGTGGCCTCAGGGCTCGTGCACCACAGCCTGTCTTTTCCTGGGGCTCCCTCCCGGTCCTGGGTCCTAGAGCATCGGTCTTGAGAGCTCCCCAGCTCTCGACTTCCCTGTGTGTCCCTCTGTGGAGTCCTCCAACTTGGCACATATGTTTCCTTGTTTCTTACTCCTTAAGGGTCTCTGCCATCCCCAGGGAGGGCAGAGAAGTGTCCCCGGGTGAGGCAGCTGCATGGTAGGGCAGAGGGGGTAGTTAACAAGCAGTGGATGTGCTAGGGTCTAGGAGGACTCCCTGAGGGTTGTCACACCCCCCTGGGTCTGGCTTGGCCCTGACTCGCTCTCTGGGCCTCGGTTTTCTGTCCATCCCTTGGCCACTGTGACACATGCACAAGGCTCGGAACTCGAGGAGGAGTGAATCTATTGCAGATATTTACTAAGTACCTACTGTATGTCAGACACAGTGCTGGGGACAAAGGCTGTGGGTGGTTGCAACCGGTGGGAGAGCCAGGTCAGACCAAATAGAAGTGCAAGTATGAGTAGGGGTCCACCTCCTCCCCCAGCTCAGGCAGAGCTCCCTCAGCCTTCAGGGAGTTGGTGGGCAGGACCCTCCTTCTCAGGGAGCAGCCCTGGTCTTGGGCCAGACGGTGCAAGGGTAGTCAGGGCTCAGATATGGGCCCCAGGGGGACACTGTGGGCAGTGACGCTAGCCAATGGCACCAAAGGCAGAGTAAACCCAAATGGCCCACCATGACAGTGACCAGCAGTGGTGGTCAGGAGGGCCAGTGGGGAAGACCTCAGGGCACAGCCCTGACCCTAGAGGGCAGCAGCACATGCCATGGACCTGAGACAGGAATACATCTGGAGTGAGGGTCAGGGGGCCGGAACTGTAGAGACATGAGCCTGGGTGCTGGTGGGTGGGCAGGTGGGGGGCTGTCATGTGTACCTGTTGTGGGAGCAGCTGGGGCAGGGGCTGTAGGGGGCTGGGATGCACAGACCCACCCTCTGTCATGCCCTGTCCCCAATGCCCCTAGCACCCGTGGAGGCCAGCCTGGCTTGGTGACCAGGGACCCAGTCCAGCCATCTGGGGCTTAACCTCTGGCCACATCTGGGCCAGCTTCCTGTCCTGGCCAAAGGAGGAACTAGGCCATCTGTTGGCCACATCCATGGTCCACACAGGCTGGCATCCGTCTGGTATGGCTGCCACCCAGCCCACACCACAGGCCACAGACCGCTGCAGGCTACACCAGGCATGTAGGGCTGGGCAGCATCCACTTGTGCTGGGCCCTGGGCAGGGCTGGACCTGGGGGCATGGGCCCGGACACCACTCTGGACCCACCATGAGGGCCAGGTGGTAGGGGAGGTTCACAGCCGGGAGCCTGACCTCTGCTGCCTCCTGGCAATAACAAGACAGCCAAGGTAAGATGTGCTCATAGTGAGCGGCAGGAGGGGTGGTCCTCTGTACCACTTGCTCCCAGGGCCCAGCCACCTGCACAGCTCTGCATCTGACCCCTCTGGCTGGGGTGGCCCCAGGTTCATTGGATCCTCTGGGAACATGTGTCCACCCACTGCCTACCTGCTGGTCTTGCTTCTTCATGGACCTCATCCCATGTGTGGATCACCTTTAAAAACCTTCTTTATGGGACATTCAGACACTCAGAAGAGCAGAGAGCTGGCCCCGTGGCCCCAGCTCTGCAGCCACTAGCACTTTCCATCTTATTTCATCCATTTCCCTATGTTTTTTCCTGGATTATTTATTTTAAAGTAAAGCCCAGGATTAGATCATCTCACCCATAAGCACTCCTGTTTATCAATCACTTTGTGCAGAGTTGAATTTTCAGCCCCACAGAAGAGTCTGTGGGGTCACCTGAATGTCTTAAGGGAACAAGGTGTTGGAGCTGCCCCAGGCTCAGAGTAGAGAGGGCAACAGAAGTGATGGGGGAGGGGCCTTGGGAGCTCCTAGGGGCTGCATCCCCACCTGGGGCTCCAGTTGCTTGGAGGGGATTCTCAGGTATCCCACCTGGAGAGGACCAAGTAAGGGCATTGCTGCCTCAAGGAGATGAGGGGGTGGGGCCAGCAGGAGTCAGAAAGGAGGTGACAAGGGGGCAGAGAGTGAGGGCTCAGGCCCTAGAGGCCACAGGGTGGACTGAGGGAGCTGGAGGGCCCAGCCAGGTGAGATGTGGCCCCATGGCCCCCCGAGACAGCACCTGGCCCTTGTTGGTGCCTCCGCAGGGTCGAGGCTTGCTCAGCACCAGCCCCACTCTCCTCGGTCCCCTCGGCCTGATTGACCAGCAGTGCCCAGCACTACCACAAGGTGAGCCAGTACTGTGGGTACAGAAGGGACCTGTGTGGGCATGCAAACTGCAGGAAACGTGGGAGTGCTGGAACTTCCCATGAGGGTCTGGTCAGGGGTCACCAGGCTGAGTGCCCCGAGGACACATGGGGGTGATGTCTGCAGATGCCAACAGAGGCTGCTCCCCACAAAGGTCACAGGCTTGTGGGGAGAGAGAGAGAGGAGGCCTGCACAGGCTGGTGCTCTGAGGGACAGGGTGCAGCACCCAGGCCTGGGGGAGGGGAGGATGGCACTGGGAGCCACACGAGGAGGAGCATCAGCTTTACTGGTTACTTGTACTTAGAAAAGTGGGGGCTCAGACCGCCAAGGAGGGGCTAGGGCCCTGCCGAGTCACTGCTGGTGGAGGGTGTGAGGCCTGAGTCAGTGGCCACGGTGGGGGTCCCACAGGGTCACTGGTGGTCTACAGTCCTGGGTCAGGAAGTGCAGAGGTCATGGGTCACTCAGGGTGGGCAGCACACAAGGCCAGGACACTGCTGCACCGGCAGAGGGCAGGCATCTCCTCATCCCTCTGGAAATGTCCTGAGACGGCGCCAGCCTCTTGCCCCCCCATCCTTGGGCCTGCTGCATGTCCACGGCAGCGACGACCCTTGCTGAGGACTCTACAGTTCTGTCTTCTGGGCCTCACCGCGCCATGCTCCAGGAGGAGGAGCAGCTGAGGATGGAGCAGGCCCTGTGCTGGCCAGAGTGGCCTGACCGTGTGTGGCTTGTTTGGATGCAGTCCAGTGGGGCCAGCCTGGGCTATGGCGGTTTGGGGGAATGTGCGCACAGGAGGGTGGGCCTCAAGGGCAAGGCGCCTCCTGGGTCTAGGCAGCTGCAGCCAGGCATGATCCGGGGGCATCTGCAAAGAAGGGAGAGGAGAGGCATGAGGGTCGCCAAGGCCAGAGGGGCCTCCAGTTCTGTTCTGGTGACCCTGCCTCAGTGTTGTGTCTGGCAACCAGCCCACAAATGTTGGGGTCACTCCGACTCCGGAATCAGACAGCCCAATTCTGACCTGGGACAGCCACAGTTTCCCCTCCTGGGTCACTGTCAGGATTTAAAAGCCTGGTCCCAGCACACTCTGATAGGGGGCCTCTGAGAGCAGGGGCCGGCGGGTGGACATGTGCCGTGGGGCCCACAAGGTCTCCTTGCTAGGCTGATGCTTGGGGAGAGTCAGGACTGTGTCTGGGGCACACAAGCAGGTGATTAATAAGTGGCCCAGTCGTCATGCAATGAGTGAGGGAGCAGGCTGGCATCCAGAGGGCTCCATGGGGGACAGACTTAACAACAAACTGGTGCCAGCAGCTGGGCAGTGAATCGGATGCCAGGTGGGGCCAATAGCAATGGCATGGGCAAGTGGGGGCCAGATGCTCACAATGGGGCCACACAAAGGCCCTGCTCTCAGCATCTTACCTCATTGTCCACTTGGTCAATCTGTAAGGTTTTCCAGTATGCCCCTGACACATAGGTGCTTGCTGTGTAGGGACAGTCTCCTGTCCACTCTTCTGTGCTAGTGGATGGACAGTTGTCTGTTTGTGGCACCCACCTCTCCTCTGGGGCAGGCCCGAGGACTGCTGGACCCAAGGGTGGGTGGACCTGTGTTGTGCAGCCCTGGCCAGGGCTCCAGACTCTGGACACATGACACACGCCAGACCTGCTGACCTTCTGCATCTGCCCTCAGGGTTGCCTGTGTCTGAGCCCCCACGAACCATCCTATAGTAGGGGCTTGCTGAGTGTGTTACGAGGGTCACTCGACTTCCTTGTGGCTCCTGCTCCCAAGTGGGGTGACCCTGGGCAGGCGCTGGGTCTCTCCGAGCGAGGACAGTGGGCTGAGTGTGGTGTGGGGGTGCAAACGGCCAGGGGCGCCCACCCTGCAAGGCCCAGCTGAGGGCAGATGCAGTCACAGGGGCTCTGCATGCAAGACCCTGAGTCCCCCACGCTGGGTCAGTGGCCCAGTGGGGTGAGCGGGTGGGCTCGTGGTGGAGTAGACCCTGCCGGGGCCGGCCCTGACAGCTCACCTGAGCCCCTACTGCCGGGGTGCCGTGTCCATTGCGGGCTTCTGGACGCCAAAGGCAGTGATGAAGACGTTGACCACGACGATGATGAAGACCAGGCCTGTGGCCAGGTTGTTGAGGAAGTCCAGCTTGGCATGCTTGGCAGGGTTGTTGAGGTCATACCTGACTGTGGGCGAGAGGGAGCAGACACTGCCCAGGGCTGTGCGACACCACGGGGCCCTCTTCCGTCCCCCAGAGAGAGACATGGCTGCCTTGATACATTACAGACAATGGGCTCTGGCCTGGGCAGTCTGGTATCTGTGGCCTGACCACTGCATCCCCCCTTGTTCAGTGAACAGAAGCTCAGAGGGGCCTGGTGCCTGGTCACGAAGTGGAAGGCGTGGAGGCCCAAGGCCCAGGCTTGGATTTTAAGGCACAACGTGCTGAACATGCACAGGCAAGCACCTTTCTGAGTGCTGGTGCATGATAATCTAGCCATCCTCACACCTACCCAAGGCTGTCCTTATGTCCACTTTCTAGGCAAGGAAACAGAGGCCCAAGAGGTCATGTAACCTGCCTGGGTCCCACAGCCAGGCAGAGGTTGGGGGGAGCCCAAAGCTCTCGCTGCTCCTAGCCCTGACCCTCACCTTGGGGGCAGGACTACCACCTAGTCCCTACAGACCGCCATAAGGTCTAGAGGGTACACAGTAGGTGCCCAGTACATATCAACTCTTAGTATGGTTATGACATTTTCCTGTGTCCTCAGCTTGGGTGAGTGGAAAGATGGAGACATGGGGGTCCCTCTGGGGGCCACGATGGGAGCTACATTTTGGACCACGTGCCTAGTGAGAAGGGCCGGGGCTCCCGTGCAGCTCTGTGAGGGCCTGGAAAACGCTCAGTGGGGTAAGTGACGCATCCCAGGGTGCGTGCAGGCAGAATCAGCTGACCGTGGGGCAGGGGTACCCCAGGGCCCTCCCACTGCTGGGGCCCCCTGCCCAGGCACGCACCAAGGAAGATGAGCAGCACGCCCACGCCAATCTGCAGCATGAGGGAGACGGAGATGAGGACCACCAGGGGGATGAAGAAGGCGAAGCCAGGGCCCTGCTCGATGACAGCCTTCAGCTGGGAGGCGTTGGCCAACAGCAGTGCGATGTCCAGCATGCTCTCTGCCGCACTCTTCTTATTGGCATAATGGTTCATGTTGATGGGCCGGTTCCTGCCCCAGCGGGGTGGCTGCAGGGAGGGGGGTGGTCAGCCCGGGCTCTGCGGCAGGGGGCTGCAGGCCTGGGCCCACCCTGGTGTCCCCCCCCTTTGAGCCTGGTCTCCTTCCCAGGGATGTGGGGGTTGATCGGATCAGCAGGTGAGGGCCCAGATGAGGGCTCGAAAGGGAAGTGCTTATTAACAGAACAAGAGGCCCAGAGAAGGCTGTGCAGCCCCTGCAAGACCCACCCTACGAATCAAGTCCTGGAAGAGAAAGGAAACAAAACACAACCTTAGCACACACTCTGGTTCTAGATGGGAAAATGCCGCCGATTGTCTGCCTGCCATGGGCGGGGCCGTCTGGTAGCCTTCCCTGCATGCCCCTGCCTGCCCTCCTCTCCAGGAGGTGATTGGTGCCAGGGCGGGAAATGACGTGACGGCAGCTGGATCCCAGATTCCTGCATACTCGCCCAGACCTGAAACAAGTCTTCCTGGGATGGCCGATCCACCCAGGCCGTCTCCCAGCCGCGCGGCCACACAGCAGGTGCTCAAGAGATGCCTCTGCATTCTACAATGCAACTGAGCTTAGCTTCTTCCTTAATTTTTATTACAAAAAATTTTAAAACCACTTTACTGAGGTGTGATTGACACATAAAAAGCTGTACATAATAAATGTGAACAACTTGAAGAGTTTGGAGCTAAATGTGTACCGTGACACCATCACGACATCCAGGCCACCACACATCCAGAGTCTTCTCCTGACCCTTTATTATTAGTATTTGTGATAATACTAATATCACCCTTAGAGTGCTGTACTGGTCACGACATGCTGCACAGTCGATCTCCAGGGCTCATTCTGCCTTCATGTTCACGTTGATAAAACAGGAACACAAGTTCTGATACCTCTTCCCTCACTTCTGCCTGAGAACATCCCCAGTCCTCAAGGCCAGGGCCCCTGTCACTCCCAAGTGCCCTCCATGCCCCAAGGCCCCACCCAGAGCTGACTCCCCCTGTTGGATAGGCTCTTCTCTCCTGGGGCAGGAGTGGGGAGGGTAGTTAGGCAGGAGAAGGCCTGCCTCCGAGGCTGGAGTCCAGGCCACAAAGACCCCTCCCAGGACTGGAGTTTACCTCTTGGGGCGGCTGTTTCACTTGAAGCCAGCTCTAAGCTGCCAGGCCTCCTCTTTGTATCCAGCCCATCTGCCCTCCTCAAGCTGCCCCTGGCCAGGCCCCTCCCCAACCTCCCAGGACAAACCTGTACCCCTCAGCCCTGGCCACTTGTCCACAGGAATCCCTGAGCCACTAGGCCTCCTGGGGCCATTCGGATCTTGTTTCTAGAGTCATGAAAGATGCAGGGATGGGAGGTGGGGGTTCTGGGGAGGGCAAGCCTCTACTTTCTGCAGCTGGAGATATTTCACCATGGAAATTACAGAACTACAGAAGGGCGGGGTCTTCACTTTTACATTATGTCTTTTAAATTTAATCTAGAATAACATGCCCAGGAGGGAGGACGGGAAAGTAGGTGGCTCTGCTATGTCCTGCTTTCCCTCAGTGTCAGTTGTTCTTAAGTAGCAAATCCACTTGGTTTAAAATTCTAGACCCAAGAGCCCCCAGGGAAAGCCTCCTCCGCTGGACCCAGGGCCCTGGCCTACTCTTTGGGAAATTCCATGTGCAGCCTGGGGTCTCCTCTTTCTTTCTTCAAGTCTCCCCTTTGCCTCTCCATGCCAGGCCTACAGCTGCACTCACATCTGGGTGGGCCACACCCCCAGACCAAGAACACCCAAGGCACACCACTCCTCCCCAGGGTCTGTGCCCCACCCCCCCTCAAAAGCACCAGGCTGTCTCCCAGCTCTGCTCTTGCAAAGCGGCCCAGCTGGCCATGCTTCGCCATGTGTGTGCTCCTCTGGGTGCGGGCATCCTGGAGACACTGGCCCGCTGGCCATGTGCCCCTATGTTTCATAAACCAGAAGTGCCAAAATGTCTTCCACACACACGTAAGTACCTAATACACATCTCAAGCACAATACATATATGTGTGTAAGCATACACAAACATGTATACACAGTACACATGCACAAACACATATGAGCACACATGCACACACACGTATACATACATGTACACACACATATACAATACATATGTATATATGCATTAACAAACACACATACACACACATATGTACACATCCAGGCTAACTGTGGAGGCTTCTGAGGAGGAGGGAGAATTCTTTTTTATTCTGAGCTCTCTTGAACTGTTTAAATATTTTATGCCCATGCAGCCACGTGCACATTCAAACACAGAATGACACCATCAGCAGCAGTGCCCCCAGAACAGGGCGCCTGTGCCCTGCTGTTCTCCACCTTGGGTGCCCAGGGCACAGTCCATCATCTTACTCACCCTTTAGCTAGGTGCTTTCCTCCAGGGAGCTCCCCCCTGTCCTCACACTCCACTTACCAAGGGTAAACTGAGGCTATATGGGGAGGAACCCTGCCCAAAGCCAATGGCAAGTGAGGGTTGCGCTGGGATTTGAACCCAGGTCCCAGGGCTCAGAAGCCCTGAGAGCTGACACCACAGTCCCCTTGGGCCCTGCAGTGGGGGTCTGGGGTCTGGGTCACCTGTGAGCCTGAGTGCTCAGAAGTCCCCAGCCCCTGGCTCTAGCTGAGTGACCTCAGGATAGCCAGCCCCCTCTGGGGTTCAGTCTCCCATGTGTGCAACAGGGCCACGGAGCAAACATGCTGGGAGGTTCTGGGGGGTCTGGCCACTGTCTCAGGGCCCCAGTTAGCAAGCAAGGGCCCCAGGCCATGTGCCCCTCCTGATACAGGGCACTTCCTGCCCATACATATGGCCATCTGCTTCCTGTTCAACCTGTGCAGTGATAAGGAGCGCTGGCCAGAGGCTGCAGGCCAGGGGGCTGGTGGGGGGAGCTCTGGTCAAGCCCCAGCTCACTATAGCCTGGCAGTGTAGCCTTGACAACATGCTCCCCCTCACTGGGCTTTAGCTTCCCCATTTGTACACCCCAGGCCACAGTCTGGGAAGCTCTACAACCCACCAAGTGCCCCCACTAACACTGAGAAAGAGCACTGTTCTCCCATTCTACAGAGTGGGAGACTAAGGCTCAGGGGGGCTCACCCAGGGCCACTGTGAGGGAGGGGCAGGTCAGAATTTGAACCAGCCTATCCACCTCAGAGCTTAGGGCCACCCAGGACATGGCACAGCTTCATGTCCACCCTGGTCAGGGGGCCCAGGAGGTTTGTGCGGTAGGGGCTTGGGTGGGGAGGAGGCCGCAGGGCTGATCCCCTTCTCCCATGCCTGACCTTGGTGTCCTAGGCCTTCTGCGGAGGGGCTTTGAGCTGTGGAGGGAGCTCTGGGCCCTAGAGGTGACTGCTGCACAGGTAAATCCCAGGGAGGCTGCTATCTTGAGAAGGTCACTGGGGCTGGGGGGGCGGTCAGAGCCCACCTCTCACAGGTGCGGAGCTCTATGGGCCTGGACAGGCCACCTGCCCACCCAGCTGCCAGGAGCCATGCTGGGACCCTCTCACCGAGACCCCTGCCCATGACCTGGGCAGTGCAGGGAACAAATACCCAGTTTAACGTGTCCCTAGGGCCAAGAGGACTTCCCTGAAACCTCAAAGGCATCCCAGAAGCTGAGTAAGCTCGGGGCTGCCAGACTTTTTCCCCTAAAAGCCAGGAAGGAGCCTGTGGGGAGGGAGCTGGCTTTGGCAGTGGTGCCCACAGGGCTGGCTCCTTGAGCCCACTTTCTGTGGACAGAGGGTCTCATCCCAGCCATTGGTAGGCAGCTCGCAGGGACCCAGGCCACCTGGCCCAGGGTCACACTGCTGGGCAACCTCAGCTTGGACAGGGAGGGGAGTTGGGACAGAAGCGGGATTCAAAGCAGATCTGTGGTACTCAGAGAACCCAGTTTCAGCACAATGCATCCTCCAGTCCACCCTGGGCTTGGATGGGCTGCCCATGGCCTCCAGCTGGGCCCAGGAGGTCTGGCCCACCCCCAGCCTCCTGCCTGTATAGTCTCTGCTCCCCTGGGAGACAAGGGCAGGCCAGGGCCGTGGCCCACTGAACCCCTGCAGGACCCCTCAGGGTTTTGGTTATGGACTTCCTCCAATCCTGCCTGCCCCAATTCTGCCACTGACTCCAAACACCATGTACAAGTATGGAACAAGGAGCCCACATGGGAATTCCTGCCCACGCTCCCAGAGCCCAATTTCACATCTGTAGAACCAAGCTCCCAACAAATCTATGAGGCTCATCAGCTACCCTGGGAGGAGCTGGGGTGCAGGCCTTCCATCAGCACCTATCTTTTATCATCCCCATATCCTGCCACACCACGGACCAACAGAGTGACTGGTCTGTGCCTCGGTTTCCTCATCTATAAAATGGGCACATAAGGGGGAGTGAATGAAGGGCTCAGAGGCCCAGTGGCTGGTCAGAGCACAGCTGGTGCAGGGCAGGACTGGATGTTCCTCTTCCTCGCCACCCAGGCCTCACCACTTTGAAAGGTTACCTCCCAAACGAACTGTACCAATTTGTAATTAATTCCATTTAAAAAATCCATAACAAGGAAGAGAAAGTACTAGTCCCAGAAAATGCATGAGCTGAGTGAGACCCAGGGTGCACTGGAGGTCCAGCTCCAGATGCTGGGCTATCGCAGCCACTCCTGCATAAGGCCCCTCCCCTTGGGCTCAGTGGGCAACAGTGGATGTGCGGGCTCTGGTGTCCTTGCCTCTGGTTGGGACCTGAGAACTGACTGAGTAGGATCTGTTGGGGCCTGGGGTGTCCCTTGTCTGACCCACTAGTGCGGGGCATAAGCTGTTATTGTGGCCACTGCCTGGACTCAGCATGAAGGCACCTGCTTCAGGTCACACTGGCTTACTCCTGCACTGTCCCCATACCGTCAGCACCCAGCCAGCCCCGAGATGTCTCTTGCTCCATGTCTGAGTTCATGGCAGGAAGTTTCCTAGGGCGGGGGGCGGGGGGGTTTCCCTGCTGCAGCTGGGCTGGGTTGGGCAGTCCCGCTTCCTGTGGACTCAGCAATGGCCAGCAGTAACCCCGCAGCCACGTCAGGGCTGCCTTTTGGAACATGGCCAAGACCCCACCAGCCTCGGGATCTGCCAGGAGAGCAGAAATGAGAAAAAGAGCAAACTTGGGACTTCCCTGGCGGTCCAGTGGTTAAAACTCCACGCTTCCAATGCAGGGGGCATGGGTTCGATCCTTGGTCGGGGAACTAAGATCCCATATGTCGTGCAGCATGGCCAAAAAAAAAGTTTAAGAGAAAAGGAGCAAACTTCCCCCAGCAGCTGAGGCTGTGCACGCACCCCTCCCTCCCAGGACTTGGCTTCCAAGCCCAACTGTGGCCCCAGGAGCCTCACTGCACCCTGTCCTGCCACCTCCCTGCTGTGTCCTCAGCTGGCTGTGGTCCCAGAGTCTGCTGCAGGGTCCAACGCAGCTGCCCCCTGAGATAAATCCCTGGGCATGACACAGTCAAGGGCCACATTTATTTTCACAATAAAATTGCTGTTTACTACTCCTTCTGCTGCCAGCCAAAAGTGAGCTGACTTAGTGAAGACTCCAACTCACTCCCGCGGGGCACCTGAGCAGACCAGCCTTGCATGGAGGCCATGGGGATATGGGGCACGTGGAGCGGGACATCTGCAGAGCTCCCCCACCACCCTGGCCCGACAGGGCTCATCTGCCCATGGATTACACATACAACTCTTCCCTGAGCCCAGCCACCCTGGGAGGTGAGTGATCCTGCCCACTTCACAGAGGAGGAAACTGAGGTTCACAGAGGGTCTGCACTTGCCCAAGGCCACATGGCAGGGCGTCTCGAGACCGATGGGGGCTCTGGGCCTGGGCCTCCCACTCAGTCCTCTTGCAGCCAAGGACATAGTGGTGACCCAGCCCACACACCCTGCTGTCTGGGGCTCTTGCTTAAGTGGGGACACATCTGAAGATCCTGGGGTTTGCCCCTCCTCCCAGCAAGCCTTTCTACCCCTCCTCAAGCAGGAGCTTGGGGCTCAGATTCAGGCAGGGACTGCAGGGAGAAAAGGCTGTGGAAAAGCCAGGTGAGGTGCAGGGGGAGGGCCATGCCTGTCCACAGGGATTGCACCTGAGGGAAGGTGCTGCCCCTTCCAAACCCTGCCTGGGCTTCATCTTTGGGAGATGGTCTCATGTGGCAGGCAGGAATGTTAACAATGCTGTGTGCCCAGTTTCCTACAGCACTTCACACGCACTAACCCATTTAATCCTCACCATAACCCTCTGAGGGAGGCACTACTCTCACCCCATTTCACAAACGAGAAACTGAGACACAGAGTGATGTGCTCAAGAACACAGTGAGGCAGGTCCTGAGGGTGGGAAGGGGAAGGCGGAGGCTGGACGGCAGTGTTGGGTGGGCCTGGGCCCCAGGCAGGGTGAGCAGAGCAGCCTTCAGTACTGACCATCTCTCCCAGAGCCTCGCTGCCTGTGACTGGAGCCACCCTGGAAGAATGTGTTCACTCTCACATGAGCTTCCAGCCCCTCCATGGGCCTCCATAGCTGGCAAGGTCTGACCTCCCATACCACCTCCAGCTCCCCAGCTCCAATGTATTGATACTTGGTGGTCCAGCCCCTGGGCCTTTCTCCCACTGTTCTCCCTGCCTGGGATGCCCTTCCCAGGCATACCCGTACCCCATTCCAGTCCTCCAGGGCTCAGTGCCAATGTCCCCACTGGTCAGGAAGCCTTCCTGGCCCCACTCCCACCTGCCTTCAGGACCAACCCCGGGGAGTTCAGCACTTTGGCCGTGGCTTCTCCATCTGGACGGGTCTCAGCTCTCAGACCGAGTGGTACAGGGCTGCAGCAACTGCAACTGGTCCCAAAGCCAATGAATGCAGTGATCCCTGAACACGCCCGTCCTGCCTGCTGAGGGCCCGTTCCCCAGTGCAAGGCCTTGCTTGCCCCACATGTTCTCCCCCCACCCCTAAACGTGGCCTGTTACCACAACATCGCCTAGGACTGGTCACCCACACCTGAGCAGGGCCGGTCTCTGCCCCAGTCAGGCGCTCATGGCCACCGTCCCTACCCCCATCCCCAGGGGGTCAGAAACTGAAAGAATGTCCAAAGTCAACAAGTTGGGAGAGCAGTGCTCAGGACTGCGCCAGGAACAGAGGCCCTGGGGAAGGGCTAGTCCAAGGCAAAGCCAGTTAGGAACCGCTACTCTGGCCCTGCCAGTGGGACAGGACCCCAGGGAGGGAGGGTACCAGCTGTAATATGGGACCACTGCCAGGGCCTGCCCCATGCCCACAGCGCTTCCAGGCCAGCAGGGCAGGCTCTGAATAGAGCCTCTCATGCGGGTGGAGAGAGGAGAGGGGGCCACAGCGGCCCCAAGTTCCCCATCAGGGCACGCACAAGATTGTGCGGTCTCCGTGGACACCGTGGGTGACGTAACTGTCTGCCCGCTGCTGGCCTGGGGCCCAGAAGCCGAGATCCACTCCGCCCAGTCCGGGAGCGCATCGAACCGGAGGAGAGGCAAAGTTGGAGTGTGGTGTGGGAGCCGGGAAGGCAGGGGCCCGCGGGAAGTGGCGGGGGGAGGGAGGAAGGTGGCGCCCAGGCCCCTCGGCTGTGCAGCTCGGTGTGGGCGCTACCTGCCCCGGGCCACGTCCGGCATTCTGCCAACAGCCCACGCCCCCGCTCACCTTCCGGGGTGGCTGGAGCCCCAGGGCCACCGCTGGGGCCCCCGACCGCGCGGGTAGGGGGCGGAACGCACGGCGCGTGGCGACCACCGCCACCCTAAGGCCGCGGCGCGCAGCTGGTCGGCGCCCATAGGTCCCTGGGAGCCGCTGGCGCCGGGCTCAGAGAGGGCGGGCATCGGCCAAGGTCGCACAGCGGCACGGGGCTAGGGGTGCTTACCGAGGCGTCCGGGGAGCCAGGCGAGCCCGGGCGCACGTCGCCATTGAGCTCATACTCCTCGGGTCGCGAGTCCATGGTGCGGCGCTGGGGCAGCCTTGCTCCGGGCCTCAGGGAGGCCGGCGCCTCAGCCGCTGAGACCCTGCTGCGCGCCCGCCCCCCCGGCCCGCCCAGTGCACGCCACAGCCCTCAGACTCCGCCCCCAGGCCGGGTCTGGAGGCCCGGCTGGCTAGACGTAGACTACCGCTCTCCTTCGCCGCGTGGGCGTTAAGGGCCGCAGGACCCCGCGCTGCGTTTCGGCACTCTTAGGCCCCGGACCTCGCGTGTTCGTGGGTAAAGCACGTCGCCCTCTGTGCTCCTGTCGTGGACTCTTTTAATCCATAAAACGAGGACGAGAACCGGCCTTTCCCCGGCCGCTTCGCTAACTGCCGAACGAGCTGTGAAGGCGATTGGGCGCTCCCGCGGGTGTGGGTTTGTTTTTTTTTTTTTTTTTTTTTTTAACGGGGTGAGGCTCACCCCGGGGGCCCCACTGCAGGTCTCGCCAACACATCGTCCGCCCCGCACCCGGAACCTGAGTCAACGAGTCGTGTGGGTCTCACACCCTCTGAGCCTCGGCCTTCTCGTCTAGGAAATGGGGGCATGAAGGCCTCCTACGCACTCACGAGGGGAGGGAGGGGGGAGGCAGAGGGCGGATCACCACAGGTTGGGCCCGCTTTGTGCCAGTGCCCGCCGTTGCCCCTCATGAAACAGCCTCTGTGTCCTCAGGCAGGGCCCCCTTGTTTGGGGTGGCACCCTGTCTGTGCCTGTGCCAGCCGTTGGGGGTGGCTTGAGCGTGTTGGTTCCTCCAGCCCTTGGCTCTGTCGGCCAGGACGCGGGCCTCTCCCAGAAGCCAGGCGTGTGCGAAGGGGCCAGGCATTATCTCCCCGGGCAGGTATGCGAAAGTACAGGCCTCTGTGTTCTCCTGTCCTGACCCTGACCCGGCTCTCAGGCCCACCTGCTTTTCACTCCTCCTAGTTGCGCCGCCCTCCCCCTCCCCACCCCTGCCCCTTTTCTGCCCTCTGTCACGGTGTCTGCTGATGTCTTCAGCAGAGTGGCTCAGGCAGGTGGCTTGACCTCTGTGCATCAGCTTCCCTGCCTGCGAGGGAAACCAAGGCCATGTGGGCATGACCTTCCCCCTCCACATAAACCAAAGACCAGAGAGGGTAAGCAGCAGTGCCCAAGGTCAGGAGATAGTGAGTTACATTGGTCTGGAGCTGGAGGCTCATTCATTCATCCTGTAACCACAGAGTGCCTGCTGTATGCCATGCCCTGTTCTAGGTGCTGTGGGCTGGACCAGGACTTCTGGGGCAGGTGGGAGGTGGCATGGGACAGCCCTGTGTGGGGCCAGGTGCATCACTTTTTGTCTTACAGCCCTGGGAAGCAGGTGTTACCCCCTCACATGATGGGAGGAAACTGAGGCACAGCTGGGAAGAGACCCAGGAGGGCCACACTCAGAACTGGGGAGATTGTGCCGTCCTGTAAGCGTGGACTGGATGCTCTCCCGGCTAGTCTACCCAGCCAGCAGGTGGGCACCCATGGGCGTTGTAACCTAGTGCCTGCCTCACCTGTGATTGCCCTCCACACTGGACACTCCTTGTTTCCCCCTGCCCAGAGCCTCACCCCCGCTGCTAGAGGGAGTTTTGAAAGTGAAATAGAAGGCATGGAAAATGCAAGTCACCCTGGAGACTTATCAGAAAAAGGAATCTTCCGCTAAACCCTGCTCCACGTCCTCCTCCTGACCTGCTGGCATGTCCAAACCATTTGTGGTAGAGGACAGACTGGGGGCCATGGGGTGCCCACAGTACTGGCTGAACCCAGCTGGGCGCTCGCCCGCTGTGTGATGTGGCTGGTTTCCTTCTCCGTTCAGTGAGGTGTTTGGATTTGCTTCCTCAGTGCTCTGCCCATGGTGGGGGCCTAGTATCTAGGGTCTGTATGGGCTGCCCTGGGAGCTTGTCCTGACCTTAGCCCTGAAGTCCTGCAGCCCACAGTTCAGACCGACAGGTATCCCTTTTGTGCAGGTGTGGACAGGGCCTGCCCAGTCGCAGCACTGCTGAGGGCCCAATGCATCCCAATGGGACATCAGTTCTGCCCACACACAGCCGTCTCATGAAGGAGGAACTGCTGTTGGCCCACTTCATAGCTAAGGAAACTGAGGCTCACAGAGGTGGCTGCTGCCTCAGTCCTAGTTCACAAAGACACCATGAGTGGGGACACAGCAGTGCCTGGGGGTCTGATCAGGCCTGGGCATGGTGGCCATTACAAGTAGCAGTTACTGTTATTCTCACATAACCCACAGCTAACTATTCATGAGCAGCTGGAAATCCAGATATTTTAAGTTGGTATTATTCATACAAAAGCACTAGCCTCTCTGCCCTAGGGGCAGTGCTGGCTCCTGGAGGGGCCAGGGAGAAGGCAGCCAGGAGAGAGGGCTCTGAGGTTGCAGGGGAGGCCCCAGGTTCCGGGGGTGGGGCAGATGAAGAGAGGCGGGAGGAGAGGGCTTTGTTCCTGCCTGTTTGCTGAGTGAGAGGGTTTCGGTGGGTGTCACAGGGGTCTCTCATGTGGGCCACATGGCAGCTCTGTGCTGAGGTTCATTATTCCCTCTGTCCAAAAGGCGGAAGCGAGGGAAGATCGTGGTGGAATAATTGGGCATTTAAACCTGGGTTTGTAACTGCTCTGTACTGACCACCAGGGACTCAGGCAGGCACTTCACCTTCCCAGGGTAGACCTGTGGGGGGCTTGGTCAGCCCTGGGCAGGGTCTCATTCTCCAGGCGTGCCTGTCCTCAGGGAGGGACTTCCCCTGTCTGCTTTGTCATTTTCATTTGCCTATGCTGTGTCTGTTTACCAGATTGTTCCCAGGACAGACTGAAAGGGGCAGTGCCTACCGTGTGTCCTCACATCTACCTGGTTTCAAATTCTAATGCTGGAGAGACCAGTATGACTGTCCAAGGCCGGTTCCCAGATGCTGACCATGAGGCTTGGGTCCAAGGGGAAGTGACAATTGGGTAATGTCCCAGGAGAGGGGGGTGGGCTGGGGAGGGACAGGGCCAGCAGCTATGCTCCAGCAGAGAGACACATGTGATAGAGGGGCTGTATGTGCAGCCAACATACATGTGCAGACACACACATGCAGCATGATGCTGAGTTCACCTGCCCCTTCCGAGCTGTGTGACTGGGGATACATTTACTGTCTGTAAAATGGGGATGCTGTGAAGATGAATTGACCCAGCCCAGGTGAAGCCCAGACCAGCTCCCGGCATTGAGGGTGATGGTGGCCTTGACCTAAGCCCCCTCCTCATGCTGCTGCCTTGAGCAGGTGCTGAAATCCTGCTGGCCAGTGATAGCCAAGGGCCACATCACCAGAGTCTGGTGGCTCTTAGGGCGGTGGCTTCATGCTCTGGGTGATACAGAGATGAGGATGCCTGACCGGCTTCACTCATCAGGAGGGATGGGGGTCTCATGGCTAGAAGGGCCTGGGTCCCACTTCACCCAACACACCACCAGGAGGGGGATGAACATTGCCTGTGCCCCCGAATTACTGTGGGGAGATCATGACTGTGTCACCTGGGATCTGGGAAGATGTGCATTCAGATAGACCTCATGAATGGGAACCTTCGAAAGTGGCTGAATCCCTGGCCCTTTTCCATTCCTGAGAGGCAAGGAGGCAGAGATGGCATTTCCATTTTACAGAGAGAGAGAGACCAAGGTTGGAAACATGGTGTGGCATGTCTGAGGTGCCCCAGGCTGAGTGAAGCAGGCCTGTGCTCAACCCTACCCTGGGAGGCTGGCTTTGCAGCTACAGCTCCTGCCTCTGCCAGGGCCCAGGCTGGCCTACACATGACCACCACCAGGGAGTGCGGGAGGAGGAGGACAGCCTGGGGCAATGGGCACTCCCTGGGAGCTGGTGGCCCGCCTGCCCGCCACCCACCTGAGGGGAACCATCTCATGGCAGTGGGGTGGGCCTAGGATTCTGCATTTCTGTCAGGCACTTCCAGGCACCACTGCTCCCACTAGTTCAGTGCACAGAGCCGGGAGGCAGGGCAGGGCTGCCACCCCATTTCCAGAAGGACAGAGGAAGGAGGCCAGGCCTGTGAGGAGGTTCTGTGTCATCACCCCCATTTTAAAGATGGGGGTGGGGAGGCACTGGCCAAGGTCATGCAGACATGCCTGGGTCAAGCATGGTAATGGACTAGGTAGCATGAGATGGGCACCCAGGCAGGCATATGCACCACCTCACTTGATCCTCTAGTGAGACGTGACATGCCCAAGGTCACACAGTAAGGCCCTCAACCCCAAAACAAAGTGAGTTCCCCCCATGAGGTTGTTGCTGAGTTATGCTCATCATGTTCTGGACTGTCATGTAGCTATCGACAGAGCTAGTGAGAGGCAGGTCAGCTGGCTTGGAGGTGCCCACCCAGTACTGTGGAGAGAGAACAGTGAGATGCAGCTTCCTCTGTGGAGCCCTGATCCACCCATCCGTCCTGCCTGTCTGTGCATTGGTCTCTCCCCAGTCCCCGAGGGGCTGACTCCACTTGCTGTCTATGGGTATCTATGCCCAGCAAAGTCCTTGTCGCCAGGAGCAGGGCAAAGGTGGCAGGAACAGTGGTCATCCCTACTATTGGTTCTTCCCTTCTCTCTTAGTCACAGGCTCCTGATTTTTAGCTCAGCAAATGGCTTCCCAGAATAGGAGTCTCTCCTGCATTTCTTAGCCTCTCCTGCATCGAAGTGTGGCCGTGTGGCTACATTCTGGCAATGGAAGGGTTGTGCAACATTAGGGAAGAGACCTTAAACAGAGGACGTATGCCATTCTTTATTACTTCTGCCTTCTCATTGGCTGGAATGTGGCTGTAATGGCTGGAGCTCCAGCAGCTATATTGGAACATGAGACTTTGGGCATGGGAGTCTCACACAGCAGAACCAAAGACAGAAGGAGCCTGTGTCCCCAGTGCTTGGATCACAGGCCTTCCCTAGGCTGCCCACCTCAATATTTCTTAAATGTGAAAAAAAAAAACACTGTCTTGTTTTAGGGTACTGTAATTTTGTTTTTTTCCTGATACATCTGATCTCAGTCCTAGTTTTTATATGTTATATTTTTCATTGATAAATAGGTTTTTTTTTCTTTAAACACAGGACATATAACAGATTAAAACACTCATCCCTCCCCACAATCCTATTTCGAAAAAGTAAATCAGATTATATCACTGACCAGCTTAAGTCCCTCTGAAGTCTTCTGATGAAAATCCTCACTCCTGGAACCTGTACAACTGAAACCCCTACATCCTCCCCTCTCCTCACCCTCCCCATTGCCCTTCTGTTTGTTCCTTGGACTCATCTCTACTTCAGGGCTTTTGCACTCCCCATATTCCCTACCTGAAGATCCTACCCCCAGGTCTTCATGTGGCCTGCTTCTTCATAACCTCTGATTGTAGACCACCTGTCTGCAGTAGCCCCTGGCCTCCCTTACCCCGTGCACTGGGTCAGCTCCTGAAAGCACCATGCTTGCTGTTTGTGTGTTGACTGCCCCCTCCCTCGCAACCACAGACGCAAAACCCCAGGTACTGCTGACCCTCAGTCCACACCTGGTGGCTGCCCGGGGCATGCCCTGGCCATGTGGGCTTTGTCCAGTCTCCAGGAGTTCCTCAGCCTAGCCGGCTCGGCCAAGCCCATGCTTTGCAAACCACTAATGATGGAGCGCCATGTTCTTGGCTCTGACATTGACCGCTGACTCAGACCACGAAACCACTGGGCCACAGGTGAACGTGGGAGTGAGGACAGGTGTCTGGAGCTCTGCTGGGGTAGGTGGCTTGTGGTTTGGCAAAGAGGTGTCTGCTGGCAGGTCAGGTCTAGTCTAAGTACCCCCCTTCCTTTCCCGAAGGTTGATTGCTAGCCTTGGCCTGTCCAGGGAGCCAGCTGGGCAGAAGGCCCAAACTCAGGCCATGAGGAGGTCCTGTGGACAGGCGATGGCTCCTCCATAGTAAACTGGGTCTGAAAGCTCCACACAGGTGTTCAGAGAAAAGTTGCTGAGGGACTGGTGGGGCCCGCACATACCCAGCCTGAAGCCCCCCGCCTTCCTGCCTTTCCTGGCCCAGGGTCAGTCTCCTCATTATCCAAGTCTGGGGACTGCCTCCTCCAGGAAACCTCCAGATGCCCCTGAGGACATGCTTTCTGCATCCCCAGGTTTTTCCCACCACCTTTCACGACCCCCAGCCCCACTGAGGCTCTGGAGGCTCAGGCTGGGGGCTGTCTCCTTTAGCACCCACAGCTTCCCACAGGTTGTGGACAAGTGGAGACACTGCCACTGAGAAGCCGAGGATAGAACTAGCAGGCGTTGCTAAGGGACCCTGGTCTGGGGCTTTGCTGTGCACTATCTCACTATGAACCCATTCTGCATGTGGGGAAACTGAGGCTCTAAGAGCTGAGATTTTAACCCAGGTCCCCTGAGTCCACCCCACCTACCCCAGATGGGTGTTGGGAGCTACCGCGAGGCTGGGGTGAGTCCCGCAGGAGCACTCAGCCATCTCAGGCCCTTTCCTCTCTACCCTGGAGAAGCGTGGCCCACCTCAGATCTCAGGCTGACCCATGGCTTCACTTTCCTTAGGGAGACCCCTGCAAATGCCCTAGGAGCCACAACAGGGTGGGGGCTTTGAGCACAGGCGTAGATCTCTCCTGCTCTGAGGTGGGGAGGGGACAGTGGTTGGCCCCTGTGCCTGCTGGATGTCATGCAGTGCCATCCAAAGGGGTGTCCTTGTTCTGATCCTGGTTAGGCCAGCATCAGAACTGCTGAGAGACATTACTTGCTGCCCACCCCCTGCGTTTCTACCCAGGCCCCAGGGAGGCTGGTGTGGCTGCTTTGGGGACCCCACTCTGAGCCCCAAGGTGGGAATTTGAGTCAAGTGGATTTGACTGAGGGGTGCAGAGGGGAAGAGACCCCACTTCTCAGCACCTGCCATGGCACCCTTGCACAGATGCACTCACTAATTGCCCCTCAGCACAGGGCATGTGTCTTCTGCTGTGGAAAAATTGACTGCTCAGTGTAGCATGTTAGAAATGACTATACTGCAAAGGCACCATTTTTAGTTATTTTACTTGCATAAATCCGTGAAGAAAAGAGTCCTAAAGAGGGATCCTATATAGGTTCCAGGGTCAGCCGACACAGTTTTCATGCTGGCTGGGTTCCCGATGACCAGGTGATGTCCTGTCATCGGTCATTTCTCACAGATGATGAGCAGATTTGGTCCAACAGATAGCAAGGCTACCTTCATCCTGGTAAAGCCTATGTCATCAAAAAGCAGGAGTTCCCAGAGGACCTTGTTTGCTAAGAACAACTGTAGGGCAACGAGGTGAGGGAGCAAGATGGTTTTACTTTAACTTGCCTTTTACCCTCTGGCCGCTGCTCGCCTGCTGTAATGCCTGGGCTGTGCTTCTCGGTCTGAAAAGGTTGGTCCCCACAGCCTCTTCTTTCAAGTTTCTCTTGAATCCTGTTTGGTTGGCTAACCCCTGGTTCTTTCCTTGCTTTCAGCTAAGGCTGATCAGAAGAATTTGGAAGCTGAGATATTCCATTTCAATTCCACAACTGCTACCTCCCATCTAAGGGAGAGGGTGTGGAGGTTTGAGGGGTGAATTGGCCTGCCCAAGGAAAGGACTCTTGTCCCTTTAGGAGCAGGTAGGAAGCAGGTGTGTCCTCCTGGTCTGACATGGAGTGGGATGGGAGCTGGCTGACCCCAGGGCCTGGTTCTGGGGCCACAACTGCTTGGGGGCCGAACCACCAGACCACTGGGGCCTCCAGCTGCATAATCAAGGCAGGTCCAAGAGCCAGGCCCTGCATGTGACCCACTGGCCTCTCCATGGGGCCAGCTGCCTGTCCAGCCCGTGGATGTTGTCTGCACTGTGCAGATGCTAAAAACTCCGGGGAGTCTCCCCAAAACGTCCATCTCCTGTTGCTGGCTCTTATGGTGTCCAGGCTGGCAGGCCTGTTGCTGGGCAGAGGCTGGGCAGAGTACAACCAGCTCTCATTAAAGACATCTCATAAGTTGATGGAAACCCATCCAGCACAAAGGGGCATTTATTGGGCTGGATGGTGTGTCTCCATCTGAATGCAGGGAGGAGAGAAGTAGCCTTTCACAGAGTGCCAGCAGGGCTGGGCTCTCCTGCTCTGAGGGTGTCAGTTTTCCAGCTCTTTCTCCAAGCTGTGCAACCTGTCCCTTTTTATGTGAGTTACTCACCCTGTCCTGGGCAGGGGACTCGCTGATCCCTCTCCTGCTAAAACTGTTAGAGAGAGAGGGAAAAAGGGGGAGAGGGAGCAAGAGAGGAGAGAGAGAGACTAGAGACATGAAAACACAGGTTGAGTTTCCATAGGGATGCTCTGCCTCAATGGTTCTCCATGATGGGAGTGACGTGCATTTATGTCTTACCTGACACCCTCTCAGTAAGATGATATCAGACGGTGTTATGCCCCAGGAAGTGACTGTTGTGTTTTTGAAAATGGCTGTCATTCCCAATTTGCACAGCTTTGCTTGTGCTACTCCTTCTGCCTGTAATGTTCCTCCAAAAATGTACAATTAAGCAACAATTAAGTCTTATTTGACACCTATACATAATTTTAAAAAATGTAATGTTCTAAAGCCAATGCTAGTAATGTTCTGGAGAGGTTAAGAAGTAGCTCAGTTACTAGTAATAGAGGTCTAAAATTCAAAGACTTAACTAATACTGGATTTATTTTACTCTCACATTGAAACAAGCCTGGAGACAGGAAATCTAAGGCTGGCATGGCTCCTCCACAGTATTATTATTATTATTATTATTTTCTGCTGTAACGTGCTTATTATGTGCCAAAAAAAACACTACACCGTAGCTTACTCCAGACATCTGTAGGAGAGTTCAGTCTTGCCTGCATATAATACAATGAGATAGAGACTTCACACACAGTTTCACAAAACCCACAGAGCAGCTGGGATATGCAACAGGGCAATGTCAGCTCAGCAGGGGGGAGTGGGGGGGATCTTTCTTTTCTGCCTTGCATAGTGTGGAGCTTCCATCCTCAAAATAGCCTCATGGCCCAAGATGGCTGCTGGAGATCCAACCATCACAACAGAAAGCAGGCATGGGGGCAAAAAGGGCTCATTTCCAGTTATCCCCTCTTAAGGAGCTTTCCAGATGACTCACTCAGTAATTCTGCTTACATCTCATTAGCTACCCATAGATACAGGGTGGGATGGGCAAATTGCCCCCCACACTCCAGAATCAAATCAGGTCTCATTTCCTGAGGGACATGCAGTGGGTAATCTGTGGTGTCTTCTACAGGCCGGCACACCTGTAAGTACAGCTGGTGGAGAGGTACATTGGCTGATTCCTTCTGGAAGGCAAACTTTTAAATACATATCAAGAGGGAGTAAAATATTCATCCCCTCCTGTGTGTCTCAAGTCTGTGATTTTATCTTTGGGAAGCAAAGGGAAAAACACAATGCACATGCATGAATATATTCATGGTCACACATTCACTAAACGACAATTCCGAAATACAGACCTCCTTGGAGATATTGCAGCTTTGGTTCCAGACCACTGCAATAAAATGAACAATTCAATGAGTGAGTCACACAAATTTTTTGGTTCCCCAGAGCAAATTAAAGCTATGTTTATACTATACTGTAGTCTATTAAGTGTGCAATAGCATTATGTCTAAAAAAACAATGTGCATAGCTTAATTTTAAAATACTTTATTGCTAAAAAATGCTAACTATCATCTAATGCAGGGTTGCCACAAACCTTCAATTTGTGAAAAATGCAGTATCTACAAAGTGCAATAAAGCAAAGCACTGTAAAACAAGTTATGCCTGTAACTTAAATTTCCAGCAGGTAAAACACATGAGAATGCTATTATATTCACTTGGTGGGATATTCTGTCATCACTGTAAATGTTACTCATGAAGGACATATAGTAACAAAAAGAGTGTTTACAATGTAACTTCAGAGAAAAGACAGGATATCAAAATGTGCATTGTGATTATCACTAGTTACGGTGCATTTGCAGGAGGCAGGGAACAGAGAGACAGGGTGGCCTTAAGGGCAAGGTTTTCTTTTTAAACTTCCCAAAACCTTGTTTTACACATACACACACATGCACACATTCTTTATATAAAATAATAAAAACATTTAAATAAACAATAAAAATTTATATAAATAATATAATATAATTAAATAATAAAATATAATGTATTATATAAATAATGAATATATTGAATAAAATATATAATTAGTTAATATAATAACATAATATTATGTTCATTTCAGAAAATTTAGACAATGAAGGTAAGAGAAAAAAAGGAAAATGATTCTATCATGCAGGAATAACAGCTTTTCCTAGTTTGATGTTGTATCATCAGTCACAGCCATCGTGAACACTAGGAGGTGCAGGAGGGTGAGGGTGTACGTCTTGCTTTTGCACCTGTGGGTTGGATGGGGCTCAGCCTCAGCTTCAGGTGTGGTCCAGGTGTGCTCCGCATGTCTCCCATTCTCCTGGGACATGCTTCTCGGCATGCTCCTCTCCTGTTGGGAGTCCGGAGCTCCCAGATTGGCAAGAAGAGCATGGAAGTCCTCTGAAGGTTTAGGATTGGAATCGGCTACTGATGCTGCTGCCAGAGCAAGCCATTTGGCCAAGCCCAAGATCAACATGGTGGGAAAGTGTCCTCCACTCACATTTGAAGGGGAGGTGTGTGGATACATGCCCATTTATAATCCAAATTACCCCAGACGTATAGCCTTTCATACCTTTTCTATCCTTTTTTATAAAGACATGTTCTTTACACAACAGAATCATTCTACTTATGTTATTTTGTTGCTTAATTATGTTACAAACACAACTTTCCGTGTCATAAAAATTCTTCTGCAACATATGACTGCATACAATTCTATTTTAATGTCATATTATGCCTTATTCAACTTTATGAAATTTATGTCCCCCCCACCTTTTTCTTCTGCTTCTAAAATCAATACTGCAATGATCATCCTCTCCTGGTACCTAAATCTTTGCGCATACCCATGACTTTTTTAAAGAATAAATTTCTAAAGCAGATTTAGGGAGTGAGATAGCTGGCCTCAAGATGCGCACAAGGGACTTCTCTGGTAGCACAGTGGTTAAGAATCTGCCTGCCAATGCAAGGGGCATGTGTTCGAGCCCTGGTCCAGGAAGATCCCACATGCTGCAGAGCAACTAAGCCCGTGTGCCACAACTACTGAGCCTGCACTCTAGAGCTTACGAGCCACAACTACTGAAGCCCACGCTCCTAGAGCCTGTGCTCCACAATAAGAGAAGCCCCCACAATGAGAAGCCCATGCGCCGCAAAGAAGAGTAGCCCCCTCTCCCCGCAACTAGAGAAAGCCAGTGTGCAAAAATGAAGACCCAATGCAGCCAAAAATTAAAAAAAAAAAAGATGGCCACAATAATCCTTGCTTTCATTTTCACACCCTTCTGTAGTCTCTTCTTACAGTAAATCAGAGCTAGTGTATATGGCCAATAAATTACAGCAGAGGTGATGGTGTGTGACTTCTATGGCTTGGTCATAGAAGGCACTGTGGCTTCTGTCTTCCTCTCCTGGATCACTCTCTCTGCGGGAGCCAGCTGCCATATTGTGAGGATGCTCAAGCAGCACTGAGGAGAGCCCAGTGTGGGGAGGAGCTGAAGCCTCCAAGCAATGGCCACCGGTACCAGCTGGCCATGAGGGAGTGAATCACCTTGGAAGTACATCCCCAGCTCCACTCAAATCTTCAGGTGAGACTATAGCCCCAGCCGACATCTGACTGCAGCCTCATAAGAGGCCCTGAGCCAGAGCCACTGTGCAGAGACACTTCTGAATTTTTGACCCACAGAAACTATTAGAGACACTAAATGATTATTTTTTAAAGCCCCTTATTTGTTTTAAAGTGATAGATAACTAATAGTGTGAGTATTTTGGTCGAGAGGCCAAACTCTGCTGTGGTATCAGATAAACCCCAGCATTTTGGTGGCTAATACAGAGTGGTTTATTTCTCACTCTCACACACCTGATGTGGGTAAGGGGGCTCTCCTGCTTTTCAACCAAGTGGTGCCCAGGGACCCAGCGTATTTCAATCTAGTAGCAGGTCACTTCCTCTCACACATGAGAATTAGTCATGTGATCACACCCAGATGTATGGGACCAAGAAAATAATTTGACAAACTCTGAGCATTGTCTCTGCCAGTGAATCAAAAGAAATATAAATGGCTACCACATATTTTAAAAAATAGCCTCAGAGCTAAAGACCTGTATGTTGAAACCATGATTCACAATGAACAACAAACCCTGAATGTACACAAATTTCCACAGTTGCTACATGAGAAGCATCTGCAAACACAGTGACTGACTCTTCCACACAACAATTTGGCAATATATATCAAGGGCCTTTAGAATATTTATATCCTCTGACCCAAATAATTTTGCTGCTGGGAATCTATTCTAAAGAGACATTGTTTAATATGATAAAAGCATTATGAATAATTCACCATAGCATTATATGAAGAAATGAAAAATTGTAGGCAACTTAAATGCATGCCAGGGAAAGGATGATTTGTGGCCCCTCCGTGGTAGAATATCATGTGACCATTACAAGAGATGCTTACAGTGCAGCTTGTTATGGCTGACACTACACTGTTATGGGGAGAGGTTGCAAAATTAAATGATTTCAATGATACAAACACACTTCCTTAGAAAAAACCCACTGAAATGTTAACCATGGTTCTCCCTGGGTGGTGGGATGAGGTCTTCCTCCTAATCACCTTTGCTGACTTACCAAGCTTTCTCCAGTGGGCATGTGACACCTTGTAAGCCCGCTGGCTTCTTTCTTCATCCATAACAAAAATGGCATGACAAAAATGCCTTTTTTTTTAGAGGACTTGCCTCTGTCAGTTACAGTTCTGTGTGTATACTTCCTACATTATTTTATAACCAGACAAAATAGTTAAAAGAAACAACTTAAAAAGTATTGCTGGTCTTTTTGATCCCTAGTCAAAGGCACGTCTATTGGCTTCACTGTCCCCTCTCAGGTGACAGCTTCCCAGCATTCCCTAAGCTTCCCCAGGAGTGGATGCAGGAGAAGGCACAGGCCAGGTAGGATCAGGGATGCTTCAGAGAGTACCAGGGTCCTGGTTCTGCATCCCCAGAGATGGGGTGGGGATAACCCTGGGCTCCTGGGCACCACCCACTCAGGCCAAAGCGAGAGCCCAGCCTAAGGCTGGGGACATCTCCCACTTCACTGGCCCCAGAGGCTGATGGCCCCCATGATGCTCATATTCCCCTATGATGTCCGTGTCCTCCATGATGCCCACAGCCCCTGTGATGCCCATGTCCTCCCATTATGTCCATGACACCCCATGATGTCCTTGGCCCCCTTGGTGCCCATAGCTCCCATAATATCTATGGCCCACATGATGCCCATTGTCCCAAATGCCTATGGCTCCTATGATATCCATGACCCCCACAGGCCCCATGGTGCCCATGGTCCCCATTATGCCCGTGACCCCCTGTGATGTACATGTCCCCAGTGGTGCTCATGGCCCCTGTGATGTTCATGACCTCCATGATGCCCATAGCCCCCCAGTGATACCGAGGGACGCCCCCCTGCCCCCCACCAAAGGTGGCCTCTGCTCCCAGCCCACCACCCACTGAGTGCACTGTCCATCACACACTCCTTAGGGAACGCCCTGTGTCAGCTGGGGTGGCCAGAGGTGTGCGGGTGGCTCCTGGATGCAGAAGTTAGTCACCAGGGTGTGGACTGGGGAGGGCAGAGGGAACCTGAGGGACACTCTCGTCTCAAGGCTGGCCTCTGCCCTCTGGCCGTGCAGCCTCAGGCCTTGGTCTTACTTCTCTGAACTTTGCAGGGAGAGCCCATGTTCGAGCTACCTCTCCAGCCAGGGCTAGACAGGGTGAGATATGCTTTAGATGTTAGCAGTGAATTATAACTCACATACACCGAAAAAGCACTCATCTTGGAGGTCCAGGCTGATGTGTTTTGAGAACTGTTTAGATGGACCATCACGAATATCAAGTCTTAGAACATTGCTGTCCCCAAGAAAGTTTCCTCTGGCCCCTGTGCAGTCAAGCCCTCTCCCCCCACTACAGAAGCCACCACTGTTCTAATTCACTTTGCCTGTCCTGGAACCACAAATAAACGGATTCATTTATTATATGTCTGGCTTCTTTCACTCACAAAATATTTCTGAGGTTCACCAGTGCTATTTGTGTATCAGCAGCCCATTCCTCGATAAGCAGAAGTTTTCAATTTTATGTAGTCCAGTTTATTAGATTTTATTCAGATAAATTCAGATAAAATAATAATTTTATATTATTTTACCAGTTATTTTTTTTGGCATCCTGTACTGGAGGCCTCTTATTCTCCCAAGGTCAGTGTACCAGTTCATTGCCTCTGAGCTCCAAGTACCCTTGGACGTTTCTCCTTCCTGGTGAGCAAAATGTCAGGCTCCTCCAGTTCAGGGCACTGGAGGGGTGGAAGGGGGAGGAGGCTCTGATGCCTGGGGGTCTGAGGTGTGGGGGTCAGGACATTTGGTGCCCAGCCATGCACCCCAAATGACATTGCCTTGTGACCTTGCAGCCCCACCCTGGTGATTACCTTTCCAAGGCCTCTAGATTCAGCTTTCCCGCTCTCAGCCCCCACCTGCATCCTGATGCCCTGAGCTTGCTAGGTACCTGGCCACCAGGCACAGCGCCTGCGCCATGGTGGCTGCAGACCAGCCTGGCCCACACAAACCAGCAGATTTCCCTGACATCTAGTGGGCTCAGGCATGCCTTCTCCATTGAGGCCTAGCTCCTTCCAAGCTGACCTCCGCGAGTGCCCTCCCTCAGCCCCGGGTTCTCTGGAGCTTTCTTTTATGTCTCATCAGTGCTTACTAACTGGGCCTATTAGACATCCTGTTCGGGTCACTGTGTGGTCCCTACCGTCTGACTGGACACAGATTGACACAGTCACAGAGATACTCTCCAAGAAGGTCTGTGACCAATGAGATACAAGAGATCTATCAATATAGATATAGGTAGGTAATCTTTTTTTTACCACTTAATCATTTCTAAGTGCGCAGTTCAGTAGTGTTAAGTGTATTCACATCGCTGCACAAAAGATCTCTAGAGTTTTTTCATCATTCCAAACAGAAACTTTCCCCATTAAACACTAACTCTCCATTCCCTTTCCCCCAGCCCCTGGCACCCCACATTCTACTTTTTGATTTTATAATTTGATGACTGTAGATGCTTCATACACATGGAATTGTACAGTATCTGTCCTTTTTATGACTGGCTTATTTCACTTAGCATAATGTCCTCAAGGCTCAACCATGCTGCATCATGTATCAGAATTGCCTTCCTTTTTAAACTGAATAATATTACGAGCGTCTGGAGCGGGAAGAACTCTGGACGCAGGCTCAGACCGGGGGCTGGCAGCCCCTGAGCTTCCCTGTGTGTGGCGCAGCTGTCGGGAGCTCCCCGGGAACACCGCCATCAGCCCCTCTGCTCCTGGGGCGTCCGTGGAGCACGTTCAATCTGGGCTTCTCCTCTAGCACTCAGAGGACTTTCCTGCCACCCAAACAGCAGATGGTCAGGAAATGAAGACTCACTCCAATATCAACCAGAGGAAAATCTAATTGAATTGGCAAAACATACAGTCAGAAAAATGTGTGGCTTAACACATGTCATTTTGTTAGGTGTTGGCCTTCAGAGACCAAGGACCAATGACCAATAGCTGGGCCAGGGCTGGGGTGGGGCAGTGGAATTTCACGGTCTTTGTGTCAGCTTCCCTCCCAGGCTCACAGGCCTGGGTTCATTTCTACTCCACTCCCGTCATACATGTGTGACTGGGTAGGATCCTCAGCTGGGATTCTTGTGATGGGCCAGATGCTGTGCCAGTTACTTTATATGCTGTGTCACTCGGGGCAAGTGTGACTATCAGTAACACAAACCCCAACATACCAGCTGCTTAAGCAAGAAAGATGATCTTTCTTATGTAAAGGATGTCCCAAGGCAAGCAGGATGAGCCTGGTGTGGCAGTTCCATGCTGTCAGAAACCCAGGTTCCTCCTAACTTCCTGTTCTGCTGTTCTCAATACGTAGTCTCCACCTTGTGGCCCAAATAGCTGCTTGAATTCCAGCCATCATGCTTGCATCTATCCAGCAGGAAGGAGGAAGAGAGAAAGAAGTGTGCATCCTACACTTTAAGACACTTCCTTTTTTTTTTTTGGCCACGCTGTGCGTCTTGCAGGATCTTAGTTCCCTGACCAGGGACTGAACCCAGGGCCATGGCAGTGAAAATGCCGAGGCCTAACCACTGGACCACCAGGGAACTCTCTAAGACACTTCTTAGAAGTTTCTGGATACTTCCACTCACATCTATGGTCAGAACTTAGCCACGTGGCTATACCTAGATGGAAGGGAATCAGGGAGATGTACTTCCTGTTCCAGGTATCCATCCATGTTCCCAACTAAAGTTTCTATGATAGAGGAAGAGAAAGGATAGTGGAGTGCACTTAGCCATCTCTGCTACACACACCTAATTCTTTTTTTTTTTTTTTTAAGTTAGAATGTTATTTTTTTTTTTTTTTTGATAAATTTATTTATTTTATTTTTGGCTGTGTTGGGCTTTCGTTGCTGCCCACGGGCTTTCTCTAGTTGTGGTGAGCAGGGGCTACTCTTCGTTGCGGTGCGCGGGCTTCTCATTGCGGTGGCTTCTCTTTGTTTCGGAGTACGGGCTCAAGGCGCAGGGGCTTCACAGTTGTGGCACGCAGGCTCAGTAGTTGTGGCTCGTGGGCCCTAGAGCGCAGGCTCAGTAGTTGTGGCACATGGGCTTAGTTGCTCTGCGACATGTGGGATCTTCCTGGACCAGGGCTCGAACCTGTGTCCCCAGCACTGACAGGTGGATTCAAACACTGCACCACTAGAGAAGCCCAACACACACCTAATTCTGATAAGTTCTAACCATTGTTTAAGTTTAAATCTTATTTATGTATTTTTTTCTGAAATTTTATTTATTTATTTATTTATTTATGGCTGTGTTGGGTCTTCGTTTCTGAGGGAGGGCTTTCTCTAGTTGTGGCAAGCGGGGGCCACTCTTCATCGCGGTGCGCGGGCCTCTCACTATCGCGGCCTCTCTTGTTGCGGAGCACAGGCTCCAGACGTGCAGGCTCAGTAATTGTGGCTCACGGGCGTAGTTGCTCCGCGGCATGTGGGATCTTCCCAGACCAGGGCTCGAACCCGTGTCCCCCGCAGTGGCAGGCAGATTCTCAACCACAGCGCCACCAGGGAAGCCCCTATGTATTTTTTGTTAAGTAGCCTGATCCCGCAGTATGAAATTCAAAACGGTGTGTGGTGAAACCTCTCCCTCTCACACCTGCCCCCAGAGGTACCCAGAGCTACCAGAGGTTGTCTGGGCCAACAATTCTCAAAGTGGGTCCCAGGACCAGCCCAGCATCATCAGGAAACTTCAGAAATGCAGATTCTTAGGCCCCTGTTCCAGACTTGCTGAGTTGGATGGTCTGGGAGAGAGCCAGGAATCTGTGCTTCAGCCACCCCTTGGGGGTCCTGAGCCTGCAAATACATCTATGTGTGGAGGTGCCCCAGCCCGTCTGTGCCAGTGGAAGCCCACTACTCGTGCTGTCCTTCCCACCATTTCACGGAGAACATTCAGGACCACAGAAAATTTCCCCTTTTTTAACAGCTTGCTTGAGAAAGAATCCACACCCCATACATTTTACCCACTTAAAGTGGTTTTAGTATATTCAGAATTGTGTATCCACCACCTCAATCAATTCTAGGACACTTTGATCATTCTTTTTTATTTTTAGTTTATTTTTTGAAAAGTCATATTCAAGTGACTCAGGCATTTTAAGAAGGCCTCCCCTCATGCCTGCCCCCACCTGCTCAGGGTCCCCACACCCAGGAAACCACTGCCTTGGGTTTCCTTCTGGAATCTCTTGTTGGGAAGGAGTGAAGCAGACACAGACCAAGGTTCTTTGTCCATACACACAGATGAGGGCAGGGCCGCATTCTCACCATCCTGCACTTTGCACTTTTTCTTGACTTTTCTGTCAGGTGATGAGGCCCACCTGGCCGGCTCTCGGGGGACTCAGGAGCTCCGTGGGCAATAGGTTCCACTCACAGCAGGAGCAGGACCAATGAGGCCTCTGACATCTCCCTCTCAGGGTTTCTTCAGTCAGCATTCAGCTCTGGGCTACCAGCCTGGGAACAATGACATCCCTTCTCCCACGCTCCCCACCAAACGCTGACCCCAGACCCTGGGCCAGGATCCTCGGGGTCCTGGCCTGAAGTTCCCTATGGCATTAATCCTGTTAAGTCTGTCCCTGACTGAGTTGGCCAGGGCTCAGCTGGGGTCTTTGTGGGGATGCATCCTCACAAATATTTGTTGAAAGAATAAATGAAAGAGTCAGCTCGTCCCTGAAGCTCCATCAGTAACTCTGGACCTTGGGTACTTACTGCACTTCCCCAAACCTCAGCTTCCTCCTCTGTAGAGTGGGGACTGGAATCTTCACCTCACAGTATAGGGGGCAGGATACAAAGAGAGATGGCCAGTGGCCAGCTGTGCCTGGGACTGGAAAGCGGCAATGTTTTCCTCTTTCTCTCTTCCCAGAGGAAGAAAGTAGCCTTGAGCACAGATGTTGCTTTGTCACATCTAACATTGATGCCCTCAGAGCCTGATTGTGCTTTGCTGCTTGGATCGCCCACGTGTCCTGAATGGCCAGGCGCCACCAGGGGGCGCAGCGCACCAGGGTCTGAGAATGGACCTGCTGTCCAGGAGACTGAGCAGGGAGAGGGCACAGGACTTTGTCTGAGGAGTGTGGAGAATTTAGTCAAAGGTTTTGTTGGGCACAGGCAACCAAGGGAAAAACAGATACACTTCATCAAAATTAAACACTTTTGGAATCAAAGGACACTATTAAGGGAGTGAAAAGACCACCCACAGAATGGGAGAAAATATTGGCAATTCACAGATCTGACAAGGGTCTAGTGTCCAGAATATGTAGAGACCTCCTAAAACTCAACCACAAAAAGACAAACAACCCAATTCAAAAACGGGCAAAGGACTTGAATAGACATTTCTCCCAAGAAGATATGCAAATGGTCAGTAAGCACATGAACGTATGCTCAACATCACAAATGTTAATCAAAACCACAGTGAGATACCACCTCACACCCATTGGGATGGTTAGAATAGAAAAAATGGAAAATAAGTGTTGGTGAGGATGTGGAGAAATTGGAGCTCTCATACACTGCTGGTGGGAAAGTAAAATGGTGCAGCCACTGTGGAGAACAGTTTGGTGGTTCCTCAAACAGTTAACACAGAATTACCTTATGACCTAGCAACTCCACTTAGATATATACAAAAACGTGTACACGAATGTTCATAATAGCCAAAAAACAGAAACAACCCAAACGTACACCATTGGATGATGGATTAAACAAAATGTGGTATATCCAAACAATGGAATGTTAATCAGCCATAAAAGGGGTGAAGTGCCAGTACATGCTACAATGTGGATGAATCTGGAAAACATGCTGAGTGCAGGAAGCCAGGCACAGAAGGTCATGTATGGTATGATTCTATTTATATAAAATGTCCTGAATAGGCAGATCCAGAGACAGAAAGTAGATTCATGGTTGTCAAGGTCTGAGGGGCCCTGAGTGGTGAGTGATTGCCTGATGGGTACAGGATCTGTTTTTTGTTTTCCACTTTCCCAAAAGTTATTAAAGAAAAGGCAATGATGGTAGCTCTCTAGAACATAGTCAAATTTCTGGGATTCTTCCATTGAAAATGTGATATTTGATTTCCAAATATATGCCAGAGAGTACTAGGTAAGGGGGAAGCTAAAATTCTAAAATGTTCATCTTCCAACTTTCTCCAGTCTGTGGTCTGTCTTTGGATCAGCAGTAATCACCTGAACAGCCACTCTGGCTGCATGAATTTTTGTCTGCAGCTCTCTGAGCTCTTCGATATGCAGCAAGTGCAGAATTTGAGCAGCTTCATTAAGAACCACATCTCTTGTGTCAAAACCAAGAATATACTTGTCTAAACCAACAGGCAAGCCCTCTTCTGCTGGGTTTGTGCTAGCAACTGCATCCTGTGTCAGGGCTCCTGGACCAAAATGCTAATTGCCTGAAGTAATGCCAGGTAACCACCATGAGCTGACGCTGAAAGTTAGCCTGGACCATGACACCAGCCCTAAAATTAGGATTGTTTACATCCAAATTGATCATGGGCTCTGCATTTTTAGTTGCATTGTCAGCATTTTTTGCATTATCGGGTACCAAATCCTTGTAGTTTTCAGCATTATCTCCATATTCAAGACTAACAGCTAAACCAAGAAGCCAGTCAATTGCTTCTTGTCCATCTTGAATCTTGAAAGAACAGTTGACATCTCTGAGATACTTTTCAAAGAACTTGGGCTGGTCACTGCTGTGGATGTTTCTTAGATTACCTCTGTCTTCAGTCTTGTAGTGTCTACTTTTCTGGTCTTCAATGCAAACATCGTTTCTAAATTTTGTTTCATCTCTTCAGTAGAAGAGGTAGGTGGTGGTAGTTGAAGGCCATCGTGCTCCCTGCTTCAGTCGGGAGGGCGGGGTATTCTTTGGGGGTGATGAGAACATTCTGGATTAGTGGTGATGGTTGCATAAGTCCGTGAATGTGCTAACAACCACTGAATTGTACACTTTAAAAGGGGAATTTTATGGTATGCAAGTGATGTCTCAATTAAAAAAAGACTTTCTTGCTCAGTGTGATATGTGGTGGCTGAGGGTTGGTCATGTCCTTGCAACTCTGGCCCCCCAACCCAGGGCATTCTTAAACATTTCTGCCCAGTTTCCACATATTTTCAGCTTTCTGTCAAATTCATGTCCTCATTCATTTCGCACTGTGATTCTTTCTCTGGGGCTAGGTGGGGGGATGTGATGGAAAACTGCAATGTGGCAGACAGGAGCACAGCCGGGGGCCCGGCTATGTAGGTGGGGTGGGGATATTCACTATTTCTGGGACCCTGCTTGGCTGTCCCAGGGCAGTTACAGCACAGGAACATCAGGTGTGCAGTAAGTCTGGGCATCTTGAAGGCCGTGTGCTCCCATCCTGGAGAGATGCCAGCAGGGCTGGCTGTCACCCCTCAGGTCCTGGGGAGGGGCTTCCTGTATCAGCTGGGGGCTGGACCAGATGATGTTGATTTTCTCTGTCATGCACAACATGCATGCATTCAAAAAATATCTCCAGAGGTACCCGCAGTACCTCAGAGTAGATTAATTTATTCAACTAAATAACAAATAAACACTGTTTTATAATTGGCCCTGGGACTGAACTGCTGATCCGCAGTGAGGTTAGGGTGAAGTCAGATAGAGGCAGCACCTCCCCACCCTGAGGAGCCCAGCACAGCGGGGTGTATCTCACGAGCTGACCATGACCGGGCACTGAGCACCACGGTGTGCTTCTTAAAGTGCACAGCCAAGAAAAGTGCCAGAACAGTGCCGGGTCTGGGAGCTCCAGGTGTTGGGAATCCAGGACAAGCTATCTTCCCCTCTATTATTATAGTTGTTTCCATCCTGCAGGTCAACAAGGAGAGCTCAGAGAGAGGAGTAAGTTTGAGAGAGGTCAGTGAACCTGTCCAGGGTTTCACAGCTGACCATACGGGGGCAACTTCCTAGTTTATCCTTAACAGATTGTGATCCTGTCTTTTTGCCTATTCATCTTTCCTCCCTTCCCTCCCTCCTTCCTTCCACCTTCTTCCTTCCCTCCTTCTGTGTGTCCCTCCCTCCCTCCCTCCTGCCCTTCTTTCCATCCTCTAATCCTTTGAGCAGAGACTACCACATTCATTCACTCATCTGCCTGTCCTCACCTTGCAAGTGGGGAAACCGAGGCTGGAGAGGGGTGCCACCACCCGCTCAAGACCACTGAGCCTCCTGGCTGCCTCCACCTGTGGCTGCAGGGACCCACCATCAGACACGCATTTCTAACATGCTGGGAGAAAACACACAAATAAACGCACATTCCCAAAGTCTTACACTACAAATACATAACCCAAACAACTTGACTACATCTGAATTACATCTCAAACCCTCTACATAAACTCAGATACATCCACTCTCACAACAACACACTCATGTCTTCCACATAACCCCAAATATCCACACAGACATCACCAACCCACAAATACAAATACACTACTCAGATTCTCACCAACTCCATAAATACACAAATAAACCTCACGCCAGGAATTCATGGAAACACATTCCCAATAGACTCCCAAATAATGATATACATAAAACCACCCACTGCCCATGAGGTCCTACAATCCCTGGAAGATCTACAAATACGCATATACAACATGACACTTCCAGATACACATAAACACCCACAACTCCGCAACTGCCAAAAACAAGGATGTAACTTCTTAATATCCTTAAATACGGACACTGAACTCCAACAAGCCACAAACGCACATATATGTAATTCACACTACAAACACACCCACACAGTACTTTCACAACCTCAGAATACAAACATAAACTACCTTAAGCCCCATACGCACCTGCAGTGGTGTGTCATCAAGCAAAGCCTTAATAACCTGAATCAGCACTCCCTAAAGAAATGTGGAGATATATACCATATAATTAATTTTAAAGATATAATGGATGTGTGCACATAATTTACAAATAATTGAAAATGTACACTATTCTTCACTGTAAATTCTATATACAGAATTGATTCTTACCTAATCCTTTCGTTGATTTTTGCTGAACTCTTGCATCACCAGCCAAACTATGCTTGCAATTCCGTCATGATCTGAGAGTATCAGACTACGAATACATGTTTATTGTTAGATTCAGCAAACTTACTCCTCTCATTGACAAAAGAGTACCGTTTGAACATAAGTGTTGTTTGATATTTTTATGTTAAAAAGTTACTAGTGAAGCTATGAGGATGTTCGCTGGATCTTCACTCATATTCCAGTGACCTGAGCTACACCTTTGGAACCAGATGAGGGTTTTCAACTCGCAAGAACGTCCCTCTAGCTTTTGTACTCTTCAGAACGCGCAGACTAGAACGGCACCTGTTTAATAGCTCGCACACACTACTTACCCCCCACCGTAGGCCCCGCAATCACTGAACCCTTCATGCAGCCGGCTCCCCAGTGGTGCCAATAACCCTGGGGTAAACCCCTCAAGGGAATCGAGCTCTATGGGGGCGTGAATCCACATTGTGGGGAGTCTCCTTACACGGACAAGGGCACAAATATCCCACAGGGTGAACACCAGCGCAGAGCGGTGACACCTGAGGGGTGAAAAGTCCCCGTACCCCTTACCTCAGGGTTCCTAGAATTGACTCCAGAGGCGGCCATGACAGGCCCCGCCCCCGCCGGACGGCCGTTGGGGCCCCAACCTCCGCGCTCGCGCATGCGCTCCTGTCTTCCGGAGCAGAGCCAACTGCCCCAACAGACGCCAGGAGCGGTCCGCGTGCCAGAGAGCCCCGCCCCAGTGGGCGTGCGCGGGCGTGCGCAGGCGTGCAGGCGCGGGGCGCGCGGGGATCTGTTCCAGGAGGTCTCTGCAGGAGAGGAGAGAAATGCAGGGTCGGGCACGCTACGCAGCATCTCTGGCGACGCTCCTTGCCGGGAACCTTTGTGACGGTGTCTTCTTAAAACCAGCTCTTGTGAGATGTGCACTCGTGATTTTTCCATTGCACACCTGAAACCCATGCACTTAGCTACAAAGAGTTCTGGAGAGCTCCGCTCTAAGCACAGTAGCCTCAAATTGGGGCAAGTGCTTTCATGCCCTTTGGACTGCAGTTCCTTGGTTCTTCTTTATGCCTTTCAAAAAACAGTAGGTCCTTTTTCCTAGCAAGCCTGAAGTTTCCGCTAAAGAACAATTCTAGCAAAGAATTCAGACCTGGGAAACACTCTTAAGATACTGTCTCCTGACTCCGTTCCTAGAGTTTTTCCAAACGCATTTACTCTACTAGAATATTTTTTCTCAGTGTATTTAATACATGGAGGTTTTTCAATAAATGTTGATTCACAGGTGTTTCCTTTGTACGGTTTTTTTTTTTTTTTTTAATAACTTTGAGAGAGAGTGGACAATCTGGGCCAATTTCAACACAGCAGGTAGTATGGGAAAAATTTTCCTTTCCCTCCCTCCTTTTTTGTAATATCTTGCAGACTTTCAGTTGGCATTAAAAACAACAACAACAACAAAAATAGTAGCAGGATCAACTTACTGACCTGACTTTGTAATACTTCCCAAAGAAACTTCAATCATCAGATCCTCTTTCTGGTCAATTACAAGATTAGAGCATTTCTCACTCAACAGGATGCCTCTGAAGACCCCTCACGTCTAACAGCACTAAGCGCCTCCAAGTGCACAGACTTGAAAACTCCACAAGACACAAACACGGTATCTCTTCGTTTCTTTAATGTTTCGTGATTGAGTGGAAGATGAACTGTCTTCTGAGGCTTGTGATGCATGTCCAGAGTTGTTTTTTCTCAGTAGTCAATGCCTGCCCGCAGCCTCTGTGCAGGAATAGTCAGAGATCATGATCCAAAGGACTTTTAGATACTCCCTTCTGTGACTGCTCTTCCCAAATTACATTTGGGCTAATTTGATTATCTCTGTCCCTGGGGTGTAGGATTTTAAAGTATTACAAAAGTGATTGCAGAATTGGGACTGGCTAATTTTTGCACAGTGCAATTTTTGTATCAGCGGCCTTGAGAAGAGTCCTTCAAATACTGTATCAGAATTATGAGTGAGAATCTTGTAAATAATTGGTTGAATGACTGAACAAAGGGAGGAAGCAACAAGGAAGCCTGCCTTTCTCGAGTGCCTGGGTACAATATTTTGCCTCACCATCCCTCTAGTATGAAGTTATTGGTTGAAAATCATATGAGTTTTCCTTCATTGTAAAAGCTCCAGTACTGAGCGATATTCCCAAACTGTTTATTTTTTTTCAGTCCCCGACAGGAGTTTCTTTAGATATAAAGTTCACCATGCTGTTGCTTGAAATATTCTCACCTTATCTTCTCATCTTCTTCTGAGTCAATTTTTCCTGACAAGGGGCAAGGAACTTCTTAAGCACCAACAGGAGTCTTTTTCACACTGTGGAACAGTCCTTCTAAACCTCTGTTTCCTTCCCCAACACCCCACAATCAGTTGGAGTTCTACTGCAGCTACAGCAGTGAGAGAATCTCATCTCCCAAGAGATTTGGTTGCCATCCTCTGAGGTTTTCAGCCTTCATCTCCCTTGACAAGTTTCCTAACAGTCCTCTCTTCTCACAACACAAACCACGAATACTCTTTCATATCATTTTGATAGTGGTAAACTGACTGACATGGATTCTCAATATGAAAATAATAATCAGACAAGTTTTGTAAAAGGAATGCTACCATCATTCCCATGCAGATGGGGCCATATGCAATGATGAGCCTAGATTCTAAAGAGCAAGTGTATGTAATGCAGACAGGAAATTAACAAACTTGTAAGCAGGGCTTGCAGGCTAGGATTTAGATGGAAGTGGGCTTGTCTGAATGGGGATTGGACACTGGTAGATAAACTCTTGGCACTGTGTCAAGGTGCACATCCATCTCATGGGTAGTGGACTTTTAACACCTAGAAAAACCAGGGCTCTAGGATGTTTAGTCCCTTTAACATAAGGAAAGAGAAGAAGATTTTCTGCCTTCTTGTTCCTTACTTCTGTCCTTACCCCTACTAAGCCAAGATGTTCAGTGCTATATGATGGCTGTTCCAAATCCATTTCATCCAAAGAGCCTGCAGATTTTGTGTATGTTTACAATTGTGTTTTCTGTTGGAGCCAAGATGCACACTTGAGTCTCGTCACTCCAAGTTCTCTTTCTCATAAGGATGAGTAACTGATAATAGCTTAGTATGTTCTAATTTTTTGGTAGTGTTGCCAGATAAAATACAGATTTCGAGTTAAACATAAATTTCAGATAAACAGGGAAAGAATTTGCAGTAAAACTATGTCCAAAATGTTGCATGGGACAAAGTTGTACTACAGATGAATTCATTGTTTATGTGAAATTCAAAAGTCAAATTCAGTTAGGCATTTGTTACTTTTCTTTACTAGATCGAGCCACCCTATTCTTTCAGGTGCTTTGAAATGTAAGAGACTGTAGAAATTCTTGTTCTAGGAATCTAGTGCAGAAACAGAGGAGCCACGATACCCGTACAAAGGCAATCATTGGAAATATCCTCAGATATATAGGAACATATATGAATTTTCAACTAGAAAAAAAATGAAGGCATTTTAAAAAATGAAAACAGATTGCCTTCGTTTTTAGTTGCATGACGTATCTCTGGGAAGATTTTAATGAAAGAGATAACACTGGTTTCCTCCGGGAAAGAGGATTGGGTTGACAGGGGAAAGAGGTGGGAGGAGGACTTGCCACTGCATATTCCATTTTGCACAATTTAATTTTGAACCATGAGAAGGTGTTACTCGCTTAAAATATTACACTAAAATCATTTAAAAGGTAAAAAACTAAATCTTTTACAACCATGGAATACTATGAGAAAGACATTTAGTGAATTCTGGTCTTGGACATGGGGGCTGCATGACGGTTTTTTGATGGACGGGGGCTTTCCAGCACAAAGGGTCATTAGTAAGGCTGGTCCTGCTGGATGTTGGTTGGAGCACAAGGACCACTCCCTTAGGAGTGATGTACATACAGCAGTCAAAGACACTGGATCTGCTGAGACAATCCTAATTTCAAATACTCAGTTCCATGTGGCCATAAATACCCAAGTGTTTATCAGACTAACAGTCCTGAATTTTGATCAGAAAGTCTAGTCTCTGTTGAAGTAAGTCAAGAGCCAGGTAGGAAGCAGAGTGTGTTGAGGGACACAAAACTAGGTTGATGGAAAAAGAAGTGAAAGGAAGCGAACATCAAGTCCAACCTCGGTGCCGTGAATGAAGAAAACAGTTTATAAACTGGGTAAAGAGGCACACGCCAATTGTGTTGCCACTGTGTGAGGTGGAAGGAACTTCCGGTTCTTGCCTACCTGCCAGAGCCCTCGTGGAATGTCTCCCCACCCCCACCCTACCCAGACCCACGTGCCCTCTGCCCCTCCGCCACTGCAGAATGTTTAGATTCAAACCTGCCCCTCCTTCACTTGGATCCTGAGCGTCTGCTGAAGCAGGTCACTCTCTGGGTCCTGGTCTTGACTTTTCTCATTGAGGCTACCAGGCAGCAGTAGTCCGTGCCCAAGCCTGCAGGATGGCTTCAGAAGGAGGTAAGCCTATAGGCTGGGGGTGTGTTCTCAGAGACCCTGCCATCCCTCACATCCTTCGGGTTCACACGTGACACTTCACGGTGGGCACACAGTTGGACTGAAGTAGAGGGAGAAGAGAGCCCTGGACACACGAGGACATTTCACCTGGGGAGACTGGGGAGCCTGAAGAAACCCGAGACTGCACTGGGGAGGAGGGGTCATTGGAGGTGGATCAAGAGGAATTGCCCTGGCTATGGAGAAAGGATGGCAGCAGGCAGGTTGATTCTTTCTAGAAGGGAGACAAGCCACTTTGAAACGTGTGTGTAAGGATGTGTGTGATGTCCTGGTGGTGACACAGGGAGGGTCATGAGGAAAGCCTAGACCTGTCTTGTGTTCCTGAGGCACCTGAAGCTTGCCTCACCATATCTTTCTAAGGGATTTGAACAGGAGCATACTGTATCTAAGGGGGCCGTGGGGAGAGATGGTCTTGGTGAGAAAACTATTCAGTGGGGCTGTGTGTGGCCACACCTGCAGTGAAGTGTCCTCTCCGAGAGCTAGGCAGGAGGTTACTCTAACTGCCGCAGCCCACACCTCGTCCACTCCTCCCAGCCCAGAGCTCACTTCTCAGTTCAGGTAACTGTTGCTTTGGATTCAACAGGGGATGGGCAACCGTGTAACTTCAGCCAAGAGAGGGCTCAGATTCCTGAGTTGCTCTGAATTGTTCTTCCTTTTGTGGAATCGCAGTACTTCAGACCTACTTCATCTCGTCCCATATCTCATGGTGGACTCTCAGGCTGCCTTGAGAGGAAGAGTTTGTTCATATTTCATGTCACTCCTTCATGGACAGGGGACAGATGTGGAGTGGGGTTGTTATGGGTGGATTGTCTGTGAAGGCTGCTTCCTCTTTTAAAGGGGGAAGGAGTGTAGCCCAGGGGCAGGAAGACGATCTTCTGTGTTATTATTAAACGTCCTATGACACCTGTTCTAATTAATTAGGTGCACCGTGGTGTGTACCTTGTTCTCCTGAACAGGGATGTGTTCCAGACAACTTGATCGCCATGGCACCTGGCTTATGCCTGCTTCTTAGATTGTCTTTCCATTATTGGGAGCTGGAAGGGGAAGGACCACAGGCGGTCTGTACTCCCACGACCAATGTAACATGACAATTCTTTGGCCCTTGTTTAATCCTCTGCAGCCTTCACTGGCTGTGAAATGACAGAATCTAAGGGACACGCACCTACTTCTCAGACCCCCCCAACCCGCGCCGCCTCCTAGGAACAGAACTCCTGAGTGATGACAGTGACTCTGGGCACTGGGGAGGGGGTGGCAGGACCTGGCCCATGTTACATGTCTGCTGTGGGTTGTTCTGAGATGCAGGTGCATTCTGGGCCAGTGTTAAGGGTTTGTATCAAGATTCCATTAGAGAGATATTTTCCAGCATTTTGTTTTGTTTTGCGAGGCTAGGAAAGAAAGAGGGGATTTATACTGAGCATCAGGAAAAGGAGGACTGAGGAGGAGGTGGGGCCCCAATATTTTACACAGTGCCTGTCCACAAAGGGCCTTTGGGGGCCTAGAACTTACCTTGGAGAAGGTCCCTACCTGCTAGTACGCCGGCTGAGGGGCATTTCTCACAGAGCGGATGTCCACCCAGTTCCAGGTCTTGGGAGACAGCCTGTGAGGCTTAGGTGCCAGGGGGTGCCTTAGGGAGGCTCTCCAAGTCAGTGCTTGCTGAGGCGATTTCTTCTCGGCAGACAGGGGTCAGGGACCTTGGTGGATGGGCACGGGGTCACCAGTGGAATAATTCTCAACTGGAGGTCAGGGCGTGAAAATCACTTGAAGACATTTGCACGCTGCACAGTTTCCCTTGTCCAAGTGTCCCTCACCTGTGGAGATGTACACTCTGATGCCACAGAAAGCCTCAGTCCCACTTGCCCATTCTCCTCCTCCATTCACTCCTTTCCTTTGCCTCCACAGCATGGCCAGTGCTGGGAACGGATGTGACCATGAACCCCGGTGCCTCCTTGTCTACTTTCACGGCAGTGCCCTTCCCTCCACCCACTCCTGGCGCCCAGCACCGGCCACCCTGGCAGCAGCACCTGCCACGTCCCATCACCCCAGCATTCCCTCCTGGCAGCAGCCTGCTGCTGCCAGCTTTCCCCAGGACGCCTTTGGTGGCTAATGGTGGCCGTGGCCCCAGTGCCCATGGGGCTTGCAACCTCACTGTCCAAGTCAGGTCACAAGGGAGGCCAGTGGAGGCCCCCCAGACTCAGACCTTTGTCGTTACTCAGGCCCCCCTCAACTGGAGCGCTCCAGGGGCCCTCAGCAGGAGTGCTGCATGTCCTGCACCCGTATTCATAGCAACCCCTGTGATGGGGACCGTTGTGACTGCTCCAGCTGTTGGAGTTAGTCAGGCTGGCAAGGGAGGCTGGACCCCAGGCTTTCCTCCTCAAGCTCCACCACCAGCTGCCCAGCTGGCCCCTATCATTCGCCCAGTGAACTCTGGGCCATGGCCACATGGCACTTCCAGGGAGGGCCGCCTGGCCACCAACCAGTCCAACGCCTCGCAGGATGGCTCCTCTAACACCCAGAGCGTGTACAGTAACTTCCGACGTTGGCAGCACCTCAAGCCCCTGGCCCAGAGACACTTTCACCGGAGTCCTGATGCAGAAGCTTTTTCCTGCTTTCTCATGTGAGTGAACGCTCAGGGGGTCCTGAGCTTATGGGAGCTTTTAGATAAAGAGGAACTGGGGATGGACTCGCACGTTAGCTTTCTAGGGATACTGGAAGGAAGGTGTGAGGGCGATGTCCATGCTATGAGAAGGCACATTGTCGGTCACATGGGTGGGCCTACCAGTCCGTGACATCAGGACTGAAATGTGCCCTATCTCAACTGGCCCCACCACCCTGTGAGTCTGGCCAGCTTGCTCTTCCATGATTCTCATGGTAATATGGACTGAAGACCTGCAGTCAGAGAGGGTGATGGTGTAAGGTGAGGAGCCAAGGAGTGGATACCGCACTCTCCTGTGGTGCCGTCTCCTTTCATACAGGACTTGAGTGTACATGGCCAGGGGAGGTCACTTCAGAGGAGGGGGAGGAGCGCGGGGCCCAGGAGGGCGCTTTATGCATGCCTCCACTTCGTTGTGGAGAATTCCACGAGGAACAGGGTGATGGTAGAGCTCTCCTAAGGGCGTGGGCTCTCTCCCACTAGACTTGTGAGCCTGGCAGGCATTTCCATCCTAAACCTCCGGTCCCTCGTAAAAAGGGGACAATTACACTTCACTCAGAGGACTGTGCAGAAGACTCCTTGGGCTAATCTATGAAGTGTTAGCAGATTGCTTGGCACATGCCACGCCTCATTGATGATAGTGATTTTTATGATGAAAATGCAGCCTTGAAGAGGAAAAGAGCTCCCCAAGGCACAATGTCCCAGCTCTAGCCTGGGAGTGGGTGGTCATCCTTGAGTGAGTGTGAGGCGGTGACAGCAGTGGCCGGGAAGGCTTGTCTTTGCCCTCCCAGACGCCCGCCTCTCACCCTCCTGTTGCTCAGTCATGCTGTGTTGAGTGATGTGTGGTCCACATTGTCGGGTGGGGTCAGGCAGGTGGGGGCTGGGCTGTGCCCAGAGACTGACCCCGAGGGCTTACAGCCCAGTGCTTCGATCCCTGGCCCGCCTGAAGCCCAGCATGACGCAGGAGGAGGGACTGTGGAGGGCCGTGCAGGAATGGCGGCGCATAAGCAACCTTGACCAGATGATCTACTACAAGATGGCGGAAAAGTGAGTCAGCGTCCTGGGCCCAGGGGCTGCGTGGAGGGTGAGGCGAGTGGGTGAGGGCAGGGTCTGGCCGTGGGGGTGCTCATCAGAGAGGACAGAGGAGAAGGGCTGTCACCCAGCACAGGGTCCCCGCAGCCCAGGGGCCCTACTGTCCTCTAGAAACCCCTCCCTCACCTTGAGAGTTTGAGACTTCTGTCCTTCCTCCACCAGGAGCTCTGCCTTCCCCTGATTTTGACCTACCCTTGCCTTGACATGAAGGTCTCAGGACGGGGCAGGGTGAAGCTGTGAGTCCAGTAGGGGTCCAACTCCGGCCATATGGGCTGGGCCGGGGAAAGAGCTCCACCCGCCAGCCTGCTGCTTCCTTAGTGGTGGGTGGCTGGCGGCCACTGACATAGATTTGGGACCCCCTCTCCTTATGAAAAGTGGCCTAAGTGGGTACCCTGGAATCCCTGAAGAAGCTGGGGAAGCCAGCTGTCGTCAGCCCAAGGGTCTCCGGCCCTTCCAGTGTTTGCTCCATGGTAATCCCCTTGGTTTAAGAAACAAAACCAAACAAACGAGTGCCTCTCAGAGGAAAGGAAGGCCTCTCCTCTAAGCTCAGCATCCACATCATCCAGCCTCTCCTGGGCCCTGTCTCCAGGTTTATCTTCCAGGACTCTCATTCCCAGCCCAGGGTCCTGGATTCGGGCAAGGACCCCTGTGGGGAACACATGCCTGTTCCAGCCTCTGGCTGTCAGCCCTTCATGTGGTTCTGGATGGGGACGGGGGCGTGAGGAGGGTGCCCCCTGGGTCAGCCATGTGTCCCGTTGACCTGGTTCAATTCAGCGACCTGGGTCTATGCTGTTGAATGCCCTCCAGTGCTGGTGAGGCAGGAAGGGTCCCAGATCTTGTTATCACTTCCAGGAGCAGCTCTCTGCTGTGGACAGCACCTCACAGGGCCTTGACGGCCCCAAGGCACATCCTCTCCCAGTGCCTCATTCTTGGCTGCCTTTGTTGGGCTCCAGAACCCAGGCCTTTTTCTCAGGGTGGCCTGTGTCTCCGTCACCCCCCAGGTTCATGGAATTTGCGGCCGAGGAGGAGATGCACATTCAGCATTTGCAGTGGATGCAGTGCGCGCAGGACCTGCCTCCTCCAGCCCCACCGAAGCTGGATCCTCGGGGGCCCCCAGCCCCGAAAGTGCGCCTCCAGCCAGGCACCCAGGTTCCCACTGGAGCGGAAGGCACAGGTAACAGGGGCCTAGGGTTGGCCACCGTCCCCATGTGGATCCTTTTCCTTCAAGACAGGGGCATTGGTCTTTCAACCAAAACAGCCACCGAGGCGGGGGGTGGGGGGGGTGGGGTCTCAGCTGCCCTTTGTCACTACGGGGTATTGCCTTGGTCAGTTTTGTAACTCCTCTCACACCTCCCTGTCAAAGGACCCCACACGAAGTCTGCCTAAGTAGTGGGCTTGAAGGGGAGACCCCTAGAAAATTGGAGGTTCCCCACTTCCTTACTTGTGACTCCCTTAGATGACCCCCTTACCTCCCCTCTCCAACTGTGCATGAGGCTTCAGATGGTCCTGACCCCTCCCACACCCACATCAACGTCCCCCAAACAATGCCCTCACCAACGTGCAGTCGGTGGTCAGGAGGTGGACCGGGAGTCCCTCACCTTTCTTCCCTTCCTCCTGCTCTGCCTCAGCCTGTGCTCCCAGGATGTCCAGCCCCAGGGCCCAGCCCTCGCACCCGAAGCCACACAGATCCCAGCGGACCCCGGAGCCCAAGGCACCCAAGGAGATTCCCCCTGAGGCTGTGAGGGAGTATGTGGACATCATGGAGGCGCTGGTGGGGCCCGTCCACTCAGCCACTGGCGAATCAGATGCAGAATGTGGAGAGGACGGAAATGAGCTGAAGCAGGAAGAGGACGGCACCTACTTGGACCCGGGTCTCTTGAGCTACATTGACAAGCTGTGTTCTCAGGAAGACTTTGTCACCATGGTAGGCTGGGCCTGGAACCTGGGGTCTACAAGATGCCAGGGCATGGAACTCTCAGCACCCAAGATCTGGGTTCTGCTCAGGCCGATGGGACTTAAGCTCAGCTCCTTGTTCCTGAGCCTGGTGTTAGGAGAGGTTTACGCAGGTGTATGTGTGTATATGTTTGTGTCTGTGTGTATGCCTTTGTGTGTCTGTGTATGTGCATCTGTATATGTGCTCTTTTGTGTGTGACTGTGTATGTGCATGTGTGTGTGTGTGTGTGTGTGTGTGCTGACCATCTCCGCCTTGTGGAGGAGAGTGGGGGTGGGTCTCTGCTTTTCACTTTCCCTCCTGGTCTTCTTGTGTCACAGGCCACTCCTGGCCAAGGATGCTCACAGCCTCTTCTTTCTGTCTGAGGTGGAGGCAGTCATTCACCCTCGATTCCTGGCAGAATTGCTTTCCCCAGACCCACGGCTGGATCTCTTGGCCCTTGCTGAGGAGCTGGAGCAGGAGGAAGGACTCAACCCTAAAGAAGTGAGCCAGGGGACGGAGAGGGACAATCAGGGAGCCAGGGGACCCCAGGGGAGGGGGGACCCCAGGGGATCCAGGGGACAGGCGAAACCAGGTGGCCCAGGGGAGCCAGAGGAGGGAGGGATCGCAGGTAGAACAGGGGAGACAAGGGACACCCAGGAAGACCAGGGCACGGAGGGACCCCAGTGAGCAGGGGAGAGGTAGGGCCCCAGAGCAGGAGGCCCACATGGCTCTGTCCGTCCCTTCCTTGCCTCGGAGGCCTGGCATGGGGAAGGGCCCTTTCTGGGGTGGGTGCAGTGAAGGGTGATAGGAAGGAGAGGATGGGAAGCCGGGAGTGGAGGGAAGGACACAAAGCTGGGAATAAGGTGCAGGAGGATGGCAGGAATGCCACCGTGTCTGTATTTGGAGTCTAGTCCTGGGGTCACCCGTCCCCTCCTCCCCGCCAGGGACATTGTCCCACTGCCCAGTGCTACTCCTCTCACACGTGCGCGTGGAGCCGTCACTGTCCTCCTCCCTCCTACCAGCTGGTGCAGAAACGACTCCTGGCCTTGAAAGAGGACGAGGGTGGGCCGGCAGCCCCGAGCCACAGTGCACCCGGAATGGGCTCAAGTCCTTCTGAGTCCCACGCCGGCCAAGGTGCCCAGAGGCACGACCAAGACCGCCATCGAGGGGTCAGTGATGGAGCCTGCCCACCAGAGATTGATTTTGAGGCTCTTCATAGGCCCATCCGAACAGACACTGGCCCGTTTGGGCCCAAAGTCTTTGTTCCCTCTCGAGGACGTCAGGAGGTCTCTCCATTCTGGGCCGGACGGCCCTCCCCTCCCCAGGGTCAAAGGCGCACTGGCCCTCTACTGGGACCCAGGGATGCGTCTGTTCTCAGAGAGGCGTCTCCTGTTCGGGAGGCCCGAGGGCCCAGGGACGCGTCCAGTGAGGACGAGGAGGAGCTCCCCAGCCTGGCCTTCCTCTTTGCCTCCCCGCAGAGCCTGCTGCCTTGCTGGCTGTCCCAGAGTCCTGCCCCTGCCTCAGGCCTGGCCTCCCCTGGAGGTTGGGGGGCCCAGAGAGCTCCCCAGACCCCCTCCCCTCAGAGAAGAGGCCCCAGCCCAGCTCCACCAGCCGCTCCCAAGTCGAGGAAGCGGGCTCTGTGTGGGCGCCCAGCCGCTGCTGAGAAGCTGTCCATCCCCGGGGCTGGCCACGGGGTCTCTGCGAGGCCAGCCTTGGCTCTGGGCCTGGCTCGCCCCTCACAGCCGAGAAAGAGAAAGCGTGACCCTTTTGTCACAGGGAAGAGGAGGAAGAAGAAGAGGAAGCACTGCAGCCAGTAGGGAACAGCCAGGCCGGCCCTCCAGGGCGAGCCCCCCAGGGCGGCCCCCAGGGGAGCCTAGGGGCTCCTCCTCACCCCAGAGCTGATCCTGGAGGATGTGGGGGGAAGGGAGGGAGGGCAGGACCAGCAGGGCGGGGAGGGGAAGTGCGATTGTGGGGGGTTAGGGAGGTGGGGGAGGTGGGTGTGGGCAGGACCTTTGGAGTGATGTATGTAAATTGTGAATAAAGATAGTTTTCGTGGGAAATGCTCTCAGGCCACTGTCATCTTCTTCGTGTTGATCTGCTCCATAGAGAGCGAACCTGAGAGGAAGGAAGGGTGAGGGAGGTCACAGGAGCTATGGATCTACAGGTGGCCAAACCTTTCCTCCACATAGACAAGGACTCCTCAGGCTGCCCCTGGGAACCCACAGCTCTCACTTTCCCCAGGGACCCACTCATCATCCCCTTCTCTAAAGCCTGCTTGGCTAGGGGCCTTCTGGGGCATCTGTACCATCTTCTGCATCCCTGAACCGTCTGGGGAGGGAGAGCTGCTTTTGTGCCTCTCAGCCCTCTGGACACTAACCAGTTTCTAGGACGGAGCCTGGAGACGGCCCTTGTCTTTATGGAGCTGCTCTCTGCTTCCCTGAAGTGGCCAGGCGATGGCGCTGGGGTGACCCTCCGCTCATGCAGGGTTTCCTGTGTGGGTGGCCTGACCAGAGAGGAAAAGTCTTGGCCATGGGGACAGGACTGTCTGCCTCGTCATAGCGGGAGCGTTCTCTAGTCCCACTGGGATTATTGCAGTGTGGAGAGTGGTTGAGGCAGCTACCTCTTAATCCCAGTGAGGATGCAACGAGGGGAATGGGCGCGGGGAAATTCATGGGGCACCTGTTACAGGTGTGTCTAAGGGAAACGACAGTTGGGCCCCTTTGTGGAACTTGTGGGATTTCTGTGCAGCAGCATCTCGTTCAACTGAGGGAGGAGGACCCATCTGGCTGTGGCTGTGGGGACTGGCCTTAGGGGCCTAGGGGTGTGCAAAGACACCCCAGAACTACTGTCCCTTCCCTTTCCACCCATGGCTGGACATGTGTGTGTATTGGTAACAACACTGATTTGTATTCCCATAGAAAACAGTTCCTCCTGACAAACTATGACCGTGTTTCACAAGAACAGCTTGCTCACAGGGGCAGCAGGGGTGGGGGAGAGGTGTCTGCGGCCCCAGATCTGGGTGGGAGCTGGGATCCATGCTGAGGAGTGTGGAGGCCTCAGTCACCGTCCTGCGGTTGCCGGCAGAGACTTCGAATCATCAGAGCAGGGGAAATGACCCGCTCATAAGGGTGAGACGAGCAAACAATGAGGGCAGGGAGCAGACCCCTGCTGTCTCCCTGAACTGCCCCCCCTCCCAGTCTGCTTAGCTTCCGTCACAGCCTGTGCTGGCCCACCTCTGAAGCCCCTTCCTCCTAAAGCACTCAGATGCTCTGATCTTTTGTAGACCTGCCCTGGGCCTCACCCCCCTTCCCTGCTGGCCAAAGGCTCTTCTCCAGGTTCTGAGTTCTGATTCCTTCCCCAGGACCCAGGCAGGGGTTAGGACAACAGGGACTCCCTGAACATGACCCCTACACCATCAGCATGCAAAACTGGGGCCGCAGGCTTCCGCAGGTGGCATGGCTCTCTGCTGGACCCTGCAAAGAGCTTGGAGAAGAAAGGGGCTCATGTCTCTCCACCTCCACTAATCTGTAGGTCAGCCTCACAGGTCCTCCTCTGTCCAGGTGGGCAGCACATATGTGCTCCCAGCCCTCCTTGACCCTTTGTGAAAGAAAGTTTTTGCAGCTCAGTAGTCTATTAGTCAAGGTGTCTCAGGGCTTGTTCCTTTTGAAGCCCTACAGGAGAATCTGTTTCCTTTCCCTTTCTGTCTTCTAGAGGCTGCCTGCATTCCTTGGAATTAGTCCATTCTTCCATCTTCAAAGTGCATCACTTTAATCTCTGCTTCCCTCATCACATGGTCTCTCCAACTCTGACTCTTCCTGTGTCCCTCCTATACAAATCTTTGTGTTTATATATAGCCCACCCAGAAAATTTATGATAATCTCTTCATCTCAAGATTTTTTACTTGGTCACAGCTGCAAAGTCCTTTTTTCCATACAAGGTGACATTCACATATTGTCATAGGAGGGGTTAAACACGGACCTTTTTGGGGAACCGTAATTTACCCTACTAGAAGAAATCCACAAGAATACCTACCATCAGAATCCACATGAATAACAGACTATGACCAAGTGGAATTTATTCCAGGGATGCAAGCCTGGTTCAATGGTAAAAAATCATCAATGTAATCTACCATATTGAGTCTAAAGGAACACATACTGTCACACCAATTAATACAGAAAAGGCATTTAACGAAATTCAACACCCATTCATATTAAAAATGCTCAGAAAACTAGGAATAGAAGGTCACCACCTCAACCTAATAAAGAACATCTACAAAAAACCTACTTCTAACATCACATGAAATGGTGAAAGAATGAATGTTTTTCCCTGAGTTCAAAAACAAGGTTAGAATGTCCACTCTCATCTCTTAGTTTTCAATGTAGTACTTTAGATTCTAGTTAGTGTAGTGCAGCAAGAAAAGGAAAACAGAGGCATACATATTAGAAAAGAAGAAATATAATTGTCATTATTTACAGATGACATAATTGTCTACATAGAAAATTCCAAGGAATGTATAAGAAAACTCATAATAAATTATAATAAATTGCTGTAGCAGGATCTCAGAATGTAAGATCTATATGTAAACATTAATACACAACATTGATCATATTTCCATATACTAGTAACAAACTGAACGATTGAAAACCAAAATTTAAAACGTAGTAAATAGGTTCCAGTTCAAGGTGGCAACATAGGAAGATCCTGAACCCACCTCCTCCCACAAACGCACCAAATCTACAGCTACATATGGAAAACTTTCCTCTGAAAAAAACTAAAAGATGGTGGAGCAACCCCTTCACATCAGGAAAACCAGAGGGAAACCACATCAAAACAGGTAGGAAAGGCTGAGACACAATTTTTCCATAAATCCCATCCCTGGTGTGGAGACACACAAACAGGAAGGAGCTCAAAACCTGGAACTTCTCCCTGAGAGGTGAAGGGTTTGGACCCCACACTGGGCACTCCAACTTTTAAGGCTGGCACCTGAGAGATAGACCCCCAAAACATCTGACTTTGAAGACCAACAAGGCACATCCCATGAGACCCACAGGGCTGTGGTGGACTGAGGAACAGCTCTTAAAGGGCCTGTGCACAGACTCACCTGCCCCAGGGCCAAGTGCAGAAGCAGCCCTTTGAAAAGCACTCTGACTTTTTGTGAAAGAGACTCACTTCCCAATTTTAAAGCATTAATCTGAGGAACAGGGGCCTGCTGGAATACTCCCCAGGGACAGAGGCTGGCGGGTGCCATCTTCCTGCTCTCTCTCTGCCTTGATAAAGTTGAAAGGTGCCATCTTTTTCCCCCTTTTTCCTTTCCTGCAGGTGACAACTTTGTGCTCCAGCCAGCTGGCTCCTTCTTCCCTGCTCTTCCTCTGTCTTGCTATATATATATATATTTTTTTTTCTTCTTCTTCTTCTTTTTCTTTTTTTCTTTCCCCTTTTCCCCTTTATTCAGATGGTGTCATCTTTGCACTCTTCCCACCGCCTCACTCCAGCCAGTAAGCATCATCTTCACACTTTCCTTCTGATGTGCTCCAGAGAGCCAGAATCTCCAAGACGGGAGATCCCACTTTTGTGGCCTCCACTCAGGGGATGCTCCTTGATCACCTGGCTCTGGAGGCCAGGAGGGATCTCTTTTCTGCATCCCATGGGACTGTAACAATTGGAGAGACAGTTCTTGGCAGGATACCACCCCCAGGATGTACCACTACACATCAGACTGAGACACAGTCCCAGCCTTTACATGAAAAAGGCCTATTTGCTAGTAGGGACAAGACTTAAGAGCAGGCTTCAGGTTCAGCACACATCTAGAGGCTACGGATGTGCTCTCAAGGAAGGTAGGCTGGGGGTACCATCTTTCCACCCTCACTCTGCCTTACTACAGTTCACTGGTATCTCCCAGAATGGAGCTTGTACACTTATCTGAAGCCCTGTTTTCTTGTGACTGCTCCCCAGGGAATATCTTCAGATTGCTTGCTTCTGGGGCCCAGCAAGGCTTACACTTGCAATCTCACAGGACTGAATATATTTGCATTCTTTAAAAGCTGTTACCAAATTGTCTGGCTTCCTATCAACCTGAATCTAGGTGCTGACTGAGATCCTCCAGTTTGGGATGCTCACTGGTCTTGGCACACCCTCAACTGCTGGGAGGGTGTGCCAAGTCTATTAAAAATAAACTGCTTAGACAATCACAAAGGTTTGAGAGGCAACCAAGAGTAGACAGCGTTAAATGACAAGGTTCATCTGTCACACAGCTCTTCAAGACTGGGAGATGTGACTATTGCACTTAATGCGTAGAAACCAACACAGAGAGTCAAGCAAAATGAAGAAAGAGAGGACTATACTCCAAAAAAAGAACAAGATAAAACCTCAGGAAAAAATCTTAATGAAATGAACATAAGTAATTTACTTGATAAAGAGTTCAAAGTTATGGTCATAAAAGTGCTCACTGAACTCAGAAGGAAAATGGATGAAAACAGTGAGAACTTCAACAAAGAAATAGAAGATATAAGAAAGTTCCAAATAGAAGTCACAGAACTGGAGAACGCAATGACTGAACTTAGAAATACAGTAGATGAAGCACAAGAAAGAATAGGTGAACTCAAAGACAGGTCAGAGGAACTCATCCAATCAAAGAATAAGGAAGAAAAAAGAATGAAAATAATTAATATAGCTTAAGGGATTTATGGCACATCAAACGGAATAACATTCACCTTATAGGAACTCCAGAAGGAGAAGAGAAAAAGGGGCAGAAAATATTTGTAGAAATAATATCTGAAAACTTTTCCTAACCTGGGGAAAGAAACAGACATCCAGATACAGGAAGCCCAGAGAGCTCCAAAGCAGATCAACCTAAAGAGATCCATACCAAGAAATATTAAAATTAAAATGTCAAAGTTAAAGATAACAAGGGAATCTTAAAATCACCAAGAGAAATACAACTTGTTACGTACAAAAGAACTTCCATAAGACTATCATCAGATTTTTTAGCAGATATGTTACAACTCAGAAGGGAGTGGCACAATATATTCAAAATGCTGAAAGAAAAATCTTTCCAACCAAGAATACTTCACCCAGCAAATACTTCACCCAGTTATATTCAGAACTGAAGGAGAGATAAAAGAGTTTTCCAGATGACTAAACGTTAAAGGAGTTCATCACCACTAACTCAGCCTTACAAGAATTGTTAAAAGAACTTCTTTAAGCTGAAAAGAAAGGCCGCTAATTAGTAACAAGAAAACACATGAAGGTATAAATCTCACCAGTAAAGGTAAGTGTGTATCGTAAAGGTAGTGGATTAATGAATTATAAAGCTGTATGAAGGTTAAAAGACAAAACTCGTAAAAAGACTTATAATTAAAATAATTAGTTAAGGGATATACAACATAAAAACATGTAAAATATGTCATCAAAAACATAAAATGTGAGGAGGGAGGAGTAAAAACTTTGACCTATAGAATGCATTCAAACTTAAGTTGTTATCAACTTAAAATAGACTGTTAAAAATATAAGTTGTTATATGTGAGCTTCATGGTAACCACCAAGCAAACACCTAGAGTAGATGCACAAAAGATAACAAGAAAGGAATCTAAACATACAACTAAAGAAAGTCATTAAGCCGCTAAGGAAGAGAGCAAGAGAAGAAAGGAACAGAGAAATCACAAAATAGCCAGGAAACAATTAACAAGATGGCAATAAATACATACTTATCAATAATTATTTTAAATGTAAATGGACTAAAGGCTTTAATCAAAAGACATAGGGTGGCTGAATGGATTAAAAAAGAAGACCCATCTATATGTGGCCTATAAGAAACTCACTTCAGAGCTAAAGACACACACAGACTGAAATTGAAGGGATGGAAAAAGATATTCCATGCAAATGGAAACCAAAAGAAAGCTGGGGTAGCTATCTATAATTATATCAGAAAAAATAGACTTTAAAACAAGAGACAAAGAAGGACATTACATATGGATAAAAGGGTCAATCCAATAAGAGTACATAACATTTGTAAATATTTATGCATCCAACATAGGAGCACCTAAATAAATAAAGCAAATATTAATAGGCCTCAAAGGAAAAATAGCAATACCATAATAGTACGGGACTTGAGTATCGTACTTACATCAACAGATATATCATCCACACAGAAAATCAATAAAGAAAGATTGGCTTTAAATGACATGTTAGATCAGATGGATTTAACATATATATATAACATTCCATCCAAAAGCAACAGAATATACATTCTTCTCAAGTACACATGGAACATTCTCCAGGATAGATCATATGTAAAGCGAAAACCAAATCTTAACAAATTGAAGAAGATTTAAATTATATCAAGCTCCTTTTCTGACTACAATGGTATGAAACTAGAAATTGATTACAAAAAGAAAACTGGAAAATTCACAAACACGTGGAGAGTAAACAACAAATTCCACAATACAGTAAAATGGTCATCTAACATGATCCAGTGAGATTTATTCCTAGGATGCAAGGATGGTTCAATATCTGCAAATCAATCAATGTGATATACCACATTAACAACTTGAAGAATGAAAATCATATGCTCCTCTCAATAGATGCAGAAAGACTTTTGAGAAAACTCAACATCAATTTATTATAAAAACTCTCAATGAAGTGGGTATAGAGGGAGCATACCTCAACATAATAAAGACCATATATGACAAGCCCACAAATAACATCATATTCAACAGTGAAAAGCTGAAAGCTTTTCCTCTAAGATCAGAAACAAGACAAAGACGACCACTAAAGTCCTAGCCAGGGCAATTATGCAAGGAAAAGAAATAAAAGGCATCCAAACTGGGAAGAAAGAAGTAAAACTCTTACTATTTGCAGATGACATGACACAATATATAGAAAACCCTAAAGACTCCATCGAAAAACTGTCAGAACTAATAAATGAATTGAGTAAATTTGCAGGATATAAAATCATTATACAGAAGTATGTCACATTTCTACACACTAATAACAAACTAACCAAAAGAGAAGTTAAGAAAACAATCCCATTTACAATTGTATCATAAAGAATAAAATAAGAATAAATTTAACCAAGGAAGTGAAAGACCTGTACACTGAAACTATAAGACATTGATGAAATAAATTGAAGAAGACACAAAGATACCCCATGCTCATGTATTGGAAGAATTGATATTATTAAAATGTCCATACTCCTCAAACAATCTACAGATTCAATAAAACTCAATCAAAATTCCAGTGACATTTTTCACAGAAACAGAACAAACAATTCTAAAATTTGTATGGAACCACAAAAGGCCCTGAAAATCTTGAGAAAGAAGAAGAAAGCTGGAAAATGCATGCTCCCTGATTTCAAACTATATTTCAAAGCTATAGTAATCAAAACAGTATAGTATTGGTATAAAGGGAGACACATATCAATGAAAAAGATAGAGAGCCCAGAAATAAACCCATTCATATATGGTCAATGAATTTACAACAAAGGAGCCAAGAGTATACAATAGATAAAGGACAGTCTCTTCAATAAATGGTGTTAGGAAAACTGGACAGCCACATACAAAAAATGAAACTGGACCAGTATCTTACACCATACACAAATTCAACTCAAAATGGATTAAAGACTTGAATGTAAGACCTGAAACCATAAAAACTCCTAGAATAAAACATAGGCAGTAAGCTCCTTAACATCAATCTTGTCAATGATTTTTGTTTTTTCTTTTTGGGATTTGACACCAAAAGCAAGGGCAACTAAAGCAAAAATAAACAAGTGGAAGTACATCAAACTAAATAGCTTCTGCACAGCAAAGGAAACCATCAATAGAGTGAAAAGGCAACCTAGTGAATAGGAGAAAATATTTGCAAATCATCTACCCAATAAGGGGTTAATATCCAAAGCATGTAAAGAATTCATACAACTCAAAAACAAACAAAAAAATTCCAATTAAAAAATAAGCAGAGGATCTGAAAAGACATTGTCCAAAGACGATATACAATTGGCTAACAGGTACACAAAAAGATGCTCAACATCATTAGTCATCAAGAAATTGCAAATCAAAACCACAATGAGGTATCACCTTATACCTGTTAGAATGGCTATTATCAAAAGCGAAGAAATAATAAGTGTTAGCAAGGATAGGGAGAAAAGGGAAACTTTGTGCACTGCTTGTGGGAATGTAAATTTGTGTAGCCATTATGGAAAACAGCATGGAGTTTCCTCAAAAATTAAAAATAGAACTACCATATAATTCAGCAATTCCACTTCTGGATATTTAGCCAAAGAAAATAAAAACGCTAACTTGAAAAGATATATGCAACCCTATGTTCACTGCAGCATTATTTACAATAGTCGAACTATGGAAACAACCAAAATGTCCAGTGATGAATAAATGGATAAAGAAAATGTGAGATATATATATATATATGTGTGTGTGTGTGTATGTATATATATATATATATATATATGTGTGTGTGTATATATATATATATAATGGAATATTATTCAGCCATAAAGAAGAATAAAATCTTGCCACTTGTGACAGCATGGATAGACCTTGAGGGTGTTATGCTAAGCAAAATAAGTCACACACAGAAAAACAAATACTGTATGATCTCACATATATGGAATAATGAAAAAGAAACAAAACAGACTCACAGATACAGGGAACAGTTTGGTGGTTGCTGGAAGTGGGGCGTGAGGAAGGTGGGCAAAAAGACTGAAGGTAGTCAAAACATACAAACTTCCAGTTATAAAATAAATACTATAAATCATGTGGATGTAATGTAAAACACGGCAACTCTAGTTAAAAATACTGTACTGCATATTTGAAAGTTTCTAAGAGAATAGATCTTAAAAGTTCTTATCACAAGAAAAAAATTGTAACAATATATGATGGTGGATGTTAACTAGATTTATTGTGGTCATAATTTTGCAACATATAGAAATATTGAATCATTATGTTGTCCACTTGAAACTAATATAATGTTGTATGTCAGTTATACCTCAGCTTAAGAAAAATAAAAAGTGCTACAAATAAATATAAATAAATAAATATATACAATAACTGCCTTCAAAATGAGATGTTTAATATAAATGTTTAAAAAATGTAGATCTGTATAATGAAACCTAGAAAACTTTGATGAAAACAATTAAACAAGTGGTAAAAAGAAAAGTACAGAGGCATATTATTTTCATGGATTGGAAGACTCAATATGGTAAAATATTAATTCTTCCCAAATTGATCTGTAGGTTTAAATGCAATTCCTATCAACTCCCAACAGGTTTTTTTTGGTCACAATAGACAAGCTTATTCTAAAACTTATATCAAAAGTTAAAGGAAGAAAGATGGCAGCAAAATGATGGTCTAGGAAGTTTCAAACTCTCGTTTGCCTACAGAAACATTCAAAACAAAAACCGATCAGAAGCTTCTAAACCAACTCTGTAAGAGCTCTGGAAAATCATCAAAGGTTTCCACAACCAAGCAAATGCCCAATTGGAGAAAATCATCGCCAAAGAGATAGGAAAGTTTTGTGGCCATTTACCTACTCTTGTTCCACTCCTCCCAACATAACAGTGGTCTTAGTCTTGAGCCAGCAGCAGCCTGGTTTCCAGTTCTCCAATTCCAACTGGTTGGAGCAGAGTAGACCTTATTTACAAATTATTGTGTACCACTATTCCAACCTGTCAGGGGGAAAACTGAAAGCCTGAAAGCCTGAAGCAAAATGCTCTTGTCTGTTTTGCATAACACAGAACACAGAAAAATGGCAGGTGCTACTTGTAAAGCTACAAGGCAACTGTAAATGAACAGATGCCTGGGTCAAGAGATTCTGGGTGGAGAAATATAATAGACCATTTAAAGCCCAAGGTAGAAGCTGGAAGTGAGACTATTTGGGAAATTAGGACTTTCAAAGCAGCCTGTATGCAGGGGAATTTAGAAAGCCACACGCAGGGCCAGGCATGACATGCTCAGAAAAGTCCTGAGAAGACCTCAAGCTTTCACCTCAGGCTAATCCCTAGGCTCAGAGCAAGCCTAGCTAAGTGGTGAACAAGGACCCCAGCACAGAGCCAATCTGCCGAAATTGGTGGTGGCTGTTCCCTCTTTTTACATGTTTTTATTTATTATTTCAGCTCCTAGACTTCAAGGAAATCTCCATCAGAAAAAAAACTGGGGGGCTGGAGTCAAGGTGGCAGAGTAGGAGGATGCAGAGTTGGCGTCTCCTCACAACTAGGACACCTACCAGGTGTTGGTGGGGGACCTCGGACACCTAAGAGGACTGGAGGAACCCCTGAGTGACCCAGTAGGACATGGGGGGAGGGAAGGGGAAGGAGAAGTGGAGGCCAGATGGGACTGGTACCCCTGAGGGGCAGCTGGAGGAGGGGAGGGATTCCCATGCACAGAGGGGCCCATTCACAACGAGGGGAACAACAGGGACAGGGAGAGACCCTCAGGGGATTGGAGGACCAGAAGGAAATGCGGCCTGCATTTCCCCCCACCCAGTGGGCCTCGGGGAGCCTGCAGATCCCAGGCCTGATGCTCCACACGACAAGGCCCCTTCTGGTCGCACTGAGCCTAGGCCCAGCACACCACCCCCCCCCCACCCAGGGCCTTTTCCTTTCCCATGTTAGGGAAGTTTTCAACTATAATCTCTGCAATATTTTCTCAGACCCTTTCCTTTTCTCTTCTTCTGGGACCAGTTTAATTAGAATGTTGGTACGTTTCATGTTGTCCCAGATGTCTCTAAGATTGTCTTCAATTCTGTTCATCCTTTTTTCTTTATTCTGCTCCTCAGGAGTTATTTCGACCATTTTGTCTTCCAGATCACTTATTCGTTCTTCTGCCTCAGTTATTCTGTTACTGATTCCTTCTAGTGTATTTTTCATTTCAGTTATTGTGTTGTTCATCTCTGTTTGTTTGTTCTTTAGTTCTTCTAGATCTTTGTTAAACATTTCTTGTATCTTCTCAATCCATACCTCTAGTCTATTTCCACGATTCTGGATCATCTTTACTATCATTACTCTGAATTCTTTTTCAGGTAGATTGCCTATTTCCTCTTCATTTATTTGGTCTTGTAAGCTTTTACCTTGCTCCTTCTTCTGTGACATATTTTGTTGCTGTCACTTTTTTTTTTTTTTAATGAGTGGGATTTTGTTCCTCTGTTATTGATTGTTTGGCCTGAGGCTTCCAACACTGGAGTTTGTAAGCTGTTGGGTAGAGCTGGGTCTTGGTGCTGAGATGAGGACCTCTGGGAGACCGCACTCTGATGAATATTCCACGGGGTCTGAGCTTCTCTGTTAGTCCAGTGGTTTGGACTCAGAGCTCCCACTGCAGGAGCTTTGGCCTGACCCCCGGCTCGTGAACAAAGATCCCACCTTTGCGGTTCTTTTGTGAATAAGGACACTCCAAACCTAAAAGGTCATTATTTTCTGCTGGGTTCTGCCTCCACTGGGTTCCACCTCTGCTGGGTTCTGCTGGAGCAAACTATCTTTTAATAGTTTTGGTGAATTTAGCATATGACTTCAATTTTGGTGAATTTAGCATATGACTTCAATTCCTCTCCATTCCCCAAACACAGACTCACTCCCTCTGCTCATCTCTAGAGAAGTCTGCAGACCTTTTGTGCTGCCCATCAGGTCTGGCCCCACCCCCTGTCCCTTTGGACTCACCACACCACACATGGGCCCATGCTCCAGGAACCTAGGGTGGCCTGCTCTCGGCTCCTTTTGTTTTAATTTGCATCAGATGTCAGAGGATGGTGCTTTTGGTTGCCCTACAACTCTCTTGGGGGGTGCTTCCTTGCCTAATTTCATTTAATCTTTACAATAAGCCCACAAGTTTAGAAATCACTTGATTGCAAGTGACCACAATCTCATGCACACTATCTGAAGCCAAAAGCAGAGGGGTTTCCTAGGAGACAAAGTGACAGAGCTAGCCTCCCCATGCTTGGAGTAGCAGAATGATGTCTCAGACCTAAAGGTACCCTCTCTGTACCTTCAGAGCTGCCTGAAGCACCATCTCTACTTCTCAGAGCAGCTGTCACTTCCTCCTGGTTCCACGTGTTCCCTTTACTTGCTCATGACCCCAGCAGGACAGTCCCTAAAATGCAGCCTTCACTCCAGGAGTTCCCTAACCTTCTGGTTCTGACCATCTCGGTCCTGGTATCTCTGGTTCTTGATTTTGGTGTCTCTAATGTGTTCAGCCTAAATAAGGTCACACTTCCTCTGAATACATGTGCCCTGATCAAGTCATCTGTGTCTGGAGTAGAGGGAGAAGTGTTTCATGTTAAGAATAGGGAATGTGTTAGTGACAGCTGAATTTTCTAAGGAATGAGAAGCACCAAGAGGTAAGTGTGTAGGAGGAAAATATAAGTTCTGTTCAGCCAGTGAGGTAGATAGTGCATTTATTCTTAGTTTATAGGTACAGAAACAGACTTAGAAGGTTCAGTAGCCAACCCAAAGCCACTACACAATGGCTTAGCCTTCATAGAGACCAAGAATGTATGTGTATACGTGTGATTTAGGGAAATGGAGATTTAGGTGTGTTTAGTGTACAATACGTATATATGATATATATCTATATATGTATTCTATCTCTAAGGCTTTCTTTGGTCTACCTGGATATGCAGATAGGCAGAAGGGCTCAGGGGCTGCAGAGAACTGAGTGCTGCATGCAAGTACAGGGAGAGAATTTCATGGATATGTTTCTTCTTGAAGGGAAAGTATGTTCAATGCATTTGACATTGGCCAATTGCATGTGGTTCTAGAAAGGAAAACAGGCTGGACAGCATAGTGACTATGAGCCTGGGTTGGAAGCCTGATACTGCCCTGGGCCAGCTCTGTGACTTCAGAAAAAAATACCTAATGTCTGTGTGCATCTATTTCCTCAAGTGAGCATGAGTAACATAATGCCTAGACCACAAAGATTGTTAATGCAGACTAAACAAAGTAATATTTGCAAAGTACTTAGAACCTTGCCCAGCACATAGTAAGCACCATAAGTGTATGCTGAAGAAAACCAGAGCAAAAGATATCTTTCCTTCTCTCTTTGTCTCAGGAGAGATTCATCTTCTCTTTCTGTCTCATTTAATGTTTGAAGTTCATCCTACAATCTTACAAATAACTTTTTAACCTGAATCCCTCTTCCTAGTCACAATAACCCTTTGATTTAACATTCTTACTGGGAACTATAATAGAAAACGTTTTTGCATTGGGATAGGTATATTAGTTTTCGTGTACTACCTCTTTATTACATTTTGTTTCTATTATTCAGAAGTCAACATGAGTAGACTGAGAAAGAAAGTTCTTGTCTACTATCCAAAAGTAGCTTAGAACTGAATTGTGTTCCATGTCTAGTTAACATCTCAATAACTCAATAATCTTATTAAGCCAATCTTTTTTTTTTTTTTTGTTTTGTTTTGTTTTGTTTTTAAACATCTTTATTGGAGTATAATTGTTTTCATTGTTGTGTTAGTTGCTGTTGTATAACAAAATGAATCAGCTATACTTATACATATATCCCCATATATCTTCCCTCTTGTGTCTCCTTCCCACCCTTCCTATCCCACCCCTCTATGTGGTCACAAAGCACGGAGCTGATCTCCCTGTGCTATGCGGCTGATTCCCACTAGCTATCTATTTTACGTTTCATAGTATATATAAGTCCATGCCACTCTCTCACTTCGTCCCAGCTTACCCTTCCCACTCCCCGTGTCCTCAAGTCCATTCTCTACATCTGCGTCTTTATTCCTGTCCTGCTCCTAGGTTGTTCAGAACCATTTTTTTAAAAAATTCGATTCCATATATATGTGTTAGCATACGGTATTTGTTTTTCTCCTTCTGACTTACTTCACTCTGTATGACAGACTCTAGGTCCATACACCTCACTATAAATAACTCAATTTCATTTCTTTTTATGGCTGAGTAATATTCCATTGTATATATGTGCCACATCTTCTTTATCCATTCATCTGTCGATGGACACTTAGGATGCTTCCATGTCTTGGCTATTGTAAATAGAGCTGCAATGAACATTTTGGTACATGACTCTTTTTGAATTATGGTTTTCTCAGGGTATATGCCCAGCAGTGGGATTGCTGAGTCGTATGGTAGTTCTATTTTTAGTTTTGTTTTTTTTTTAACATCTTTATCGGCGTATAATTGCTTTACAATGGTGTGTTGGTTTCTGCTTTATAACAAAGTGAATCAGTTATACATAAACATATGTTCCCATATCTCTTCCCTCTTGTGTCTCCCTCCCTCCCACCCTCCCTATCCCACCCCTCTAGATGGTCACAAACCACCTAGCTGATCTCCCTGTGCTATGCGGCTACTTCCCAATAGCTATCTGTTTTACGTTTGGTAGTGTATAAATGTCCATGCCACTCTCTCACTTTGTCACAGCTTACCCTTCCCCCTCCCCATATCCTCATGTCCATGCTCTAGTAGGTCTGTGTCTTTATTCAAGACTTACCCCTAGGTTCTTCATGACCTTTTTTTTTTTTCTTAGATTCCATATATATATGTTAGCATACGGTATTTGTTTTTCTCTTTCTGACTTACTTCACTCTGTATGACAGACTCTAGGTCCAACCACCTCACCACAAATAACTCAATTTTGTTTCTTTTTATGGCTGAGTAATATTCCATTGTGTATATGTGCCACATCTTCTTTGTCCATTCATCTGTTGATGGACACTTAGGTTGCTTCCATGTCCTGGCTATTGTAAATAGAGCTGCAATGAACATTTTGGTACATGATCCTTTTTGAATTGTGGTTTTCTCAGGGTATATGCCCAGTAGTGGGATTGCTGGGTCGTATGGTAGTTCTATTTGTAGTTTTTTAAGGAACCTCCATACTGTACTCCATAGTGGCTGTATCAATTTATATTCCCACCAACAGTGCAAGAGGGTTCCCTTTTCTCCACACCCCCTCCAGCATTTACTGTTTCTAGATTTTTTGATGATGGCCATTCTGACTGGTGTGAAATGATATCTCATTGTAGTTTTGATATGCATTTCTCTAATGATTAATGATGTTGAGCATTCTTTCATGTGTCTGTTGGCAATCTGTATATCTTCTTTGGAGAAATGTCTATTTAGGTCTTCTGCCCATTTTTGGATTGGGTTGTTTGTTTTTTTGTTATTGAGCTGCATGAGCTGCTTGTAAATTTTGGAGATGAATCCTTTGTCAGTTGCTTCATTTGCAAATATTTTCTCCCATTCTGAGGGTTGTCTTTTGGTCTTGTTTATGGTTTCCTTTGCTGTGCAAAAGCTTTTAACTTTCATTAGGTCCCATTTAGTTATTTGTGTTTTTATTTCCATTTCTCTAGGGGCTGGGTCAAAAAGGATCTTGTGATTTATGTCATAGAGTGTTCTGCCTATGTTTTCCTCTAAGAGTTTGATAGTGTCTGGCCTTACATTTAGGTCTTTAATCCATTTTGAGTTTATTTTTGTGTATGCTGTTAGTGAGTGTTGGAATTTCATACTTTTACATGTACCTGTCCAGTTTTCCCAGCACCACTTATTGAAGAGGCTGTCTTTTCTCCACTGTATATGCTTGCCTCCTTTATCAAAGATAAGGTGACCATATGTGCATGGGTTTATCTCTGGGCTTTCTATCCTGTTCCATTGATCTATGTTTCTGTTTTTGTGCCAGTACCATACTGTCTTGATTACTGTAGCTTTGTAGTATAGTCTGAAGTCAGGGAGCCTGATTCCTCCAGCTCCGTTTTTCATTCTCAAGATTGCTTTGGCTATTTGGGGTCTTTTGTGTTTCCATACAAATTGTGAAATTTTTCGTTCTAGTTCTGTGAAAAATGCCAGTGGTAGTTTGATAGGGATTGCATTGAATCTGTAGATTGCTTTGGGTAGTAGAGTCATTTTCACAATGTTGATTCTTCCAATCCAAGAACATGGTATATCTCTCCATCTATTTGTATCATCTTTAATTTCTTTCAGCAGTGTCTTATAATTTTCTGCATACAGGTCTTTTGTCTCCTTAGGTAGGTTTATTCCTAGATACTTTATTCTTTTTGTTGCAATGGTAAATGGGAGTGTTTTCTTAATTTCACTTTCAGATTTTTCATCACTAGTGTATAAGAATGCCAGAGATTTCTGTGTATTAATTTTGTATCCTGCTACTTTACCAAATTCATTGATTAGCTCTTGTAGTTTTCTGGTAGCATCTTTAGGATTCTCTCTGTATATTATCATGTCATCTGCAAACAGTGACAGCTTTACTTCTTCTTTTCTGATTTGGATTTCTTTTTCTTCTCTGATTGCTGTGGCTAAAACTTCCAAAGCTATGTTGAATAATAGTGGTGAGAGTGGGCAAACTTGTCTTGTTCCTGATCTTAGTGGAAATGGTTTCAGTTTTTCACCATTGAGGACGATGTTGGCTGTGGGTTTGTCATATATGGCCTTTATTATGTTGAGAAAAGTTCCCTCTATGGCTACTTTCTGCAGGGTTTTTATCATAAATAGGTGTTGAATTTTGTCAAAAGCTTTCTCTGCATCTATTGAGATGATCATATGGTTTTTCTCCTTCAATTTGTTAGTATGGTGTATCACGTCGATTGATTTGCGTATATTGAGGAATCCTTGCATTCCTGAAATAAACCCCACTTGATCATGGTGTATGATCCTTTTAATGTGCTGTTGGATTCTGTTTGCTAGTATTTTGCTGAGGATTTGCATCTATGTTCATCACTGATATTGGCCTGTAGTTTTCTTTCTTTGTGACATCTTTGTCTGGTTTTGGTATTAGGGTGATGGTGGCCTCGTAGAATGAGTTTGGGAGTGTTCCTCCCTATGCTATATTTTGGAAGAATTTGAGAAGGATAGGTGTGAACTCTTCTCTAAATGTTTGATATAATTTGCCTGTGAAGCCATCTGGTCCTGGGCTTTTGTTTGTTGGAAGATTTTTAATCACAGTTTCAATTTCAGTGCCTGTGATTGGTCTGTTCATATTTTCTATTTCTTCCTGGTTCAGTCTCGGCAGGTTGTGCATTTCTAAGAATCTGTCCATTTCTTCCAGGTTGTCCATTTTATTGGCATAGAGTTCCTTGTAGTAATCTCTCATGATCCTTTGTATTTCTGCAGTGTCAGTTGTTACTTCTCCTTTTTCATTTCTAATTCTATTGATTTGAGTCTTCTCCCTTTTTCTCTTGATGCGTCTGGCTAATGGTTTATCAATTTTGTTTATCTTCTCAAAGAACCAGCTTTTTGTTTTATTGATCTTTGCTATCGTTTCCTTCATTTCTTTTTCATTTATTTCTGATCTGATCTTTATGATTTCTTTCCTTCTGCTAACTTGGGGTTTTTTTTTGTTCTTCTTTCTCTACTTGCTTTAGGTGCAAGGTTAGGTTGTTCATTTGAGATGTTTCCTGTTTCTTAAGGTAGGATTGTATTGCTGTAAACTTCCCATTAGAACTGCTTTTGCTGCATCCCATAGGTTTTGGGTCGTCGTGTCTCCATTGTCATTTGTTTCTAGGTATTTTTTGATTTCCTCTTTGATTTCTTCAGTGATCACTTCGTTATTAAAGTAGTGTATTGTTTATCCTCCATTTGTTTGTATTTTTTTCCAGATCTTTTCCTGTAATTGATATCTAGTCTCATAGCGTTGTGGTCAGAAAAGATACTTGATACGATTTCAATTTTCTTAAATTTACCAAGGCTTGATTTGTGACCCAAGATATGATCCCTCCTGGAGAATGTTCCATGAGCACTTGTGAAAAATGTGTATTTTGTTGTTTTTGGATGGAATGTCCTATAAATATCAATTAAGTCCATCTTGTTTAATGTATGATTTAAAGCTTGTGTTTCCTTATTTATTTTCATTTTGGATGACCTTTCCATTGGTGAAAGTGAGGTGTTAAAGTCCCCTACTATGATTTTGTTACTGTCGATTTCCCCTTTTATGGCTGTTAGTATTTGCCTTATGTATTGAGGTGCTCCTATGTTGGGCGCATAAATATTTACAATTATTATATCTTCTTCTTGGATCAATCCCTTGATCATTATGTAGTGTCCTTCTTTGTCTCTTGTAATAATCTTTATTTTAAAGTCTATTTTGTTTGATATGAGAATTGCTACTCCAGCTTTCTTCTGATTTCCATCTGCATGGGATATCTTTTTCCATCCCCTCACTTTCAGTCTCTATGTGTCCCTAGGTCTGAAGTGGGTCTCTTGTAGACAGCATATATACGGGTTTTGTTTTTGTATCCATTCAGCCAGTCTGTGCCTTTTGGTGGGAGCATTTAATCCATTTACATTTAAGGTAATTATCGATATTTATGTTCCTATTCCCATTTTCTTAATTGTTTTGGGTTTGTTATTGTAGGTGTTTTCCTTCTCTTGTGTTTCTTGCCTAGAGAAGTTCCTTTAGCATTTGTTGTAAAGCTGGTTTGGTGGTGCTGAACTCTCTCAGCTTTTGCTTGTCTGTAAAGGTTTTAATTTCTCCATCAAATCTGAAGGAGATACTTGCTGGGTAATCTTGGTTGTAGGTTTTTCTCCTTCATCACTTTACATATGTCCTGCCACTCCCTTCCGACTTGCAGAGTTTCTGCTGAAAAATCAGCTGTTAACCTTATGGGGATTCCCTTGTGTGTTATTTGTTGTTTTTCCCTTGCTGCTTTTAATATGTTTTCTTTGTATTTAATTCTTGATAGTTTGATTAATATGTGTCTTGGCGTGTTTCTCCTTGGATTTATCCTGTTTGGGACTCTCTGTGCTTCATGGACGTGATTAACTATTTCCTTTCCCATATTAGGGAAGTTTTCAAATATAATCTCTTCAAATATTTTCTCAGTGCCTTTCTTTTTCTCTTCTTCTTCTGGGACCCCTATAATTCGAATGTTGGTGCGTTTAATGTTGTCCCAGAGGTCTCTGAGACTGTCCTCAGTTCTTTTCATTCTTTTTTCTTTATTCTGCTCTGCAGTAGTTATTTCCACTATTTTATCTTCCAGATCACTTATTTGTTCTTCTGCCTCAGCTATTCTGCTATTGATCCCTTCTAGAGTATTTTTAATTTCATTTATTGTGTTGTTCATCATTGCTTGTTTCCTCTTTAGTCCTTCTAGGTCCTTGTTAAATGTTTCTTACATTTTCTGTATTCTATTTCCAAGATTTTGGATCATCTTTACTATCATTATTCTGAATTCTTTTTCAGGTAGCCTGCCTATGTCCTCTTCATTTGTTAGGTCTGGTGTGTTTTTACCTTGCTCCTTCATCTGCTGTGTGTTTTTCTGTCTTTTCATTTTGCTGATCTTACTGTGTTTGGGGTCTCCTTTTCACAGGTTGCAGGTTCGTAGTTCCTGTTGTTTTTGGTGTCTGTCCCCAGTGGCTAAGGTTGGTTCAGTGGGTTGTGTAGGTTTCCTGGTGGAGGGGAGTGCCTGTGTTCTGGTGGATGAGGCTGGATCTTGTCTTTCTGTTGGGCAGGTCCACATCTGGTGGTGTTTTGGGGTGTCTGTGGCCTTATTATGGTTTTAGACAGCCTCTCTGCTAATGGATGGGGCTGTGTTCCTGTCTTGCTAGTTGTTTGGCATAGGGTGTCCAGCACTGTAGCTTGCTGGTCGTTGAGTGAAGCTGAGTCTTGGTGTTGAGATGGAGATCTCTGGGAGATTTTCGTCGTTTGTTATTACGTGGAGCTGGAAGGTCTCTTGTGGATCAGTGTCCTGAAGTTGGCTTTCCCACCTCAGTGGCACAGCCCTGACGCCTGGCTGGAGCACCAAGAGCCTGTCCTCCACACGGCTCAGAATAAAAGGGAGAAAAAATAGAAAGAAAGAAAGAAAGAAAGAAAGAGGGTAAAATAAAATAAAGTTATTAAAATAAAAAAAAATTATTAAAAAAATTTTTTAAAGTAAAAAAAAAAAACCAAAAAAAAAAAAAAAAAAAAAGGATGGACAGAACCCTAGGACAAATGGTTAAAGCAAAGCTATACAGACAAAATCTAACACGGAAGCATACACATACACACTCACAAAAAGAGGAAAAGGGGAGAAAATAATCTATCTTGCTCCCAAAGTCCACCACCTCAATTTGGGATGATTCGTTGTCTATTCAGGTATTCCACAGATGCAGGGTACATCAAGTTGACTGTGGAGATTTCATCCACTTCTCCTGAGGCTGCTGGGAGAAATTTCCCTTTCTCTTCTTTGTTCGCACAGCTCCTGGGATTCAGCTTTGGATTTGGACCCACCTCTGTGTGTAGGTCGCCTGAGGACGTCTGTTCTTCGCTCAGACCGGACAAGGTTAAAGGAGCAGCTGATTTGGTGGCTCTGGCTCACTCAGACCCGGGGGGAGGGAGGGGTACAGATGCGGGCGAACCTGCGGCGGCAGACGCCAGCGTGACGTTGCTCCAGCCTGAGGCACGCCGTGCGTTCTCCCGGGGAAGTTGTCGCTGGATCACGGGACCCTGGCAGTGGTGGGCTGCACAGGCTCCCAGGAGGGGAGGTGGGGATAGTGACCTGTGCTCACACACAGGCTTCTTGGTGGCGGCAGCAGCAGCCTTGGCGTCTCATGCCCGTCTCTGGGGTCCGCGCTGATAGCCCCGACTCGCGCCAATCTCTGGAGCTCCTTGAAGCAGCGCTCTTAATCCCCTCTCCTCGTGCACCAGGAAACAAAGGGGCAAGAAAAAGTCTCTTGTCTCTTCGGCAGCTCCAGACTTTTCCCGGACTCCCTCCCGGCTAGCTGTGGTGCGCTAACCCCTTCAGGCTGTGTTCACGCTGCCAACCCCAGTCCTCTCACTGGGATCCGACCGAAGCCCGAGCCTCAGCTCCCAGCCCCCGCCCGCCCCGGCGGGTGAGCAGACAAGCCTCTCCTCCAGGAGAGTGCTGGTCGGCACGGAATCTCTGTGCGGGAATCTCTCCGCTTTGCCCTCTGCACCCCTGTTGTTGCGCTCTCCTCCGTGGCTCTGAAGCTTCCCACTCCGCCACCCGCAGTCTCTGCCCGCGAAGGGGCTTCTAGTGTGTGGAAACCTTTCCTCCTTCACAGCTCCCTCCCACTGGTGCAGGTCCTGTCCCTATTCTTTTGTCTCTGTTTTTTCTTTTTTTCTTTTGCCCTACCCAGGTACGTAGGGAGTTTCTTGCCTTTGGGAAGGTCTGAGGTCTTCTGCCAGCGTTCAGTGGGTGTTCTATAGGAGCAGTTCCACGTGTAGATGTATTTCTGATATATCTGTGGGGAGGAAGGTGATCTCCGCATCTTACTCTTCCGCCATCTTCTCAAAAATCTCCAATCTTTTGTTGATGGGCACTTGAGTTGCTTCTATGTCTTGGTTATTGTAAATAGTGCTGCTGTGAACATTGGGGTGCATGTGTCTTTTTGAATTAGAATTTTCATTTTTTCTGGATATATACCTAGGAGTTGAATTGCTGGATCGTTTGTAGTTCTATTTTTAGTTTTTAAGGAAACTCCATACTCTTTTCTATAGTGGCTGCACCAATTTACATTCCCATCTACAGTGTACAATTCCCTTTTCTCCCCACCCTCTCTAGCATTTATTATTTATAGACTTTTTGATGATATCCATTATCTTTGGCCACTTCTTAAAAAGGCGTCAGGTAATATATCCTTATGCTTCTTGGAGTAATGAGA